>NW_026705928.1:0-357162 GCF_029867415.1 Vicia villosa
ATCCGAATTGGCGTAGAGCTAGAGAGGGATTGTAAGTGATACCTCCTTTAATGCCAAGGAGTGGCACGTTAGGGTATTCTCCACAATGATCAATGATAGTAATGTCTCTTTGAAAGAAGTTGTTCCATCGGATATCTGAATGAGATAAAGACATGATTCTGTAAGACCATTGTGCTCTTTGTTCATTTCTCAGTACTGATCGGGGAAGATGACATGTAAACCACCTAGCCAGCAGTGGTATACAGCACATGAGAGTTCCTCGCTTCTTCGTGGTACGAGTGTGTAGAGAGTGTAGGATGTCTCCCAGCAATGTTGGTACCGGGTTGCGAATTAGGAAAAGGTTGATGATGTGTACACTTATGAACTGGTCGGAATTAGGGAACAAAACCAACCCATAGATCAAAAGAGCCATAACTTCTTCAAAAGCTGGATAACTTTTGTTTTCTAGCAGTAGTCGAGCCTTTTCCAGTAAGAATTTGGCAAGCAAACCCTCAACTCCACTCTTTGTTTCCCAATTGGATTTGATTTCTGACTTTTGCAGATGTAAAGCAGCAGCAATGACTTCAGGTTTTGGTTTTCTTTCTAAACCAGTGAAAGGTAATTGATCTCGGATTGGTAATCCAATTAATTCAGAGAATTCTTCCAAAGTGGGTACCAACTGGTAATCAGGAAATGTGAAGCAATGATGTTCAGGGTCGAAGAACTGGAACAGGACCCGTATCATGTCTTCTTCAAACTTTGAGGTAACCAAATGGAGTAGGTGACCATGCTTTTCAGTGAATTGAGCATTCCTGGGGAATTCTGCTACCAAGTCTTTGAGTTCAGATGGCACCGTTGAGATATTGATTCGGATGTAATCTCTGGTGGCGGGAGCCATTACCTGCAAAAACAAAAGTAAACTCTTTGATCCTTGAAATGTGTAGTGAAAAATGATGTGCTTATGATGCAAACATGTGGCACACAAAAACAAATCAAACAATAGCCTTAGGTTTAAAGGCTTGCATGAGGTTGATAGGTGATACCCTCCCCTCTGAAGTTGAGTTGGTTGAAAACCTGTCCTAGAATAGTATTCGGGTTCTATGATCCTTGGAGACAACATCTCAATACGGCGCTCGGACGGCCGATCAAGAATATTCCTCGAGGATAACTAGCTTCGATCAATTTCAAAGCTAGCCACTTAATAGGCCACAAGTCAAGTTCAACTAAAAGGTTCTAAGACAAATTAGTGTTAATGACACTTCGGAAGCCTAATATACTCCTTGATCGCTTTCAAGGGACATCAGTATAAACCAAAGTATCACACTAACGATGACTACCAGATCAACCGTATCGGTACATGCCGTACAGTTTCCTTGGTCTATTGTCATATACTTAAGGTATCTCGAGATTCGGGTTAGAATCTTTCACACAAGCAAAGTACCCAAGCAAACCTGTGAAAAGTAAAGCAATCAGATCAAACATTTGAAAACATCGAAATGATCTATACTCTAAAGGTAACCCCTTTTGAAAACATTTTGAATTTGTAGTCCCCAGCAGAGTCGCCAGTTCTGTGGACCGTCCTTTCGGGCCATACCCCTCCGTGGGTGGGATACGTGAACTGACTCTTTTTTGTCGATCGGACGCTTTCGCGTCACTTTTGAAAAAGTTTACAGAGTCGCCACCGACCTTTTATTTTATCCAATGAAGGAAAGGTTTATAAAAGAAACAGAAAAAAGACCTTTGAGAGATTCTGGGTAAGGGGGTAGGTTATACAAAGGGAAGGTGTTAGCACCCTTTGTATCCATGGTTATCCATGGGCTCTTTAGTTTGCTTAGCTCATTTACTTTTCAATTGCTTCGGAATGCTTTACCTGTGTTTTTGAAATACCTTTGCAAAGAGAATTTGTAATGATCCTTTTGCGGATATATACAAATGCTTGTTTATCTTTCGAAAGATGTTTTGTAAAGAACGTTAATTTTGTAATGATCCGTGTTTGGATGTATACAAAATATTGTCTTTTGGAAAGTTTATTTTGAAAAACAACAGTGTATGAGAATTTTGTTTATTTTGATTTTGAGCAAGCAAACTAGGAGGTCTACCCTGAGTTATAAGGTCTTTATCCTTGTTCCCTTTAAAAATCTATCCATTCGTCGGATATAAACAAAAGGTTCGATTTTGTACTCGAAACAGTAGAAATGTAACTTTGATTTTGAAAAGAGTGAAAAGGGATTACCCTAAGAGGTGCAAATGTGATTGTGATTGGATTCAGATATTTATCTTTGAAGTTAGTGATCTAACGGTTCAATTTTATCTTTGACATACACGCAGTTTATATGTGTGCTGGAATTTAAAATGCGGAAATGTAAAGTGCGGAAAGTAAATCTACGCTATTACATCGATTGTGCGGGAAATGTAAACTAGCCTATTTACATGAATTTGACATCCTATACATTTATCTAGGAATTTTAAATTGCAAGAAATAAAAGGCATATTTTTGGATTTTTTTATGATTTATTTTAAATATAATTAATGCATGATTAATTAATTTAAAATGAAGAAAAAGATGAAAATATAATTAAACTTAGAAAATAAGTTTTAGAATATGTACAAAATGTTTGTTAATTGATTTTAGAACAAAACTAATTTTTTTGGAATTTTTGAAATTGTTTTTGGATTTTTTAAGTTAATTAAAACATAATTATATAAATAATTACACAAATAATTAAAACTTAAAGATAAAATTATCCTAAATATGTACAAAATTAGTTTATAATATATAAACAATATTTAACAAAAAGAACAATTTTTTTTTATGATTTTTTGACTAATTAAAATAATTAATAAGCAAATATATAAATACATACTAATTAATTATGTAAAATATTGAAATTTTGAAGAAAAATAAAATATTTTTATTTCAGAAAATAATATATTATTTTAGAAGTCTAAAATATTTTTTTGTGGATTTTTTGGTATTTAAAAACTATTTTTAATTATTTTTGCTAATAAAAATAAAATAAAATAGAAAATTAAAAAGGATACTAATCTGGTGTAGAGGCTAGATGAAGGTGCATGGTGTGGTTGCGTGTGTGAGGCGTTGGATTGAAGATTGACTTGATCCAAGGGTTCAGATCTGAGGTCACATGAGGCACATGGGTAAAGGTGAGCATTGAATCAGTGGGGGACCAAAGTCAGACTGGTCCCACCTTCGCTTGCGTGGACGAATGGAATCTGAGGGAGAGAGAGTTGAAGAGCTGACTGACGAACCACGCTCGGACGTGTGGTCATCTTCAACCTCCGTCCCATGCACTTTTTTCAGTCAGATAGCGGGGGTTTTTAACCCCCTCTATTTTACGATAAAAAAACGTTATTTTTGATAGCTTCCCAAACCTGCAAGAACACACGTTAGCAACATATGAAAACAACCCAGATCCACTAAACATGATGCCCTGAATCCAAATATGTCATTAGTTTCGTGGTTTGATGCTCATAGCTATAGGTTCGAAGATGTTAAAGTATGAACACTCATAAGCTTATGTTAATGGCATATGGCTATTCTCACGTGGGAGTTGGCATGTTAAGGCCCAGATCATTTGCATAGGACCTTATGAGCATGATAGGATGGTTGGTTAGCATTGAAATTAGTTGCATATACAAAAACGAAAATAAAATTCATATGTACATGAAGAGCTTTAAGTGCTTTATACGACTCTCATAGGCCTATATTTAGAGTTCAATCTTACTCTATAATGTTTGAGAAGATGATTAGAAAGCTTGGTTTGTATTAATATTGATTGGAGAATTGAATTTGAATTTTACAAAGTTATGGAAATTTGAGAGAATTTTTGATGTTTCTTGGCTATGCTCTTGCTATCTTTTCGTGTCCTCCTTTTTGCTGAAGTATGATGCTTCTTTTATAGCCCAAAGTTGCTTGGAACTCAAGCTAAGAAGCTTTGTTGTCTTTGTTGAAAGTTTGATTTTTAAAATATTAAAAATCTTTGAATTGTTGACCAAGCTTGACTCCATTCAATGCTCTTGTCTTGCTCTTCAATTCTTGCAGAAAAAATGAAGATTCCTTGAAGTGAGTCATACTTGGAGGCCAAGCAACCATTATCCATGCATTTTCCTTTTAATTTTAATCTTAAAGTAAGATAAAATTATGCAAAAAAATGGCCAATAAAGATGTGGGCTTTGTCTTGGTCGTGGGAGGCCCATAGTAACATGGCAAAGATGTTTGGACCATAAAAACTTGGACTCATTTGGAAAAAAAACATTTTTGAGCAATGTTGATTTCATGCATTTTCCCAAAATTTAGCCAACTTCAACAAGGTGTAAATCCTTCAATTTTTGTCATATGAAGGAGATCTTGCACTTTTTGGAAACCTCAAAGAGTCCTCTAACCAATGTCTTTGGTCTCATATCAAAATGATTTTTGGTTCTCCTTGTGTGTCCATTTGAAAAAAGTGTCTTTTTGTTGACTTTGAAAATGACCTGTAATGTCTTTGGCCATATTTTTCAAATGGTGAATGCTATGACCATGGGATCAATTGCATTTGAAAGATAATTGAATTTCCTTCAAAATGAGCTTTGGTTGACATTTTTTGGATGAAGGATGAGAGAGTTATGATCAGTCAAAGTTGAGTTGACTTTTCAGGCAAAAACCCTAATTTTGAATCTTAGGGTTTTGTTGGTTTTTGATCTTTCCTTGATGAATTGTGATCATCCAATGATCAAATGTTGAATCCTTTGACAAAATATGGACTTTGACAAAAAATTTCATTTTTGACTGTCAGTTGACTTTTTTGGTCAAACGGGTCGTCTGTTGACTGTTTGAGCTGCTGACGGTGCGTCTGAGTGAATTGAAGTTTGAAAATTTGTATGATGGTACTTTGAGATGTATGGATGTATATGAAATCCATTTGAGCTCTCAAAACTTGTTGCTCCTGTTAAAACAAGAAAAACCCTGATTAGGGACTGTCTGTATAGGAGGCAGTTAAGCGTACCTGATTTTTGTGCAGTGTTGAGTTTCTGCTAATCATGTGATATTCAGAAGACTTCTAACACAAAAATCTTGGAAATTTGAATTGTGAATGATTGATTTGATTGATTGTACAAATCACTGTGAATTGTACTGTCCGCAGTTTGTCTGTCAACCGACTGTTCGTGTACTGAAGCAGCAGTTAAAGTGAAAAATCAACCGTCAAAGTTAATTTTCTTTTTTTTTTTTTGTTGTTATTTTTGTTTTTGTTTGGTGTGAAGCATGAAAATTTATTTACATGACTTGTTAGAAAACAGAAACATAATAAATAACTGATATTTACGGTATGCGGGCAAAATTACCGATAATAACCTGAAAATTGTTAAATGCACAGAAATAGAAATATTTGACTGGCAGAAACACACAAAATATTATCTTAGTAATTAAGCAATATTATGACAAATAGTACAACATTTAATACTGACAGTATAAATATTACATACTATTGAACAGTACGATGAATAGACGGTACGTTTAAGAAAATAAGAAACACGGCAAACTTTAAAAATGACGGTTGATGAACCATGCTATGATCAATAACATGTAGAGGATTGGGAATGCAACCATTGCAGGTCCACACTTCTCAGGACTGTGTAGGCAGAAGAAAGTCATGATCACCGTAGCAATGGTGATGACTGTAAGAAACAGTGTCTCTATCCATTTTGCCATTCTTGCTAGGAAAGAAGAAAGAAAATGGATGATGAAGTAGAAATTTGAAAGATGATTTAGAATTTGATGTGAGATTTGTGGGAAGAATGAGAGGTATTTATAGAATGGAAAGATGATAGAGACGTTGGGGAATGATGTGATTCCGTACAAAAGGAAATTTGAGTGGTAGTGAGATTTGAAAGAAAGTGTAAGGTATTGTTGGGAAAAGAGAGATGGATAGAATAAAGTTGAGATTTGAATTTGAAAGGATAGATTTGAAAAGATTTTGAAAATAATGGAATATAGCACAAAAGTTAGTGGGAAAACAAAAACAATTGTTACCAGTACAGTGTGAGTTTCCTGCTTTTGCGCCTGCAAAAAGATTTAACCCTGCATGAACTGTGTTAGTACTATTTATCTGTAAAATAAATAAATAGTATTTGTGAAGTAAAGAACAGTATTTGGCGTTTGCGTAAGAATAAATTCCACTGTAAGCCAAGTTACTGTGTAAGAAAAATTCTGAAAACCAAGTTCTTCATATGTCAGGATATTTTGAAAAAATCCATGTTTATATGAGACTCTTAATTTTCATATTGAAACTTTCCTGAAAAAAGAAGTGGGCAAATTTTGGGGTATAACAATGTGATTCTTGGGAAGAAAGATGATCCTATCAGAACCAGATCATTTCTTAAGAATGACAATCAGAAGGAGTGATTAGAATCAAAAGGCGTAAAGTCTATTCATATTTTACAGCTGTCATCCATTATCTGATGGTGAACACGTGTCTACGCGGTTAGTACAAAGCGTGCAGTTGAAAAGACGCCGACCTAGGTAACTGTGTTAAATCATTTCACTTACCACGTTCTCTCACCTAATGTCACTTATCAATAAATGGAAATTGATTTCTCTTGATTCTGTAACTGTTTATTTTTTTTTAAAATCCGTCTCTATATATTCTTTTCAAATCATCTCATATATCTTTTTCGCTCCGAGTCTCTCTTTCTTCTTGCATACTTTCTTTTGAAATCTTCTTAGTCGCTTCTAAAACCCTAACCGAAAACCCAGAATTTGTTCTTTCTTGCTGTTCATTCTGTTTCAATGGCTGCTCCTTCATCTCAAAATGTTGGTTCATCTACTCTTCTCCATATTCAAGACGAAGTTAATCAGGAACTCACTCCAGTTGTTGCGTGCTCCATTCCTAAGGATAAACTAGAAGTTCTATGTGAACTTATGGTTGATTTTGATAACATTGAAGAACACGATTTTCATCTCAAAGAAGATATAATTTTTCAAGGATGGACTTCTTTGTTTGCTGAGTTCTGTGGACCAGTCTACCCAGATCTTGTCAAGGAATTCTGGGTACATGCAGTTGTTGCTCCAAAATCCATATTGTCTTTTGTCCATGGAAAGTTTGTGGTAGTAACTGAGAACATCTTAAGGGTGATGTTTGATCTGAAAAACCCTGAAGGAGGTTTTGAAATCGATAAAAGGGCAAACTGGGAAGATGTTTTATCTACTCTCTACCCAGACATAAATGAAACAAAGAATGTCAAGGACTTGAGAGATCTCTACAAAATCTGGACCAAGATTCTTCTTGGGTGTTTCTATCACAGGAAAGGGACACATGCCTCTGATTTCATCAACAATGAGCAGAGATACATTCTGTATTGCATTGCCACCAAGAAGAAGGTTGATGCCATTTACATTATCTTCAACCACATGTGGAAGACTGTGAAGGAGTCCAGAAATGCCTTCAGAGAGAAAAATTGTACCACCATTCCGTTTGGCAGAATTATCACCAATCTTCAGGTTCATTTCAAGATTGTTGAGCAACTGGAAACTGAAGGCACTATCAAGAACCTTGCTGTCACAACTGGGGCCTGTCTGAATGCCTTCACCTTAAAGAAGATGAAAGTGATTAAGGCTATCAGTAAGACTCCCCAACCTCTTGCGGGAACAAGAATCAGAAGAGCACCAGTTCTAGCTGAATTTGAAACCTTCTTCAACAGTGAGGTACCTGAAGTCAGAACTAGGTATCTGAAGTCTCAAGAAGAAAATAAAAGTCTCAAAGATCAAGAGAAGGGTGCTCCAATCATAGTAAATCGCAAGAAGGAGGAAAGGACTAAAAGAAAGTTTGATCATCCTTCTGAAGAGGTCATTGCAAAGGTTGCTAAGGCTGTGTCTGTTGATTTTGAGAAGAAAAGGAAGGAAGCTGAGAAAAAGAAGAAGAAGTCAATCAACAACGCTGAGATTGTTGAAACTGTTGAGAAGAAGAAAACCAGAAAAAGGAAGATGATTCTTCAAGAGTCTGATGAAGAAAATGCTGCTCAAGAGGCTGTGAATCAACAAGAAAGTCTGGCAAATGTCAGAAGGAAAGAGATATCTAAAGGCAAAGCAAAGATTGTTGAAGAGCCTAAGAATAAGAAACAAAAGAGGACTGAGGCTGTGGTCGAAGCTTTTCAGAAAGCATCCAAAGGAATATGCATTTCTGAACCTGATTCTGCTCCTGCTGATTTTTCAGAAGTTACACCAATAGCGGTTGCCCCTACCCCTGAACCAGAAAAAGCCACATCAGAATCACCTGTATCTGTCCGTGTTCTTACACCTCCATCTTCTCCCACAACCAAACCAAATTCTCCTCCTCTTTCACCAATTCCAGATGCCTCCATCCCTTCTCCTTCACCCTCAACTAACTTTGTTTCTGACCAATCTGCTGTTGATCATATTCTAGATATACCACCAATTCAAACTCTCTTTCCACCACACACAAATATCTCCATCTCTCAACCTCCTCCCCATGCCACCCTTGAACCTATTCCTTCTACCTCTCTAAATAACCATAGTGACTCTATTTCTCCAACCTCTGCATCACATGAACAGCTGCTCCGTGATTGCAACTACACTCCCAAGCCTCGTCCTGAAGCTGAAGTAGTAGTGTTAGATTCTGATACTGAAGCAGAATCCTCTTATAGGTTGAATAGAGAACCTCAACCGTACTTCATCCCCAATCCTGCCTTTTCAAAAACCCAATTAAAATCCCACCCCATCTACCCTATTGGTGAATCTTTTGAAAAAGTAAAGAGGAATCTCAGAAGTATCTTTGATACTCTCAGAATTGCTGAAAGTTCTGGCTTGAATGATGTTGCTATGCGGAACTTCTGGAGGATCCTACGCAGAGAATCAGATGCTCTGTTTTTAGAATTCCACGGCCTCGTGGAATTCTGAGAAGCTATGAAGACTTCTGGTTTGTTCGTCTCAGAGGAAGACATCTTTTGGAAGAGAAGCCCTTTCTGGATGAACTGGAACAAGCAAGGCTGGCTGCTGCATTAGAAGCGAATCCATGCAGGGATATTGTTATCTGGATTCCTGATTATCCTGTTCTTCTTGGGGATTTCAAGACCCTCTTTGACTTTCTGAGGGAAAACCCTTCTGAGAAAGACCCAAGCTTGGTCATTCCAGAAGTTGTTGACCCACCAGAAGTTGAAGGACCTTCTGCCCCCAGGAATCTAGCTGCCATTCTTCAGGCACTTGAGAATGGAGATTCGGAAATTCCTGCTGCAGAATATGGAGATGCTTCTATGCAAGAAGCAGATGTAGAAGATCATGTTGCTGAATCAGTTCCTGTTGAGGAAATCCCTGCAAATGATCTATCTATGGAAGCTACAGATCACAATGCTATTCCTGTGGTTAGAAGCGGTGAAGCTTCTTCTGATGAATCTTCTCGTCTCGCAACGACTCTGGAAGATATTCAGAAGAAACAGGATGAGTTTAGAGCTTTCATAGAGAAGCAAAATGAGCACAACAATGGGGTTCAAGAGATGCTGGCCAAGATCTTGTCAAGGCTAGGGTCGTCTTAGATTGAGTCTGTGTTGTTTTGTTTTTGCTTTTGCTGCATCTGTTTTTGTGCATCTTGTCTTCCTTCTCTTTGTGTACTTCTGAAAGTGTCTGTTTGAATTTCAATGAAATCATCCTTTTTCCTCCGTGTATTTCTTTTTGTTTGTATCTGAATCTTTTCTGTTTTTTTTTATGGTATGACAAAAAGGGGGAGAAAATATGTGATAAATGATTTGATTTAATCAGTTGCTTTGCTAACAGAAGCTGCAAGCTTCATATGTTTCTAAGTTGTGTTGTTGCAGGAATCGAAGATTCAAGATCAATATAAGGAAGCAACGAGATAAGCAACGAGATGATGAAGCAACTCTTTAGAGAATCAAGCTCTTGGATTCTTGAAGCAAGCTGAGTGCTATGAAGCTTCAGAATCAGAAGCAAGAAGAAAGAATGATCAGAAATAGCTCTTGGATTCTTGAAGCAAGCTGAGTGCTAGGAAGCTTCAGAATCAGAAGCAAGAAGCAAGAATGATCAGAAATTGTGATAATAGAATATGATCCAAATCATTGGCTATTTGCTCTGATACATTGTCTATTGGATCTGATATATTCTATATGGCTTATATGGCTCTGATACATATTTTGTGTTCTGATACACATTTTCTATTCTAACTCATTCATGCTGACTTTTGTCGTTTAGTTTTAATCTGTAACATTTCAGGATGTAGAGATGCTCTGATGATGCTCTGGTACATTCAACAATGTTCTGATACAATCTAGCATGAAGTGATGTAAAAAGAAATTCAAAGCTCTGAAGCTATCCGAGGGAAGCAGAAATCAGAAGCTGTGAATGTTCTAAAGATCCAGAAAACTCAAGTTCTGAAGCTGTCCTAAATGGAAGCATGAATCAGAAGCTGTGAATGTTCTGAAGATCAAAGAAATTCAAGTTCTGAAGCTGTCCTAAATGGAATTGAAGCAGGAATCAGAAGCTGTGAATGTTCTGAAGATCAAAGAAATTCAAGTTCTGAAGCTGTCCTAAATGGAAGCAGGAATC
Organism: Vicia villosa; assembly: GCF_029867415.1. Taxonomy (NCBI): domain Eukaryota; kingdom Viridiplantae; phylum Streptophyta; class Magnoliopsida; order Fabales; family Fabaceae; genus Vicia; species Vicia villosa. Next base: position 10,547 of record NW_026705928.1, read on the forward strand.
AGAAGCTGTGAGTGTTCTAGGGATCTAAAGAAATTCAAGTTCTGAAGCTGTCCAATGGAAGCAGAAGTCAGAAGCTATGAATTATCAGAAGCAGGAAGCTTATGTGATCGTCTCTACCGAAATAATCAGGGAAGTCTTTTATTATTAAAATTCTTCGAGTATTTATTTCAGGGGGAGATTATTCATCTCAGGGGGAGATTGTTAATCTCAGGGGGAGACATATTCACATGCTTATGCTATAGTTGTGTAATTTGTCTTTAGCCGTCTGCTCTTTCTGATCGCAAATTCATATCATTTATATATGTTTTTGTCATCATCAAAAAGGGGGAGATTGTTAGAACAAGATTTGTTCTGATCCATATTCTTAGTTTTGATGATAACAAGGATATGAATTTTGTGTGAGATAATGTGGTAATCTAATACATTGCAATTTCCATTTCAGGAAATATATAAAGAGTATGCACAAATCAGCGCTCAGAAGCTTTGTCTCAGAAGGTTCAGCATGCAACATCAGAACATGGTCTGGCAAGACATCAGAAGATGGTCAAGGCAGAATCAGAACATGGGTCTATGGAAGCATCAGAAGAACTTGAGATCAGAAGCAGAAGCACTGAAGTTCTCATGGTATCATGCTCAGAAGCACTTCAAGGTCAGAAGACAAGAAGATGCTATGCACCAAGCTGTTTGACTCTGATGATATTCAAATATTATATTCACAAACATCAGATCAGAAGAAAGTACAGGTGGCAGGCTACGCTGACTGACAAAAGGAACGTTGGAAGCTATTAAAGGCAACGTCAGTAGACACAGCGTGAACAAGGCTCGAGGTAGTTGACAAAAGCGTGAAACATTAAATGCAAAGCTGTACGGAACACGCAAAGCATTAAATGCGCTCAACGGTCATCTTCTCAAACGCCTATAAATATGAAGTTCTGATGAGAAGCAAGGTTAACCAATTCTGAACGAAATTATTCTGAAAGACTTGCTGAAACGCTGTTCAATTCAAAGCTCAGAAACTTCATTTTCATCAAAGCTCACTACATTGCTGTTGTAATATATTAGTTAGATTAAGCTTAAACGTTAAGAGAAATATCACTGTTGTGATTATAGCTTTTAAGAAGCATTGTAAAACTCTTATTTGATTACATTAATTTGTAATTAACTAGAGTGATCAAGTGTTGATCAGGATACTCTAGGAAGTCTTAGATTGTGTCTAAGCAGTTGTAATTAGAGTGATCACGTGGTGGTCAGGATACTCTAAGAAAGTCTTAGCTTGTGTCTAAGCAGTTGTTCTTGGAGTGATCAGGTTGTGATCAGGATACACTAGAAGACTTAGTCGCGGACTAAGTGGAAAACCATTGTAATCTGTTGCGATTAGTGGATTAAATCCTCAGGTGAGGTAAATCACTCCGTGGGGGTGGACTGGAGTAGTTTAGTTAACAACGAACCAGGATAAAAATACCTGTGCATATTGTTTTTATCGTTCAAGTTTTTAGACTACACTTATTCAAACCCCCCCTTTCTAAGTGTTTTTCTATCCTTCAAAAATATCTCACACAATTGTAAAATTATGGAAAGTCTTAGGTCTGCAGTTTTGAGAGTCTCTCGTGTGTGCGCAAGTCCCCCATGTATCTTTTGATACTTGTGGTAGACGTTATGTTCTCACTAAGAAGCCTTTAGGTATTGAGTTGAGTGTTTTCCTCGCTCTTTAAGCTTTTAAGCATAGAGTCGAGTGTTGCTCTTAATCAAAGATTTTTAGCAAGATCAAGTTTTGTTCTTAATTAAAACTGTGAAGCAAGACTAAGTATATTTTACTGGAAGTGTAGTCTTCCTTTGTCACTAGTTTGTGACAAGTTTTATCACTAAGGTTGTGACTTGTTCAGATCCTTGTTACTGTTATTGTAACAAGTTGTTTATAGAGTTGTTGAATTGTAACTTTCTTTTATCACTTTGGTGATTGGAAGTGGGATATCAACTTCCCAGGTCTAGATCTCGACTTCTAGGAAAAAGTAGCAATGTATAGTGATTAGGCGAGAAGTTGTAAACTGGGACTGTTTAAGCTTTGAACTAATATTGTTGATAGTAGATTTCCTTCCTAGCTTGGTAGCCCCTAGATTAGGTGTTGTTGAACTAAACTGGGTTAATAACTCTTTTGTGTTATCTATCATTCTGCAATAGTTTTCTGCATATCTTTCAATATGATAAATATGAGTTTTGTCAGCAGATGATGTTAAGATATTTGTCCTGACATTGTTGTTTGAGTTGAGTCATTAATCCCAACCTTTGATTTTTGATGGCTTCCATTCTGTGATTTATCTGTGTGCAAAACTTTCAAGTGGATGCTATTATTCTGTATCAAGATCACATGTCATACCATCTGTCTTGATGTCATATTCTGATGTTGGAACATCAGTATTAACATGTTTTGCTTGTACCAGAAATTTCAACTTCAAATCATTTCTATACCCTGTTTGATTTTAACAACCATAACTCTACCTTTAGCTCCCATTTTAAATTTCTAAAGATGTGGGCTTTACAGCCTGACTGCATCACTATTTCCAAATGCTAGAAACTTTAAATTGTTGGTTGCCACACTCTTGTGCTATCCAAAAAGATTCACACCTAAAAGAGCAACTCAAGATGTGGAATAAAACTAGCTTTGACAACATAAAGTTATTGGCATAAAAAATCTAGAACTAAATTGCATAGAGAGGGAGATAGAAACCTAAATTTCTTTCATAAATAAGGTTAGGTATGCCGCTAAAAAAATAAACTGTATCAGACATGGTGATCACATCATGATTGATCAAGAGGAATTTCATGAATTCCTGGTTAATCATTTCAAGAATAGTTTCAACAATAGCATTTGTTTCCAAGACAATGGTTAAATTGATGAAGTTATTCCTTCTTTGATTAGTGATCAAGTTAGTAGCTTGCTTACTATAATGCCTAACTTTGAGGAAGTCAAAAGTACAATCTTCAACATGAACAAAGAAAGTGCTCCAGGTCCATATGGATTTGGTTCATTATTTTTCTTAACATACTGGGACATTGTGGCTCAAGATGTGATAGATGATATTATACAATTTTTTAGATCAGGTTGGATTATACCTAACTTCAATTCTAACAGTATTGTTCTTATTCCAAAATCCAAAAATGCAGATCCTGTGGATCATTTTAGACCTATTGCATTGGCCAATTATAAATTCAATATTATCACAAAGATTATTGGTCAAATATTAGCTCAGATGATGTTATTTATTATATCTCCTAACCAAAGGGATTTCATTAGAGGGAGGAAAATGAAGGACTGCCTTTGTATAAAATTTGAATCCATTAATGTTTGGAATAATAAGGCATCTGGAGATAACTTGGCTTTGAAGATAGATATCAAGAAGACCTTTGATACCATTCAATGGAGTTTATTAATACAAGTTCTTAGGAAATTCGGTTTCAATGATATGTTTTGTGGTTGGATGGAAGTCATTCTAAAGTCTGTCAAGCTATCTATTTCCATAAATAGAAATCAGAGGGTTTCTTTGACTGTCAAAGAGGAGTTAGGAACAAAGATCCACTCTCTTACATTCTCTTTTGTTTAACAAAAGAAGTACTTAGCGGGTTAACTGACAAAGCTTGTGGCAATTGGTAATTTGGATCTAATCAAAGGACCTAAAGGCACATTTGTTCCTTATCACATCCTTTTCGTTGATGATGTGATGATTTTTTTAAAAGCAAGATATCCAACATTCACTCCATATTGAATCTCTCAATAGATATGCAGTTACACCAGGTCAAGTGGTAAACCTTTTAAAATCAACCATCTATGTATGTGATTTGTTCCAACAAAGGCTAGCTTCTATAGCCTTTATGCTTGGTTTCTCAATTGGATCCTTTTATTTCATATACTTAGGCATCCATATATTAAAAGGAAAACCTAAAGGTGCTTTTCTCCATCCAATAGTTAACAAAATCAAGTACAAACTCTAAGCTTGGAAGGAATCTCTTCTCTCCATGATTGATAGAGTCCAGATGGTTAGAAGTGTTATTTAATATATGATTATTTTTAGTTTTATAATTTATTCTTGGCCAATTGCTATTCTTAAGAATATTGATGTTTGGCTAAAAACTTCATATGGAGTGGAGATATTCAAACCAATGAAGATTATCACAGTGGCTTAGCACAAAGATTGTAAACCCTATGATGGAAGAGGACATGGAATTAGATCAATTAGATCAATTAATGAAGCTACAACACTTAAAGTCACATACAAACTGTTCCATTCTAACCTACAATGGGCTTCTTTTTTCAGAAATTTAGTAGTTAGAAGTAAAGGGACAATAAATTATCATATTTTCTTTAGCCTTTGGAGAGGTTTGAAGACTTATGTAGCTTAGTCAATTCCAATAGCATCTGGAAGTTAGGTAATGGGAAAGTGATATATTTTTGGAAGGATAATTTGATTGGCACATCAATTGAAGAGATTTTACAAATTCCTTCCCATATCACTGATAACTTGTAAACCAAGGTATCATATTTAATTAGTAACAATTTTTGGTCATTTCAAACAGAGCTTCTTGTTTTGTTCCTATCTATACTAGACATTCTCAAAGATATATCTATTCCATTAGACCATGGGCCTGATATACTCAAATGGAGCCACACATATACTAGTGATTTGATTATGAAAGAGGCCTACCATTTCTTTTTTCCTGCGGTTAACCTGTCCTATGGAACTTGGCTATTCCGCCTTTAAAGTCCATATTTTTTTGGAAGCTTTTGGTCAACAAAGTAGCTACAGATGAGATTATAGTAAGGAGAGGTATCACCATTACATCTATGTGTATTTTGTGCAACACCCATTTTGAATTTGTGGTGCATATTTCTTGTAATTATCCTTATGCTTAGCAAGTTTAGAGTTGGCTCAACAACACCTTAAACTTTCATATTTACTCCTCTAATTTCTCCAATCTTTTGAACATTATCCACAGGCCCTGGTCATCTCACATTAATATAATCATTCTAGCTGGAATCATATTTGCTTTCAACAATATCTAGCAAATCAGAGAGCAGGCCATATCATTGGAGGATTGCAGTCAACATCATTATATCCCTAGTGTCAATTTCTGTAAATTTTTCTAAGTGCACATCTACTGCTTCTATAGAAGATTTTAGAATCCTAAAACCTTTTAAAGTTCTTATTCATTCTTAAAAGGCTCCCAAGATAATTAAATTATTTTGTTCTCCTCCCACAAATCATTGGATTAAATGTAATTCTGATAGAGTTGCTCTAGGCTCCCCTAGGTATGCTACAAGTGTTGATTTTTTCAGAAATCACAACTCTTATTTTTTGGCTACTTTGCTAGTAACATTGGTACTTCTTTTGCTTTTCATGTCGAGCTTAATGGAGCTACGAAAGACATTGAAATCTCTTCTCAAAAGGGATGGTCTTTTCTCTGGTTTGAAACAGATTCCGAATTAGTTTGTCAAGCTTTTTTGAATCCCTTAATCTTTACTTGAAACCTAAGAAATAGGTGGTTGAACTATATTCAAATTTTTTTCCAATATGATGTTCACAATTTCCCATATTCAGAGAGAGAAACCATCGTGCGAATAAGATGACCAACTCAGGTCTGCCCATTCAGGGCAATTAATGGTGAAACTCTAATCTGGACTCTGCCAAGCCAGACTTTGCCTATAATCGTTCAGGGTTCTCTTCCTATAGTGCTTTTTTTTTAATATAAGAGGGTTTCAGTTCTTTATCCCCCTCTCTCTATTTATTCTTTTTTAATTTTGGTTGTCTTTGTATGCTTTTATAATTCATTTTTAAAGTTTTTCCATGTAAATATTTGGCAGTCTGAGGTGCATAGGAAAGAAATCATATAGGAGTATATTGTTAACACCATATATTTTTTATTCAATGGAATTGGTGATTTTCATTATTAATTCTAAGTCTTTCCCTTAAATGCACACTCAACATATCGAAAATTTAATATTGGTTTTAGATGTGTTAACAAATTATTTTGTTATATGACTTGCAGAAGAATGATGTCACTAGACAAAGTATTATTTTAGTTGTACGGATTACATATATTGTGTATTTGTTTAAGCTTTAAGAGAAGGTCATTCCCAAATATTTGTACATAATTCTACATTACCATAAATATTCCTCTAAAGCACTTTAAGCACTTTTTTTTCTGCAACAACACATTTTATGTTTGATGTCTACCCATGATTAGGGAACTATGTAGTTGCAGTTGTTTCTGAGAATTTAGACCTTGTTTACTTTATGGTTTCATTCTCTTCTTTCTTTCCTTAAAGTAAGTTGAAATTATATCTGCTTACAAGACTATACGAGACTCTTAAAGTTAAGAGTTATGTGCATTTCTTAGAACTATTTTATTTATTAATAATAATAATGAATATACATATATATTATTACAAATTAAATAATAACAGTATCAAAAGAAATACACTCAATAGATTAGAGAAAATTGAAGGAGTGATGACATTGTTTTTGGGGGCTTTTCATATGTACTTTGATCTAACAACACCTTGTCGTTCACCTTTTCTTTTTGCTTTCCTTTTTTTCACTTCTGCAAAATGAAAAAAAAATAAGAAGCTTGATGTTGATGGTTAATGAGTGATATTGGAGCACAAATAAACGAGATTAACAAAGCAAGAATCAGAAGATTAAGAAATCGAGAGTGTTTCTTAGAAAGAGATTGATACCTCAACTGAACAATCGAGATGGTTCTTATGATAGAGAGAGCGTTTGAAGAGTTTGAGTGTTCTCGAATAAGATTTTTTGGGTATAAGTTTTTGAGACTTTTTTTTTATAAAAAAATTATCATATTTTTTTTTATAAAAAAAGTCTAAAAAACTTATACTAAAAAAATCTCACTCGAAAACACTCAAACTCTTCGAACGCTCTCTCTATAAGAAGAACCATCTCGATTGTTCAACTGAGGTATCAATCTCTTTCTAAGAAGAGACAACAACTACATTCATTTTCACTCTAATTCCCAATATAATTTAAATGTGGTTTAACTCTCTTGTTAATGTTAATTTTAAATTTTGTTCGAGTTAAAATTCATAAATTGTTTATACATAATGCTTTTTTTTCTTTAGGTTCATGACTTTTATCTTTAAAATTTCTTAGTAATAAATTCACAATTAGGTAAAATGACTTAATTTATGGTTAAAATTAAAGCATTCAGTTATAGGTATTAAGATAACATGAGTTGATGTTACTTCTTATCTATGTGACTTAAATAATATAAGAAGTAAAATCTAAGGACATATGAATCAAAATCAAAAGGATATAATCAATTGTTAGTTGGTCTAGTGGTGATTGGCGCTGGACTTAATTGGGAGAATCACAGTTCGATTCTCCGCAACTGCGATTGGGAGGGGGCTGAAACCACTTGATGCCAGAATTGACCCCCGAACCGGTCTAAACCGGTGGTGATAAATAAAAAAAAAAATCAAAAGGATATAGGTGAAAATAATATTTAATTAGGTAAATTTTCTATCTTATTATAAATCAAACATGGTGTAAAACAAAGTCAAAACTTTTCATGGATATGATCCCTAGCCCATCGATTACACCATCACGTTTTTGATCTAATTCAATTCCTTAGTCTTTTACAACTTTACTTTGTTCATCTTCGTCTTGTGCACCTCCTTCACCATCCTTTTCTATTGAGCCTATTCCACCATAGGGAACTTCACCTTTCTTTACTCCATTATCATACTTAGATGTTTTTGGATAACTACGCATAAAGGTCCAAGGTTTTTTATAATGATACAAAATTTCACTTTGGAATTCTTTTGCTACGTCAACTGCAAATTAACACAACATACTTATTAAATATCATAATAGTAAACAAAAAATTTGGCTCATAAATATTTATATCCTCAATTTAGTTGGTCAATAACTGCAAACATAAAAAAAAAAAAAACTAGGATGTGTTTTCATTTTTTATATATTGATGAACTATAGTGAAAATTGTCTTAGACATTAAGGGATTCAAATAATTGTTTTCACTATATTAAATTAAGACGTGTATTGAAATTGAAATAAATTTATACATACATTGTTTCTCATCTTTGAATGACTCAATTGCCACAATAAATATAATAAACATCGCACAAGAAAAAAATACGAAGATTAAAGACTTGATTTTCATTTTTTTTACGAGTAAGAGTATATTATAGTGTTAACAATCTACTGATATTTATAGTTATTATCACACAAGATATATAAAAGATGAATATAAAAGCAACATATTAACATTTGTTTGATTGTGACAATATTAGATCTTCATTACCTATTGTATCATTAAAGGGTTCAATTAGAAAATGTTTATCAAATAAGTAAGAGGCTTTTCATACCATGAAAACTAAATAGTGATTAGAATATTTGATAATTTCTTTAAATTAAATTCTAGTTCTAGCTATTTTTCTAAACATAATGGTTATTTTAGAGAGTCACAATTTTCAAACTCTAAATTAACATCTACATTCTTACGAATTTATAATTTTGAGGAGTGATTGTTTAAATTCCACATTTATAGAATTTATTACATTATTTAAATTTACTAGTAAAAATTGGAGTTTTTAAATTTATAATATGATCATGACTCTCATTATTATATTTTTTTAAAAATTTTGATACACAAGAAACAATGTCCAGTTTCTAAATGGTAAAATTGATTTTAATAGATATATTTTTCATGTTAAACAATAGATTTATATATATGGAATCTATTTCTTTTAAGAGGCGTATGAATTCTTTATTTCATGAATTTATAATGATTAAATATTTTGATTTCAAATGTCGACTTTGTCCCACAGTTAGAACCATATGTGTTAATTATTGTTTTCTTAGTCATGATTGAATTAAGTGCAATACGAATGGAGCTTGAAGAGTGAAATATTAAATTGTGGTGACATATTTCAAGATAATTTAGGAACATGCTTGGGAGTTTTTTAAATTAATATTTCATGATTAATTAAATGGAATTCTATTTTCTATTGAATATGCTAACATATGGAGCTGAAGAAATCTTTTACTTGAAACTAAATCAATGTTGGACAATCGTACATTTTCTAATACGAATATTATCATTTTAAATCAATAATATATATATATATATATATATATATATATATATATATATATATATATATATATATATATATATATATATATATATATATATTAAATCAGAACTCCAACATATTTGCCACATAAATCCATTTTCACCACGTCATCAGTAATCAAAACCATTTTCGCCACGTCATTAATATTCATAAGTGGCACTTCTCAAAACACATCTCAAAATACTTCATCTCTATCTACTTTTAATATAATAAAGTAGAATACATAGTAAATTCTTTTATTAACCCTCTAATCACCAATTTGAGAGTGATTAACGGGGACATAATGGTAATTGCATCCCCCTAAATATTTTAATTATTAAATAGTCTTTCAATTCTACCCTATTTTTACTCCCATCATTTCTAACGTGCAAAATCTCCTTGAAACTGTGAAAAGTTCCTTGGAATTGTGCAAAACGATCTCCATTCTTCTCCTCTTAGATTTTGGAGAAACCCTTCAAATTACTCTCATTAATCTATATACTATGGCTTCTGATTTCGTCCAAAATCCAGATTTGAGCGAACAAACCCTAAACTACGGTACTGTTGTTGTTCCTCTTCCTTGACATCCCTCGATTTTACTTTCTTCTTTACCCATTTGAAATCCTAAATAATGAACAACAACCTTATCTATTTAACCTTCTTCAACCTTTTATCAAGCAGGGGCTTAATCAAAGGAGAACTTTCAGAAAGAGACATTGAAGGCAATGATGAGCTCCAAAAGCTCCTAAACACAGCTACAAAGGGAGTCTGAAAAATAGTGAGTTTTGATTTTCAATTTTAGATTTATTCTAACTTTTTATTTTAGGGTTTGTCATTTTCTATTGAGTTGTAAAATTAGTCTATAGAATTGGGAAGATTTGATTCATTCACTGTTTGTTAATATAACATTTGATATAGGTTTTTTTTACCTGCAAGGAGTAAGAAGGATAATTACAAGACCTTCAAATCTCCATTATCATCTTCAAGGTTTGTGCATTCCTTTTTTTAATTCATTTAATAATTTGTCAACATAGTTATGAGATTCTAAACCATTTATTCTTTTTTACATAGTTATTGCAGAGTTTGAGATAAGGGAGGTTAGGTTTCTTAGTCTTGCTAAACAGAGGTTCCCTACACTATGTGAAAGTTTCCTATTTGCAACTCAGCAGGGTTAGTCTCCATTTATACAACTCTATTAACTATTATAATTTCAAATTTTCAATATTCCATTCCAAAGGTTTAGGGTTTCATTTTTAATTATGCACATGCACTTTTTTGTCCATTTGATTTCTATACGATGATCAACAAAATATCACTTTGATTTCTGTCATTGTTTTTAGATTCTTAACTCAGAAAGTATAGGGTTCCTTTTCAATGTTTCAAAAATTAAATATCCAGTTGCAAAGACCAATATGTATTATTATGATTTTTTTCAATTCTCCATATAAACTCTTTATTTTAAATTTGTTTTCTTTTATAGGAAACTGACTATAAAATTTGATTGTCTGAAAATATCAATGGTTTTGTTCATGAATTTTCTATTATTTTCAATAAATTTTGTTAGTAAAATAGTTCTTTTTATGATATTGATTCTTCGAATACTATTTTTCCTCATCATCATTTTCAGTTAGTGTTCTGTTTCCGCAAATTTTTTATTATCTTCCAATTTATGTTTTTTAATTTCCCCTAATTTCTATTCTGATTTGCAACACATAAGTATTAATGCTTAGTTGTGCAACTCCTATTTAATTTTTAATTCTTCAAGTTTGCTTTTAACTGACCTTTTAGTTTTCAGTCCTTCATATCCATAGTTAGTGTTTCTTTTTAATTTACAATTTCTACTGTTTATCTTCAATTTGTTTGTTATGGTAGGAAAATATCAAGTGGTTCTATCTCCCTCCCGATCGCAGTTGCGGGGATTGCGGGGATTTGTTTGCTATGGTAGGAAAATATCAAGTGGTTCTATCTCCCTCCCGATCGCAGTTGCGGGGATTGCGGGGATCGAGGGCGAGTTCTTGCGGGGATTTGTTTGCTATGGTAGGAAAATATCAAGTGGTTCTATCTCCCTCCCGATCGCAGTTGCGGGGATTACGGGGATCGAGGGCGAGTTCTAGTATCAAGTGGTTCTATCTCCCTCCCGATCGCAGTTGTGGGGATCGAACCGTGGTTCTCCCTACCAAATCTGGCACCAATCACCACTGGACCAACTAACGATTGGTGTTGGCTAATCTAATTTTAATATATGGAGTTTTTCAATTTTTAGATAAAGAAATTAAAGATTAATTTAGAAAGTTTTCAATATTCCCAATTGTTCTCAATATTGCAAGGGTGATTAGTTTAAAAAATTTTCAATAATTATAATTGTCTTTCAAACTTTCTAAAATTGTTGTTGTATTTTATTTATGATTTCAATTTAATATGTTATGGATTTATATAATTAATTGTTCATATTTTTCATAACAATATATAATTGATTTAGCTCTTATTTTACTACGAACTTTATGTTAATCTACATCTATTATAAATATAAGAGATGCTATATAGTACGAAACGAAATACACGAAGGCTAAAAAAATTAGTTACCAAAAAACATAACTTTCACTTTATACTGGAACATGAGCGGGATTGTTTTAATTCTTGCATTTTTTTATTTGGACTTCGTAACAAATAGAATTTTCCTAAATATAATAAAGTAATATACTACCAAATCTACTTTTAATATAATAAAGTAGGTTACATAGTAAATTCTTTAATTAACCCTCTAATCACCAATTTGAGAATGATAATCGGGACATAAAGGTAAATGCATCCCCCTAATTATTTTAATATTTAATAACCTTGCATTTCTACCTTATTTTTACTACCATCATTACTACCGTTTGAAAAATATCAATTTGCAGCATGCTTTATCACAAACTTTATTGTAACTGTACAAAAACGATTTCCATTCATCTCCCTCTTAGAATTCTACAAAATCTTTCAAATAATATTCGCATTAATCTATATATTATGGCATCTAATTTCGTCCCACTTCCAGATTTTTTTTTCAATCATTCCTTCATTACGGTAATGTTGTTGTTCGTCTTCACTGTTTTCCCTTGATTTTTTTTCATGTTTTCCTTTCTATCTGCAATTCATACCAATCGATCTTCGTCTTCTTAAATTCGCAGCATGGTTGCATAACAAAATTCCCCTTTAATCACCATCCATCAAGTATGCATACAATTGAACCATTTATGTTTTAGAGGATTCGTGTTTATTAACCCAATGTAAACTGTTTCTTAACTTTTAGGTATTTTTTCATATGCTTTAATTGGATGGTGATGGCTGATTCGTTGTCCTTTTTTCCCGATCTATACAGAGGAAGCGTTGGTCTGGATGTTGTCAAAATTGTGGCTGCAATACCGTTCTAAAGATTGAAACTGGTGTTTGTTTTGTTTCGGTTGGGTTCATAACGTCATTATAAGTGGTGATGTAAGAGCAAAAACTAATTAGGTTTTTCTCCAGCTTATTAATTCACCAAAGTTTTATAAGAGATTTATGATTTGGTCTCTATTTGGTCACTTCCTAAATTTTAAATTTAATGTTGATTTATTTTAATCTTTGATAAAATATTGATTGCATCTGTTGCATAAAAAGCAAGAGGCTAATCTCTTAGAATACAATAGTCTGGATATATGACTTTATTTTTCTACCTGCTAATGTCTTAGAATACATATACAATCAATATCATGAGGTAAAATTGATGGTCACCTCTAAAATTTTCTCTATAAATTACAGTAGGAATTGCTCCAATTTAGTTTCATGCATATGAAAGATAAAAAAATTGTAATACTACGTACTTACTATACATTTGTTAGGGATTTTTACAACAAATTTTCATTAAAAATAATTTAATTTAAATTTATACCTCACTCAATCTTATTGAATAGGTCCATATTAAAACGGTTTTTAGTTTATAATGAGTTTTAGTTTATAACTCAAAGATCACTTAATATTTATGATATATTTTAATTAATATTAATAATATGTAAATTGAAATTACACATACTTCTTTAATTCCAAAGTTCTTATATTGCAACAAGCCATAAGACATGTCAATTGAGTACACCAATAAAATACAATCACATATCAAAGTTCTATAACACAAAGATAAAATGGTATACTATTGCACTTGATATAGTTTTATCTATAAATATCATTTATTTTTTATGTTTTTTTAAAAATATATTAATTATAATTAAAGATACTATTAAAGTATAATAAAGGATATTGAAAATTCCAATTATAAAAAAATGTTAGTAATTTTATATGATAAAATGTTAACATTTCTACTAAAAAATTACTACTAATATTTGTTTTTTTGAAAAAAATCACGATACAAATATGATTGATAAATACATAATTTTTTTATAAAAAACATATATTTTTCGACGGGGCGAAACGACTTATAAAATTACATTTAACATGAGACAATTATGATCGATGAATACATAATTTCTTATAAAAACAAAAATTTGTATATTAACTTACTATTTATAACACATTGTACAAACCGTGCAAATAAGTTAAAAAGATTTCAAATGCTTATATAAGATAGGGGTATAAGTGACGATGAACAAAATTTGGACAAAAAGTTTGGTACATCTTACCAAATTAAAAATAAATATAATCACATATATTATATTTATTTATTATTTATAACATTGTGCAATTCGTGCGAACACACGGGTAGATGACTACTCATAGTAGATTTATGACGATATTGTATGATGAATGTGAACGTAGGATAAATGACTACTTAATTATTTCATTTATTTTTTCTACTAAAGTATATATTTTTAACTAAATTAAATTAATATTTAAATGACAATTATAATTTCAAATGTTTTTTTCTTTTTAATTTACATATCTTTTATATATATTTATTAACCATCGTTATATATTTATTTATTAATTATGATTTTATTTTTTCTTTAATATCCTTTTATTACAAAAAGTAATATTTACATAATAATATTTTTGTATCATTACTTTCATTCTTTATTTCAAAATTCTACATCGGAAATTTTTATTTCTTATGTATATCATTAAAATATATAATTCTATTTTATTATCATCAATCAAATCATGTTACTACTTTTTTTTATACAAAATTAGTAAATTTATTTTTATCATATGCAACAATTTTTTTTACAAAAAAACATATCATTTATTTTTTTAATTCATAATATAATTGCAATTTTATTTTTTATTAAAATTAATACATACTTATCTAATTTTAAAAAAACTTAATTTCCACTCTAAATAATATTTTAAAAATTTACATTTCAATATTGTAATTATAAAGTTTTAGTTGTTGCATTCATTATTTAATTTTATACTATAAAATATGTTTTTGTTACAAGAAATAATATTTACATAATAAATTTATTGTCTCATTACTTTCATTCTTTATTTCAAAATTCTACCAAAAATAATTTTATATCGGAAATTTTATTATTATGTATATCATTAAAATATATAATATTATTTTGTTCTCATTAATAAAATCATGTTGTTATTGTTTTTTGTATTACAAATTAATAATTTATTTACATCATATGCAACAACTTTTTTTTTACAAAAAAATAATATATCATTTATATTCTTAATTCATAATATAATTGCAATTTTTTTTTTATTAAAATCTAATACATACTTATATAACTTTTTTTTAAATTAATCGCGACTCTAAATAACATTTTAAAATTTTACATTATATTATTTTAATTATAAAATTTTAGTTGTTGCATTCATTATTTAATTTTATACTATAAATTTACATTAATAATTTTATTTTGATTACCATAAATTTTTATATTATTTACAAATACTACTTCACTTTTAATTGTATTTCACGTCGGGTTTGTTCTTGACTCCATGTATGTCCAGTTTTCTTCCTTCTTCGATCCTTGCTTAATTGTTTATTGAGACATAGAATAAGGGAGAGGTACGACATTCAAGATTCAAAATTACTGTGTCATGCCTAGAATCATCAATTTGTAACACTGAAAAAAATCAGACCTAGCTGGGTTGTTACAAATAACAAATCTTATAATTCGGGATGAGGCTCCTATGACTAGCAAATTCTGTTTCGAAGCTCTTGACAAGTCTTTGAAAGATATAATGAAACGTGCAAAGTTTCTTCAAATACAATTTTTGGAGGAAAGGTTGCGGTGTCTGGTGGTGATTTAAGACAAATTCGACTCATCGTGCCTAGAGAAACCAGGTCTGACATGGTGCATTAAAAAATAAATGCCTCATATATTTGGGATCATTGCATAGTATTTTCTCTTAACACAACAGACAATCTTGTAAAGTTTTTGCATTCTAAATATAAAGATTCTTCTATGTCTCTTTGCAAAGTATTTTCCACATGGATTTTCTTAAAAACATCTACCCCAATATCACAGATCATATTTTCTAGAATACCATTCATAAATCCATCATCTTCAACTCTATGTGACACATATCTTTTTATTGTCACTTCACCATGTCATACACATTTTCTATAATTTTGAATGATTTCATCACAACCAAAATATATATTTATGTTATATGGTGTCACAACTAGTCTTTCGGTTTATAAATATCAAATTTAAAATACTTTTAATATTTTTAAAATTGTTTTGAAGAAAAAAACTTAAATAATATATATATATATATATATATATATATATATATATATATATATATATATATATATATATATATATATATATATATATATATATATATATATATATATAACATTTCTTTGATTGTAACAATATTAGATCTTCAATACCTATTGAATCAATGAAGGGTTAAATTGAAAATTGAAGGGTTTAATTGGGAAATGTTTATCAAACTAGTAAGAAGCTTTTCATACAATGAAAACTAAATAGTGATTAGAATATTTGATAATGTATTTTAAATGAAATTTTAGTTCTAACTATTTTTTTTAATTATAGAGACATTTTTCATGTTAAATAAAATGTTTTTATGACACCTATTTCTTTTAAGGGGCGCATGTATTCTTCAATTTATGAGTTTAAAAAAAAAATTAAACAATTTGATTTTAAATGTCAACCTCATCCCGCATATATAAGTTAATTATTAATTTTTTAATCATAATTAAATTAAGTGCAACACAAATAGGGTTTTAAGAGAAAAATCTGAAAGATAAAATTGTGGTAGCATATTTAGAGATAATTTAAGAATATTTTTGGGAGTTTTTTTAGTTAAGATTAGAGTTTGCGCCTCCTTTCAAAATCAGTTGTATAGAATTATGTTTTCTATCGAATATGCTAATATGAGGAGTTAGAGAAATCTTTGAATTGAAACATACATTTTCTAATGTGAATATTGTCATTTGAAATTCTTTAATTAAATGAAGAATAATTTACACACTATTTATTCCTTTACGTTTAATATATCTTACATTTTAAAGAGAAAAATGCATGTGAATATATAGATCAGCTAATGAAGTTTCTTTTATGAGATTTACTTTATATTTATGCTTTCAATTTTTTTAAGGATAAGTTAGGTACGCTCAACTATGAATTATTACTAACAATTTGATGTCTTAGGTTTTATAACCTTCATCCTTTTTACTTTTTTACTCAATAATTTATCTTTATTAAAACTTTTAACTTTATGTAATAACTCACATATTATCTTTTTTGATGAACTTTCATTGAGTCAAATAAACTCTACTAAAATATGTAATTATATTATAGTATTGAGCTAGGATCTATTGTTATATATTTGCGTGGCCTTATAACAAAGTATTTTGATCAACATAATTTTTAATGTCGGTACTATTATATTTTTCTTAAAATATAGCTTAGAAAGTGTATAATTTTATTTTTAAGGTTATTTTTAAAAGGTTAGGATCTATTGTTATATATTTGCGTGGCCTTATAACAGAGTATTTTGGTCAACATAATTTTTAATGTTGGTACTATTATATTTTTCTTAAAATATAGTTTAGAAAGTGTATAATTTTATTTTTAAGGTTATTTTTAAAAGGTCAAAATAAGAAATATATTAACGATTACAACAAGTCATTCCAACTTAAAATATACTAAAAATTGCAAGAAATAATCTAAAATTATAACAAAAAACTCTGGAAAAAAAATAAGACAAAACGGTCTACAAACAGCAGGATAAATAATTTAGTCTCCAAATCTGGTAATGAAAATCAAAATTAACATATTTCAACTCTAACCATAAAAATTACTAAAAGCTTTACCCTTTCTCATGACACCTACAAATTCTCCTCTTTATTATGAAAATAAAAATGTTTCTTTTTTTCAAATTAACCCAAATCACAATGAACCAAATATGATTAATAAGAACAACCGAACATTCTTCGAAAAACCACCTATCCCACCAAATTGTAAGAGACGACCCAACAACTTTCCTTAAAATTTTATTGCTAGACTTAGCCAATTAGAAATAGTAAACCACAGTCTACCAAAAAAGTCACATTTTACAAACAAATAATCTCTGCTTTCATCCACACCACAATTCGCCACACTTCTATGTTTATTCATAGCAAGAATCTGCCGCCTAGGCAAATTTTCCTTCATCAGGATACGTTTAAAAAACAACTGCCAAACAAAAATAGAAACCTTAAGCCGCACAGTCTTCAACCACAAAATTTGGGAATTAACCGGATTGTTGTTGTCGTCAACTTCAGACAAACATTTATAGGAACTACTTGCCGTGTAGCAAGAAAAAAGGATATAAATTCCTAACCCATCGATCTTCTACGTGCACCTGCAAAACAATTGAAACCGCTCAAAAATATCTCTCACTAACTCCTCCTCCCATGCAAGCAACCTCTTATGCCGCTTCTAGGCCTCAACATTATCCCCCCACTCCAACTCATTCATCTTTACGACTTACGCCATCTTATTCTCCGTAAAATAAAATAAAAACCTACTAAATCTTATCTTCAAAGGAATACCATCAAGCCAATGGATTTTCCAAAACAAAGTAGAAACTCCATCTCCTTTCTTTTGATCAATGTTATCGAACAATCATCCTCCATCAGCCAAACTAACACCCTCCCTTATTTTTTTTCTTTCAATTTCCTCCATTAAACTGATCCACCACCTCCCCCAAAACATGAATGTCCCTTCCTCACCATACCGAGCACTCAATATCGTATACCAAAGACTTCCCATATCATTTAGAATCTTCCAACACTATTTACTAAGTAAGTTTAAGTTTATCTCCTTCAACCTTCTAACCCCCAAACCTCCATTTTCTATTTTCAATCCTATTTAATCCAGGAAACTTTCTCATTTCCTCACTCCCCCCACCCCAAAATGCATTAACAATATATTCAAGAGAAAATATGATACCTTAAAGAGGCTTGAAAAAGGAAAGAAAGTAAACCACAATGGATGACATAACAGACTTAATGAGAATCATACGAACCCCCGTAGAGAGAAAGCAACTCTTCCACCCTAACAACCTTATTTTGATTCGATAAATTAGAGGATACCACAAACTGAGATTGCTAGAATCACCACCAATGGGTAGCCTCAAATACAAAAATGTAGGTGATTGTGCTTATAGTTCATAACATGCTTTTCCTCATGCAATCAAGATTCAGAGACGTTGACCCCAAAAAACATGCTTTTATGAAAGTTAACTTTTAAATAATACAAGTTACCCATTACTCACAAATGATGCAGGTTCTGATTATACACTTGGAGAATTTGTCAAGTTATGAGGTTAAAACTTGTTTACATAAAATTTAATAAAATAATGTTGGAAATTGAATAAAAATACCTCCATTTATATTCAAAATGTAAACTCAATCTGATGAAATTTTGAAATAATATAAATGTATAATATCGATTAGTCATATATTCTTAGTAACATCTAATTGTATTAATAATGGGTACTAGATATAACAACGTAAGTATTTGGATATGGATGAGATTACAATTTTCTAATGATACACCAACGATTAGAGCAGTAATAATACCTTAATTTTTAATATTAACATGTGGTAATAGAGTCGTATTATTGTTTTTCTATCATTTTTTCAACTTGTATTACATAACCTTTTTTACTCATTTTCAAAACAGATACATTGTACCTTTTGCCCATTTTACAATTAACAATTTCTTAAACATAAATATTCTACTATTCATTGTTTACATTAATTGCAAAGACAAAATGACATACACCTTATAATGTTACAACAAAATTATACAAATGATTAACCAACAAAAGCAATAAGAAAAATGCAAATTTCTGTAGGCCATCCAAAAGTTCTCTTATGTGATTCATAACTTGTCGTTATGCACATATAATTTGAACAAAATTTGAAACCAATCAGGATAATCAGCAACAACAATATTAAATTTGTAAACCTTTGATCTCCAGAACAACAACATTCAAAATTCAATCTTCAACAATTAATTCAAACTTCAATATCAACAATATGTATCATATAAAACTTACTTTAGAATTTTTAATTTTTTAACTTTTACTTCTAAAACCAAGCAACCTAGGGTATTCTTCGACATCTCTACATCTTAGAAAAAAATAAATATTAGTAAAAAAATTAAAAATTAAAATAAATAAATATATATTACTAAGTGATATAAAAAATTTACTTATTAGTTTTCCCAAATCCCCTCTGGATGATCATGGTGATTAGCATGCGCATCATCTAAATCATTTTCTTTAGATGAGTGACGTATATGTGTTTCAAAATAATGAGTCTCAAAATTTTAAACTTGATTTTCATCACTATCTCGAATATGTTTTCCTTGTAGAACAATTGACCATCTAGTGCTAGAAGGATCAGTGACCTAAAAACTTGGTTTGCTTGGATTGCCATAACGAATGGTTCTTTCATATAAGTTGACTTTCAAAGAACAATCTGTGGGAATCCTAATTCACCGGTTTCTACACAAGTGTTAATGTCAATAAAAACAAATGTGAATCCTAATTCATGAAATTTATATTATGCTATGTCAACATCAATTTTTCACTCATACGAGGGCATTTTTTGTTGATAAGACTTTTGTGAACAGACAAGTTAGATTGAACTGTATCAATGTTATTCAATATATACAAATGTGCTTGAAGAACTACATCTTAGTCCAATGTATTAACATTCAAACCTTGAGCACTTATATCTCCATATCTTCCATCATGACGAGACTCGGGAATTCCTATAGAGTTTTCTTTCGATAAATAGTTTGTACGAAACTCAATAGCTTCTTCTATGATGTACTGTAAAACAATCGAAGCATCCGAATGGTGATGATTCTTTGCATACCTTTTAAATATCTCCATGCACCGCTCTATCGGATGACCATAAAATATAATCTCTCTAACTATAGAAGTCTCATGTTCCAACTCATCTAAATTTGTAGGATCCATGACATTAATACATACAGAATTGAAGACTAAGCACAATTTAGTTATAGTTACCCTTAGATTTTTTTGGTAAAATGCAAGGGATAGCCACTAGTAGAATTTTTTTATCAAGACATGACAATCATGAGATTATAAGCCAACTAATTTAAGATCTTTCATTGACACAGGATTCTTCACATTTGATAAGTAATTTTAAGGATCTTTGATACCCTATAAATAATCAAAAATATATATCTTTTTTAGATAGAGTGTGACATGTTGGGGGGAAATATGTTATATTTCATGTGTATTTTAGGGTTAACTCTTGTCGTATATCCATCACCGCCATATCTAGACGGAATTTATTACTATCTTTTATCTTTCCATTTATTCCGAGAAGTGTTCCAATGAAACTATCACATACATTTTTCTCCATATATATGCATCACATCAAGATAATGTCTTATATCGAGACTATATCAAAATGAGAGTTCAAAGAACACAGTTGTCTTTTTCCAAATATTTTTCCACTTGCCCAATTGTTTCTTTCCTAGGACAATAGTAATATGTTGTTCTTTAATAAATTATTTCCCAGTTAAGGGCTTTGAAGCGATACCAAACTCCTGTTCTCCATTAAAAGTCTTTTGCAATCTATTGTATGGATGATTAGGTCTTAGAAATTTTCGATGCCCAAGGTAAACAATCTTTTTTCCTTTTTTTAATTGGTGGGAGCATGTAGAATCTTTACATGTAGGACAAACTTTATGTCCCTTGATGGTGTACCCAGACAAATTATCGTATGCATGAAATTCATTGATTGTGAAAAATAAGATGACACACATCTTAAAGTTATCACATGTATACACATCATCAAAATCAACGGCTTCCTCCCACAAAACTCTTAAATATTCAATCAATGGCATTTCATAAAGATCAATGTCGTTCCCTGGTTGTTTTAGACCTTATGTCATCATTGATAACATCATATATTTGCGCTTCATGCACAATCATAGATACAAATTTTAAATTATGAGAAGAACAAGTCATGAAGTATGGTTATTACTCAAATTACCAAAAATGTCTATTATGTCGGTGGCAAGTCCAAGTGTAAGGTTTCTTAGTTCAAGGGAAAAATATGGAATCCACGAATTGATTTTCTTCAATTACAATTAATTAACTACATGATGAATCATTTCCATTACACACTCTTCCAACTACATTCCATCTAGTATTCTTTGCGTCATTTATATTAAAAAAATAACATATTGAACATTTGAATTATCAGTAGGTACCACATCACCTTGGAAGGAATACCCTTTCTAGTTACACCATCATCATCTTCAACACCATTGTCCTTTTGCTTATAGCATGACAACCCACACCTCGGTCACTCCTTCAAGTTTTCATACTCTTTCCTATATAATATGCAATCATTATGACATGCATGTAATTTGTCATAGTCCAAACTCACTAGACACAATATCTTCTTGGCCTCATAACTACGATTCGGGCAACATGATACCTTCTAGAAGCATTCCTTGCAACAATTCAAACAATTCAGTAGAACTTATATTCGTCCACACACCTCTTGTCTTAAAATCAAATAGTCTTAGCATAGTTGACATTCTTGTAAAAATTTTGTAGCCCGAATATAACGACTTTTCCACGTCTCTTTGAAAAGTATCTTTCACATGGGTTTTCTTAAAAGCATCTACTCCAATATCACAAATCATATCTTCTAGAGTACCATTCGTAAAATTATCATCTTCAACTCTATGTAACACATGTATTTTTATTGTCACTTCCCCATGCCATACAGATTTCGAGTAATTTTGATGAACTTCATCACAACCAAAATATATTTTATGTTATATGATATTAAAATTAATTTATCAATTTATAAAAAAAATTGAAAAAAACTTTAATGTTTTAAAAATATTTGGATTTTTTTTTAAAAAAAGTATAAAGAAAAAAATCTATTTTTTAAAGATAAATCTATTATAGAAAACTAAAGTTACTCCTAGACAAAAGAATTTAAATGTAAAAAATCATTTAAATGATCATTCCTTTTAAGAACAATCTAATCATAAGAGACATCAAAAGCTTTCCTTTTCATCCTAATTCACAATGTAGTTCAAACTTGGTTTAACTCTCTTGTTAATGTTAATTTCAACTTTTATGCGAGTTAAAATTCATAAATTGTCTATACATAGTGCTTTCTTTTCTTTGGGTTCTTGATGTTTGTCAATAAAATTTCTCAGTAATAAATTCACAATTGGGTCAAATGACTTAATTGATGGTTAAAATTAAAGCATTAAGTTCAACAAATTAATATAACATGAATTGATATTACTTATTATCAACGTGACTTAAATAATATATGTAGTAAAATCTAAGGACAAATGAATCAAAAGGTTGTAAGTGAAAATAATATTTAATCAGGAAAAAGTTCCATCTTATTATAAATCAAACATGGTGTAAAATAAAGTCAACATTTTTATGGATATGACCCCTATCCTGTCGATTTCAACATCATGTTCTTGATTCCATTCCTTAGTCTTTTACAACTTTACTTTGTTCATCTTCGCCTTGTACACCTCCTTCACCACCCTTTTCTATTGAACTTGTTCCATCAGAGCGAACTTCACCATTTTTTACTCCGTTACCAACCTTAGATGTTTTTGGATAGCTACGCGTAAAGGTCCAGGGTTTGTTATAATTGTACAGAATTTCACTTTGGAATTCTTTTGCTGCCTCGACTGCAAATTAATAAAACATACTTATTAAATATCATAAAGATAAACAAAAATTTTGACTCCTAAATATTTACATACTTAATTTAGTTGGTCAATAAGTGCAAAAAAATAACTAGGAAGTGTTTTTTGTTTTTTATATATTGATGAACTATAGTGAAAATTGTCTTAAACATTTTAAGATTCAAATAATTATTTTCACTATGTTAAATGAAGACATGAATTAAAATTTATATATACCTTGTTTCTCATCTTTGAATGACTCAATTGGTACAATAAATATAATAAACATCGCACAAGAAAAAAACACGAAGATTAAAGACTTGATTTTCATTTTTTGATAACAAGGAGTATGTTATAATTAACAATCAATATATATATATATATATATATATATATATATATATATATATATATATATATATATATATATATATATATATATATATATATATATATATATATATATATATATATATATATAAACATTTGTTTGATTGTGACAATATTAGATCCTCAACACCTCTTGAACCATTGAAGGGTTCAATTGGGAAATGTTTAACAAATCAGTAAGAAGCTTTTTTTTTTATACAATAAAAACTAACAAGTGAATAGAATATTCGATAATTTCTTTAAATTAAATTTTACTTGTAGCTATTTTTCTAAACATAATATACACTATAGAGAGACACAATTTTCAAACTCTAAATTAACATCTACATTCTACATTGTTACTAATTTATAATTTTGAGGAGTGACTGTTTGAAATCAACATGGATAGAAATAATTACATTATTTAAATTTACTAGTAAAAATTGGAGCTCTTAAATTTATAATATGATGATGATTCTCATTATTATAATTTTTTAGAAATTTTGGGCTGATGATGATTCTCATTATTATAATTTTTTAGAAATTTTGGGCTGCAAGAAATGATGTTCAGTTTCAAAATAGTAAAATTGACTTGAATAGAGATATTCTTCATGTTAAACAATAGGTTTATATGTAATCTATTTCCTTTAAAGAGGCACATAAATTCTTCAATTCATGAGTTTACAATAATCAAATATTTTGATTTCAAATGTCGACCTTGTCCCATATCTAGAACCACACAACTTAATTATTGTTTTCTTAGCCATGATTGAATTAAGTGCAACATGAATGGAGCTTTAAGAGAGAAATATGAAATATTAAATTGTGGTGATATATTTAGAAATAATTTAGGAACATTCCTGGGAGCTTTTTCAATTAATATTTCAAGAAGAATTAAATGGAATCATGTTTTCTATTGAATATGCTAACATGAGGAATTGAAGAAATCTTTGGCTTGAAATTGAATAAATGTTGAACAATCGTACATCTTCTAATGTAAATATTGTCATTTTAAATTTTTCAATGAAATAAAAGAGTAGTTTACACACTTTTTGTTTCTTTAAATTTAATACATTTTACTTTTCAAAGAAGAAAATGCATCTGAACATAGATTAGCTAATGAAGTTATTTTTACTATGACATTTTATGAGATCACTTCTTATTTATGCTTTCAAAAGAATTTTGAAAGATAGACTGGGTATATCCAACTATCATTTTCTACTTAGAGTTAGACGAGTTAGGTTTTATGCTCTCCATCCATTTTTATTCCAATAATATATCTTTATTAAAAATTATAACTTTAAGTTTATAAATGAAATAACTCACATATTATCTTTTTAATGAACTTTCTAAACTCAAATAAACTCAGCTAAAAAATGTAATTATATTATACTATTGAGCTAGGAGCTACGTTATATATTTGTCTGGCATTAAAATAAAGTATTTTGGTCAACATAATATTTAATGTTGGTACTATTATGTTTTTCCTGAAATATATGATAAAAAAACATATAAGTTTAATTTTAAAGTTATTTTTAAAAAGGTTTAAATAATAAACATATTAACGATCAAAATAAGTCATTCCAACACAAGAAGTGTTGAAGATGATAAGAAAGAATATGAAATTATAACATAAAACTCTGAAAAAAGAAACAAGACAAAACGGTATACAAATAGTTGATAAGTAATATAAAGGATTTAGCATCCAAACCTAGTAATCAAAATCAAAAGTAGAATATTTCAACTCTAACCATCAAAATACTGAAACTTTACCCTTTCTCATAATGGCTGCAAATGCTCCTATTTTTTCTGAAAAAATACGAATGTTTTTCTTTTCCCAAATAACCCAAATCATAATGAACCAAATAATATTAATAAAAACAGTCGTTGTAAGTGATTTCCCAATAACTTTCCTTGGAACATCGTCGAGAAACCTAGCCAATTAGAAATAGTAAGCCACAGCCTACCAAAAAATCACATTTTACAAACAAATAATCTTTGTCTTCATCCTCACCATAATTTTTCACACATCTTTGTTTATTCATGGCAACAATCTACTTCCTAGCCAAATTGTCATTCGTCAGAATACGATTCAAAATAACCTCCAAACAAAAATTGAAACCTTAAGCGGCATAATCTTCAATCATAAAATTTGGGAATTAATCGGATTGTTTTATCGTCAACTTCAGACAAATAGTTATAAGCACTACTAGCCGTGTAGCAAGAAGAGGGATGTAAATTCCAAACCCATCCATCTTTTATGTCCACCTACAAAACAACTAAGTTAACCGCTTAATATGCTATCCCACTAACTCCTCCCACACAAGTAACCTCTTATGCCACTTCCAGGCCTCAACATTATCCCCCACCTCAACTCATTCATCTTTGCGGCTGACGCCATCTTATTCTTTGCTAAATCAAACAACCTACTAAATATTATCTTCAAAGGAATACCATCAAGCCAAGGGTCTTTCTAAAACAAAGGAGAAGCCACGGGTCTTTTTCAAAATATTAATGTTCTCTCATGCAACCAAGATTCAGAGACGTTGACCCCAAACAACATGTTTTTTATGAATGTTAAATTTTAAACTTGATATAACTTCATAAAGAATCAAGACCGCCTTTAAAACTCGGACATTAATCCAAATTTTAACCCCCACCAATAGAGTATCGTCAGTAAATTGTAAATGACAAACATAAGCAACAATCTGCGCCCCCACCCCATAACTTGCATACAATATTTTTTCCACTACAACATTCATCAAAACAGGTAACCCTTCAGCTGCGAAAATGAATATAAAAGAGAAAAAATTATCACCTTATTGAAGACCTCTTTCCAACTTAAACTCGTCAGTTGAACTACCATTTACATGAACAAAAGCAGTTACCGTAGAAATACATTCTAAAATCCATTTTCACCATAAAGTCAGAAAATTCATTTTACACATAACATCCTCAAAATACCACCAATCCACCGATCATAGAATTTTTCAAAATCAACCTTAAATAATAATAATTCTTTTTTCAAACTACACACATCGTCCATCACTTCATTAGCTAAAGAATGTCATCCCAAATTTGCTGACCTTTTACAAAAGATAACCGAGACTTAAAAATATCACTGTCAATCATGTGCCTCAAACAATTGGCAAGAACCTTAGATAGGATTTTGTACAAAAAAATTAACCAAATAAATAGGTTGAAAATGCGATGAGCGCTGAGGACTCTCAATTTTAGGAATCAAAGCAATAATAGTACTATTTAAAGTTGATGTCAGGGATTTATTTTGCATTCATATTTATAAAAATTCCTACCACTTTTCTTGATCTTATACAATTAATTATTTTAAAAAATATAATTTCAGTAATTCTTTATTTAGGTAATTCATAACTTTATTTTAAAATAAAAATATAATCATTTTATAAAATAAATTTTAAAAAATATAATTTCAGTAATTCTTTATTTAGGTAATTTCATTATGTAGCACCCCATACATAACTGACTAGTATATTATGCGTGAAACGTTAAAAATTGATACTGAGTACATACAAAAGCTATAGATATAGAAAGATCCATATTGAGTACAACATGAAATTCTACTAGGAATAGCAAAACATGTGTCTTCAATGGATCTGCACAGCGGAAAATGAGATCTGACGAGGTCTCCGAGCCATCACCACTTCCAAGTCTTCAGTCCAAACCTGCTACTGACCAAACGCTACTAAACTGCACCTGAAAAAAATATAAGTTGATTGGGGTGATATTACTAAATCTCAGTGAGTCCTCCTATCCTATGGGTCCACTCGGATCTACAGGGTACATGCATCAAAACTGAATCCACCATTGATTCGGGGTTTATCCTCACATCCGGTACAAGTACGGAGCAAACACATGAATCGTCCACCATAGGAGTCATCATATCACAAGTATACAAACATGTATGCCAAAACCCATATCCGTGTACGAGGAATCCAGAAGCGGTAACAACCAACTACCAAGGCTGCACACACACCCTCGGTGAGTAACCAAGTACCTGTCGTCAAGAAGACTCGCACAAGACCCATCGCTAGATGAAACAGATAGATCCTATGTGGCATTCCATCCGTGACGAGTTATAGCGGTGACGTTGCCTACACGGCGTCGCGGCCTCATCATCATCCATACGCAATATGGTATCCACAAGTGCGAATACGCCTATTTGACTGTACAAGCCCATCCGGTTAGGAGCCTAGTGGTGTAGCCTACGTGGCACCATTATAGGTGAGTTATCCAAGTGATATCGCCTAATTGGCATCACAACTCCACCATACCAAGCACGCCGATGTATCACGCCTTTGGGAAACGCCCTGAAAGACCCCGCAGGTACATCGCAATGATAGCTCAGGTGTGTAAATGATACCAAGAACGCCAATGTATCACGCCTTTGGGAAACGCCCTGAAAGACCCCGCAGGTACATCGCAATGGTATCTTTGGAAACTAGTCCATACACAATGGTGCCTTACCACCTGGTATTGGCCCACTTCGATTCTAGCATACCACACGCATAACAAGCATCAATCACACAATACAATCAATGCCGATCGTTTAACCAAAACGACGGTGTCAACAGGATTTCATGCACATCACATAGTTGCATATCATCTCAAACATGGATATAATATTCGTAATAGAAATAAACATTCTACTTAATGCATGATATAATAATTAATACCAATTGGAAAGACATAAATTCTCATGATAAGTTAATATTCTGGTTTGGGGACCAATTTAATTAGAAAGTACACGTCGCTAGCTTTCCAACGATATAAAGTTTGCGCGAAACGGACTTACGACGCAAAAGTTACGAATTTCCGAAGTTTGCTGATTTTTTTCCCTCTGCGCCCAAGGTAACCGATTACCCAAACTCAGTAACCGATTACTGGCACTAAAAGCAGCCCAAAATTGCATTTTAACAGCGTAATCGGTTACCCAAAGACTCGTAACCGAATACCCTGTAGCATAATCGATTTTTCTGCATTTTTAAGGGTTCTAAAAGCATCCTATCTCATTTTTAGGTTCCTCAATCACCCAATTACGAATCCTATCATATTTCAACAGTGTATAACATACAATAGCACCACTAGAACATATATTTGATCAATTAAATCACATACTGTAGACAATGAGCACCAAAACATGTTGAGCATCATGATTCTATGAATATCTCTCAAATCCCAAATTCCCAAATTCCCAAATACAAACCCTTACATGCAAATCCCCAAAGTTACTATCTAAGGACTCACCTTGGATTTAGAGAGGTTAGGATGGTGTTAATGTAGCCTTTTAACTCTCCTCTTGCCCAAAAGTTCACCCTCTTCATCATCAATTTCGTAGCTGCATTTACACACAAACTCAGCATGAAACACTCCACTTCAAACCTACTTATCTCACTCAAAATAGAACCCATGAATGCGAATTAGTATATCAAATCAAAGGGAATTTCTCTAGCTATCCAAAACTTCAAGAATTACCTCAATCGGAGCTGTGAGCAGAGAGTTATGGCACTTTTAGTGGAGGCTGTCCATGGGTTGCGAAAATGGAGAAGATGGACATGACTTCTACTTTCTCCCACTTGCTTCTAAGTTCTTCTTTCTCAAGAATTCTGACTTATAACAACTAACCCCCCCAAACATGCCCTTATGATCATGCAATAGAGATCAAGGTCCATTATGTCCTCTAACTAGTTCATATTTACAATAATGCCATGTAGTCACATTCTAACTATGCCATTAGATTCTAACCATTCCACATGAAACTTTCTCTTAATAATCCTTCTTAGATTAATGTATAATAATTCTATTTATGCATTCCAATTAACAATTAAATGATTATTAGCGGTGTCAAAGGATCGGGGTGTTACATTCTCCCCCCCTTAAATTGAATTCGTCCACGAATTCTTTCCGATCACCACGGAAACAACTGTCCAAGTCTATACCAACCAGGGAGTGGAGTGTTTCTTACATTCCTCCTTTAACTATCATCATTACTCTGTCTGAGTGTCGTTCCATCCGAAGAAACATAATCTGCCAAAACACTTGTGTCCTACTATACATGATTAGAAACCTTAATCCTCAAGCAAGACGTCTATTCAGATTCTTCGGCTGGACATACCTAGGAAAAGGTCCTTCCAAGGTCCTGGACCTTCACTGTTCTATACTGGTCTTTCATGACTTCAGAAGCCCTAGTAATCCATTCAAGTCATATATCATACGTTCAAACTATGATGTGTCACTCTTGTCCAACACGCCTTACCGATTCACTCTGCTCCTTGAATTACTTTCCATTCGAGAATCCCTGTCACAATACTCCTTTCTGCGACGAAAATTCAAATTACTCTCCACACAAGTCCATACAGTGGCAATCAGATAATCGTCTAATTCCTTGGTCTCAACTTCTAATTCCATGATGTTCACGCCGACTCATTCCAAGTTAGCTTTACTCGTGCAACTGAGTTTTCTTACTCCAATCTCCGCTTTAGTCCCATCCGAAAACGATTATTCAGCAATACGGCTGTCACGATACTTTGTCTAACCCTTGATGCTTACAAGCTCAACTGATGACCTACGAACATCGGACCGCATGCCATCCACAAAACGTATTCCCAAGCCGGCCCATTGACAACACCTCTCGAGTTTATGGTGATCCTTGGGAGACCGGAATGAACGAAACGCTTCTTCGACAATTTCCCTTAGGAAGATACTTTCATCTCAAAATAAAATCCT
The DNA here is from genome assembly GCF_029867415.1 of Vicia villosa. Classification (NCBI taxonomy): domain Eukaryota; kingdom Viridiplantae; phylum Streptophyta; class Magnoliopsida; order Fabales; family Fabaceae; genus Vicia; species Vicia villosa. The sequence goes on from NW_026705928.1 coordinate 40,997, forward strand.
ATAAATAGTCCGTTCGTTCCTACCTCGGACTTATCTGATTCTTCCTTGATCCGTTGCGCTACTCTGATTCCAACAAGTCATACACCTCGAAATCCTCTGAGTCACGTTATATCCATAATTCACTTAGTTCACTTACTACACAACAGTTCCTTATCTGCAGTTGTCTAATTACAACACGTGCCAGAACTCCATATACATCCATCGTCGACCACTACTCCTCGAAGTTGAGTACTCTCCAAAATCAAGTTTCTACTTACTCTGCCATTCCATATAGTTCTTCTACCACAACTTAGGCACACGTTTCGATCTCAGGACATTGAAACCCAAATACTCACTGACTTAGAGGTTTCCACAGTGTACAACTGCTATGTTTTTCCCTTCCAAAAAGTCTGATTGCTTAGACGGCATGATAAACCCTTCAAAAACGTACTGCAGCTCATGATAACTCTAGCAGTTTTACACAACTTCTACCCAACCATACACCTTCATTCTCTTAGCGTAGTATCACCTCTGATAACTCGTGCGACTTACTGATATAACAATCCTCCCATAGCCCCACTCCATTCACACAGTCATCTTATGTATGTTCCACCTCTGAATCAGACACTAAACTGACTTCCTCAGCGGCTGAATCCTTCATTGCAGTGCTTCTAACAATCAGAGTGTAGCCACAATGCGAGAAACTGCACTTTGCACTTCGAACATCTCTCTTATAGACTCCTCAGCAGTTCTCAAACCAAAATGTTTATGCTTTGCCAAGACTGACACTCCTTCACCCGGAGCGTCTACAGACACTCTACCAGATACGTCACACATCAAACTAGTCCAAGATACAATTCGCATATTCCATCACCGGTCGCCAAGGGTACATGATAGCCACTCACCATACTGACCAGGATATCATGACCGCACATGAGTCCTACTCTAGACACTCATGCAAAATTTGCCAACTTAACACTTCATGAAACGAGAACGTCTGCAAGGTATAATTTGACTCTAATTTGCGCGAGCACGATCATTCAGAGTCTCTATAAGCATAGTATCAGATCTTGATCCGTCCCACCATCGCCTGTCTAGTTATTCCTCTACTATCGAGCGCGACATATGGATCCTTATCCCACATACCTTATGAGAGTCTGGATATGTGTCTCACGAGTGCCAAATCAGAATTCTACCTTGAGCTTCAGATCACCTTTGTCCCACACATGTCGGAAAAAAAAGGATGACTCACGCATCTTGTGCACGATAGCGATACTGTGGCATTATACCCGTCCGGTAGTACCAACATGGTGGTCCAACTCCGAGGCTATGTATCCAGGTAATCTACCTCCGTGGCGTATAATGATCCCCACGCGTATCCTATAGTTGCTACCGACAAGTGTCTGAACAGGCCTCCAACAGGTTCATCGTTCCTCAAGTCCTTCGAATCACACTCCTCAGGATGCTAAAACCTGAGAGTGATACACATCAAGGTTTACTTACTCGGAAAGTCAAAACGCCAAACACGAAGATTTGAAGTTCAACTTCGGATCACCATGCAGTGCGCGTACCCACTCGTCCCACACATGCATGAGATTCCAAGGATAATTTGGTTCAGATAGGAATACTATGGTTCCTAACAACTAACGCAAATGCGATCATCCTACTGATGTTCCAGATAGATTTTAGTTCTTACTTGCCTGAACGCCCAACGCCAAGCGTAATTCTATGGCTTCACTCGGGGTCAGACGAACAACAACTAACAAGAACTTAGGTTACTGCATTTCACGCTTCTACATCATTTCATATTCCATCTAGCTTAGTTCTAGAACTTAAATATAAAATGATAAGAACGGAAATACATATCCTCTTCTATCGACCGGGTATTCAAACCTCGCCCAATCGTAAGTTACCACACTCGTACATTCCACCAACATTTACTAGGTAACTACTCTTTGCTTAGGGTACTTCGAGTTAAATCAAGATCTAATACTTCACCCATCCAATTACTGTCCGTACCAGCGCAATCAGAAAGGTCTGACTTCTGTGTCCGCACTTCCAAAGGTTATTCTGTCCTATCAGCTCATCAGTCACACTCAACACCGACAGCATCATCGGTATTGAATCCTACTAATTCCCAACTCAACACCTTCGTAGAATCTCATTCACAAGGCTCCTACTCAATCCTATTTGGATTTCCCTTGCTATTACCAAGACTTAGAGAAAGTTTCACTTCGTCCAGTCAAAATCCTGGGGGTTCTAGTTGTCTCGATCCACACCTTGATAGTTCGGGTATTACTTTTTTGCGTCAAATGCTCCTCTTAAGGCTAAGAACTCCAACATTCCTTCTACTTACGTTTTCCAATAAATCCAGCTTCCATATACAATTCACCACCCAACTAATCCTTGCTACTTAGGTTCACGACACTTACAGGATTACGAGTCCTCGTGGCAGCTCTGCCGTAATTCTACTGTCTCACACTCAGTCGATGAGTTGATCAAGTTCAACAACTGAATGAGATTTCAGTAAAATCAGGCTAGCAACACGCACATGTGAGGAAGAATGGATTTGCTAATGATGTCTCATGGCTCGGCCGAGAATCGACCTGCTCTGATACCAACTGTAACACCCCATGCATAACTGACTAGTATATTATGCATGAAACGTTAAAAATTGATACTAAGTACATACAAAAGCTATAGATATAGAAAGATCCATATTGAGTACAACATGAAATTCTACTAGGAATAGAAAAACATGTGTCTTCAATGGATCTGCACAGCGGAAAATGAGATCTGACGAGGTCTCCGAGCCATCACCACTTCCAAGTCTTCAGTCCAAACCTGCTACTGACCAAACGCTACTAAACTGCACCTGAAAAAAATATAAGTTGATTGGGGTGAGATTACTAAATCTCAGTGAGTCCTCTATCCTATGGGTCCACTCGGATCTACAGGGTACATGCATCAAAACCGAATCCACCATTGATTCGGGGTTTATCCTCACATCCGGTACAAGTACGGAGCAAACACATGAATCGTCCACCATATGAGTCATCATATCACAAGTATACAAACATGTATGCCAAAACCCATACCCGTGTACGGGGAATCCAGAAGCGGTAACAACCAACTACCAAGGCTGCACACACACCCTCGGTGAGTAACCAAGTACCTGTCGTCAAGAAGACTTGCACAAGACCCATCGCTAGATGAAACAGATAGATCCTATGTGGCATTCCATCTGTGACGAGTTATAGCGGTGACGTTGCCTACACGGTGTCACGGCCTCATCATCATCCATACGCAATATGGTATCCACAAGTGTGAATACGCCTATTTGACTGTACAAGCCCATCCGGTTAGGAGCCTAGTGGTGTAGCCTACGTGGCACCACTATAGGTGAGTTATCCAAGTGATATCGCCTAATTGGCATCACAACTCCACCATACCAAGCACGCCGATGTATCACGCCTTTGGGAAACGCCCTGAAAGACCTCGCAGGTACATCGCAATGATAGCTCAGGTGTGTAAATCATACCAAGAACGCCAATGTATCACGCCTTCGGGAAACGCCTTGAAAGACCCCGCAGGTACATCGCAATGGTATCTTTGGAAACTAGTCCATACACAATGGTGCCTTACCACCTGGTATTGGCCCACTTCGATTCTAGCATACCAAACGCATAACAAGCATCAATCACACAATACAATCAATGCCGATCGTTTAACCAAAACGACGGTGTCAACAAGATTTCATGCACATCACATAGTTGCATATCATCTCAAACATGGATATAATATTCGTAATAGAAATAAACATTCTACTTAATGTATGATATAATAATTAATACCAATCGGAAAGACATAAATTCTCATGATAAGTTAATATTCTGGTTTGGGGACCAATTTAATTAGAAAGTACACGTCGCTAGCATTCCAACGATATAAAGTTTGCGCGAAACGGACTTACGACGCAAAAGTTACGAATTTCCGAAGTTTGCTGATTTTTTTCCCTCTGCGCCTAGGGTAACCGATTACCCAAACTCAGTAACCGATTACTGGCACTAAAAACAACCCAAAATTGCATTTTTAACAGCGTAATCGGTTATCCAAAGACCCTGTAGCAGAATCGATTTTTCTGCATTTTTAAGGGTTCTAAAAGCATCCTATCTCATTTTTAGGTTTCTCAATCACCCAATTACGAATCCTATCATATTTCAACAGCGTATAACATACAATAGCACCACTAGAACATATATTTGATCAATTAAATCACATACTATAGACAATGAGCACCAAAACATGTTGAGCATCATGATTCTATGGATATCTCTCAAATCCCAAAACCCCAAATACAAACCCTTACATGCAAATCCCCAAAGTTACTATCTAAGGACTCACCTTGGATTTAGAGAGGTTAGGATGGTGTTAATGCAGCCTTTGAACTCTCCTCTTGCCCAAAGGTTCACCCTCTTCATCATCAATTTCGTAGCTGCATTTACACACAAACTCAGCATGAAACACTCCACTTCAAACCTACTTATCTCACTCAAAACAGAACCCATGAATGCGAATTAGTATATCAAATCGAAGGGAATTTCGCTAGCTATCCAAAACTTCAAGAATTACCTCAATCGGAGCTGTGAGCAGAGAGTTATGGCACTTTTAGTGGAGGCTGTCAATGGGTTGCGAAAATGGAGAAGATGGACATGACTTCTACTTTCTCCCACTTGCTTCTAAGTTCTTCTTTCTAAAAAATTCTGACTTATAACAACTAACCCCCCCAAACATGCCCTTATGATCATGCAATAGAGATCAAGGTCCATTATATCCTCTAACTAGTTCATATTTACAATAATGCCATGTAGTCACATTCTAACTATGCCATTAGATTCTAACCATTCCACATGAAACTTTCTCTTAATAATCCTTCTTAGATTAATGTATAATAATTCTATTTATGCATTCCAATTACCAATTAAATGATTATTAGCGGTGTCAAAGGATCGGGGTGATACACATTATGTCTGTGTGTGCGCGCACGCGCCTCCATTTAAATAAAAATGCAATAAGATGAAATTTTAAAATAATACATGTTACCAATTACTTACAAATGATGCAGATTCCGATTATACATTTGGAGAACTTGTAAAATTATGAGGTTAAAATTTTTTACATATCAATTCAATAAAATAATGTTGGAAATTGAATAAAAATACCTCCATTTATGTTTGAAACGTAAACTCAATCTGATGAAATTTTGACATAATATAAATGTATAATATTGATTCATAATAATAATAACAACTAATGGTATTAATGATTAAAAAAAACTAATGGTATAAATAATTGGTATTCGATATACCAACATAAGTATTTGGATATGGAAGAGATTAAATTTATCTAATGATACAATCTAAATAACTAATACACCAACAATTAGAGAAGTGTTATTATCTCTATTTTTAATTTTAACCTGAGGCAAGATAACAGTATTAATTTTTTTCTATAATTTCATTTTAACCTGTATTACAATATTTTTTGCCAATTTTTAAAACATAAACATTATGCCTATTTCCCATTTCACAAACATAAATTCTCAAATTGAAAAATTGTACTATTTATTGCTTACACCAATTGCAAAGTAAAAAAGGCATACACCTTATAATGTTGCAACAAAACTATAACAAATGATTAACCAACAAAAGCAATTACAAAAATGTAAATTCTTGTAGGCCATCTAAAAGTTCTTTTATGTGATATGTAATCGGTCATTATGCACCTATAAATTCTTGTAGGCCATCCAAAAGTTCTTTTATGTGATATGTAACCGGTCATTATGCACCTATAATTTGAACAACATTTGAAAACAATTAGGATACTCAACAACAACCTAAAATCTTTAAACCTTCGATCTCAACAATAACAACATTCAAAATTCAATCTACAACAACATGCATCATATAATAATTACTTTAGGGTTTTTAATTTTCTAACTTTTACTTCTAAAATTATGCAACATAAGGTATCCTTCGACATCTTAACATCTTGGAAAAAAATAATATTAGTAAAATGAATAAATATATATTATTAATTAAGTAAAATAAAATATTACTTATGAGTTTTCTCATATCCCATCTTGATGATCTTGATGATTAGCATGCACATCGTCTAGATCATTTTTTTCAGATGAGAGACGTACATGTGTTTTGAATGAAGGGGTCTCAAAATTTAAATCTTAATTTTCATCACTATCGGAAATTTGTTTTCCTTGTAGAATAATTTGAAGGAGTGAAAAACACTTAGAAAGGGGGGGACTGAATAAGTGTAACTCAAAATCTTGGAAGATAAAAACAATGAACACAATTATTTTTATCCTGGTTCGTTGTTAACCAAACTACTCCAGTCCACCCCTAACAAGGTGATTTACCTCAACTGAGGATTTAATCCACTAATCCAACTGATTACAATGGTTTTCCACTTAGATACCCTCTAAGTCTTCTAGAGTCTACAGATCACAACTTGATCACTCTAGGAAATCTTTTACAATCAATGTAAAATAAATGTTTACAAGAGTTTGATTTGCTTTTAATAAAGCTGTAATCACAACAGTGATATTTCTCTTAAGTTCTAATACTTAACACTCACTAAGATATTACAAAGTTTGTGAGGTTGAAGATGAAGTTCTTTAGCTTTTGATTTTGAAAGCATTTCTGTAAGTTTTGCGCAAGTGTTGTATTTTGCTTCTGACCAGAACTTCTATATATAGGCGCTTGAGAGGAAATGACCATTGGGAGCATTTAATGCTTTGCGTGAATAGTACAACTCTGCATTTAATGTTTCACACTTTTGTCAACTACCTCGATCCATGTTTTTGATGCTTTTACTGACTTTGCCTTTTGTAGCTTCTAACGTTCCTTTTGTCAGTCAGAGATTTGACGTTACATCCTTTCATCTTGTACTTTCTTCTGGACTCAGATTTTGTAGATAACAACGTTTGAATATCAGAGTCATCAGCTTTGGTGCAGAGCATCTTCTGTCTTCTGACTTTGAAGAGCTTTGAGCGTGATACCATCAGAGCTTCAGAGCTTGTCCTTCTGAATGCCATCTTCTGATGCTTTCCAATTCATGTTCTGATTCTGCAGGACCATCTTCTGATGTCTTGCCAGACCATGTTCTGATGAAGCCATCCAGAACTTTCAGAGTCAGTGCTTCTGAACCCTGATTTGTGCATACCCTTTTATACTTTTCCTGAAATGGAAAACGTAAAGGATTAGAGTACCACATTGTCTTATACAAAATACATACTTAATGTTATCATCAAAACTAAGAATATTGATCACAACATTTCTTGTTCCAACATAATTGACCATCTAGTGTTAGAATGATCAGTGACTTAAAAACTTATTTTTCTTGGGTTTCCATGATGAATGGTTTTTTCATATAAGCTAGCTTTTGAAGATCAACTCGTGTGAATCCTACTTCATCAATTTATAGGCCAATATTACTATCACTCCACTTGCACTTTAATAAAGGCACTTTAATGGTAATATAATCAATCTCCAAAATCTCGTCAATGACCCCAAGGTATGCTCTAGATGCTAGTAGAGGATTTCTATATTTGGAACTAGAGAAGTACATGGATTTAGCATCAACCATAACCCCACTATTTTGCATGGTACTAGGATCATCCTTTGATCTTGCATAGAATGAAAATTTTGTAATGTCGTATGGACTCTTAGTTATTACATTAAAATTAGGCATATATGACATACATTTAATTGTCTCTCATACACTACTCTCTTTTGAAACCCTTTCATTAAACTAAGTCATGAAAGTTTTTTTATTCTATGTCAACATCAATTATTTAATATATATTCAATTGTGTTTGAAGAACTGCATCTTGGTCCATTGTTTAACATTTAAACCTTGAGCACCTGTAACTCCATATATTCCATCATGACGACACTCAAGAATTCCTATAGGCTTTGATTCTGAAAAATAGTTTGTACAAAACTAAATAGCTTCTTTGGTGATGTACCGTTCAACAATCGAAGCATCCTCACCGTGATGATTCTTTGTAGACCTTTTAAAGATCTTCATGTATTGCTCTACCGAATACATTCACCTTAAATAAACTGGACCACAAAATCTAATCTTGCTAACTCGATAAACAACTGAGTGAACCATAATGTCATAAAATGATAGAGGGAAAAACATTTCTAATTGACACAAGATAATAGCAGCCTCATGTTCCAACGCATCTAAATTTACACGATCAATGACTTTACTACATATAGCATTAAAGAATAAGCACAACCTGGTTATAGTTACCCTTATATTTTTTGGTAAAATGCCACAGATAGCTACTTGTAGAAGTTTTTGCATCAAGACATGACAACAATGAGATTTTAAGCCAGATAGTTTGAGATCTTTCATTGACAAAATTTTCTTCTCATTTGATAAGTATCATTGGGACCTCTGATACCCTACAAACAATCGAAAAAAAACTTTTTTTTTTTAAGATGGGGTGTGACATGCTGGGGGGAAATATGTTCTATTTCACATGTCTTTTGAGGCTAACTCTTATTGTATACACATCACCATCATATCTAGACGATATTTCTTATTATCTTTTGTCTTGCCATTTAAGTTGAGAAGTGTTACAATCAAACTATCACATACATATTTTTCCACATACATCACATCAAGACAATGTCTTACATCGAGACTAGACCAATATGGGAGATCAAAGAACATTCACCTCTTTTCAAAATATTTTTCTCCATGTGCCTTTTTTGTTTCTTTCCAAAGACAACATTAATGTGTTATTTTCTTTTATAAAATCCTTACGGCTAAGGGCTTTGGAACGATACCAAACTCCTGCGCTCCAATAAAAGCCTTTCGTAATCTACAGTATCGATGATTAGGTCTTAGAAATATTTTGTACCAAAGGTAAACAATCTTTTTTCCATTTTTGTAATCTGTGGGAGTATGTATAATCTTCACATATAGGACACATTTTATGTCCCTTGACGATGCACCCAGAAAAATTACCATATGCATGAAATTCATTGACGGTACAAAACCATATGGCACGCATCTTAAAGTTATCACCCGTATATGTATCATCAACATCAATAACTTCCTTCCATAAAAATCTTAAATACGCAATAAATGGTGTTACATAAACATCTATATCGTTCCCTAGTTATTTTGGATCTGATATTATCATTGATAATAACATATGTTTGTGTTTCATGCACAACCACAAAAATAGATTGTAAATTATGAGAAGAAAAATCCATAAACTATGATTATTACTCAAATTACCAAAAGAATTCATTCTGTTGGTAGAAAGTCCAAATGTAAGGTTCCTTGGGTCAGTGGAAAAATCAGGAAACAACGAATCAATTTTTCATTGCAATGAATCAGCTACATGGAAATTTTTTCCATTACATACTCTTCCATCTATTATCATTTCCGTCATTTATATTAGCAAAAAGTCTCTTGAACCTTTAAGTTATCAATAGGTACCACAACACCAAGGAAGGAACACCCTTTCTAGTTACACCATCATCATCTTTAGCACCTTATCCTTCTGCTTGTAGCGTGACTCCCCACACCTCGCGTACTCCATCCGGTTTTCATAATATTTCTGATAATATGCCATCATTATGACATGCATGTATTTTGACATAGTCCGAACCCATTAAACACAATATCTTCTTGGCCATATAACTACGGTTGGCCAACGTGGTAACTTCCATAATCATTTCTTACAACAATTCAAGCAATTTAGTGAAACTTCTATTCGTCCACCCACCTCCTTTCTTAATATTAAATAGTCTTAACACAATTGACAATCTTATAATTTTTTGCATTATGAATATAATGATTCTTCCATGTATCTTTGCAAAGTATCTTTCACATGGATTTTCTTAAGAACATCTACTCCAATATCATAAATCATACCTACTATAGTACCATTCATAAATCCATCATCTTCAACTCTACGTGACAAATGTCTTTTTATTGTCACTTCCCCATGTCATACACATTTTGTATAATTTTAAATAATTCGATCATAACAAAAATATATATTTATGTTATATGATGTCAGAACTAGTCTTTTAATTTATTTAAAAAAACCAAATTTAAAATAAACTTTTAATATTTTTAAAAATGTTTTGATAAAAAACATTTAAATATAAAAATATTATTTTTTTAAAGATAAAACAAACGGGCCCATAAATAAAATTCCAATATTAAATAATCTTCATGAAAATGAACAAATTGTTTATATGGCTACAAAATAGAGCAAGTGGTTCCAAAAATATTAAAATCCAAAAAGTTTTAAAAATTGTTATAGAAAACTAAAGTTTCTCTTAGACAAAAGAACTAAAATGTCAAAAATCATTTAAAAGATTAATCCTTTTAAGAACAATCTATTTCGAAGAGACATCAACTACATTCTTTTTCACCCTAATTGCCAATGTAATTCAAACTTGGTTTAACTCTCTTGTTAATGTTAATTTCAACTCTTGTCCGAGTTAAAAATCATAAATTGTTTATACATAGGGTCTGTTTGGTAAAAATAGCGGTTGACAGATAAGCTAGCTGATAGCTTATAGCTTATGACTGATGGCTGATAACTGATGGCTTATAGCTTATAGCGGATGGTTGAGACTGATAGCTTATAAGCTAATTGAAGTGTTTGGTAAAATTAGCGGTTCAATTAACTTATAAATGTAAAATGACATAAAAGATATTTAATATATAATTATTTTATTTTAAATTAAAATAAATTATAAAGGTTAAAAATGGATATTAATTAAAATAATAAGGATAAAAAAGGAAGAAAAAATAATAAGTAATAAGACATAAGCTAAAACGCTATTTGAAATAGCGTCTGGAAAATAAGCTATAAGTTAGTAAAATAAGCTATAAGCTCGTGATGAAAAGACCGTTATCAAACGAGTCTAAATTATAATATAAGCTTATAAGACATAAGACATAAGCTATAAGCTCGAAAACATGTCTTACCAAACAGAGTCATAGTTTTTTCTCTTTATTTGGGTTCTTCACTTTTGTCATTAAAATTTCTTGATGATTAAAATTAAAGCATCAAGTTTAACTAATTAATATAACATGAATTGATGGTACTTATTATCTATATGTGTAACACCCCACACATATATGTCTAGAATAATATGCATAAAGTTAAAATATGGTTCATAAGACAACAATTACATAATGTTTGCAGCGGAAATAGAAGTATGCAAATACATAAGCCGAATGTATCATAGCCAAAATATAAGTACATCATAGGAGTACATGTCCAAAACATAGAACTAGTAAGCACGATAAAGAACTAAGAGAAACATCCAAGCATCGCCAAACGATCTAATCCATCTTTCCCTTACCGCGATCTTGTCTCGAACCACCTGAAAAAAATATAATTGGAATGGGATGAGATTACTAAATCTCAGTGAGTCCGCCTATCCTATTAGTCCACTCGGATCTAAAGGGAACATACAAAAATGAACGAATCCACCATTGATTCGGGGTTATTCTTACTTCCGGTACAAATACGGAGCAAATAATCAATTCATCCGCCATTGGATGAATAATGCAAATATACAATTATATAAGCAACCAAGTATGCAAAACCCGCATCCATGTACGGGGAATCCAGAAACGCGTTAATGCCTCGACTAGGTTATAAAAACACACCCTCGATGAATCACGCCCATGCCTATTGTCAAGAGACTTGTACAAGCATACCGCAAGATGATTAGACGGGTTTGCACAAGCCTAAACGGCCGCGAGATGACCTTAGCCTAATTGGCGTCATTGTCCCATTAACCATCTTCACGCACATGTGTTAACGCCGAGTACAATATGCCATCTTGACACATGGGTCCATCGGGCGAAAGCCTAGTGATGTAGCCTACATGGCACCACTAGAGATGGTTTACCTGTCATGCGTAGGCCTACTTGGCCGCATAACGCCACCATACCGAGCACGGAAGTGTGTTAACGCCAAGTGGGAAGTGCCTCAAGACCCTCACAAGCACACTGCAACGGTAGCTCAGGTGTGAGCCCAAGATCACATGATCGGGGCTGTCCCATTGGTCACAAATCCCGGGATGTAACGCAACCTAGCCCCGACCCGTTTCGATTCAAGCATACACACATATCAAGCGCCAAAACACGCAAGCACGCAATCCCATTTTTTAAACCGAAACAACGGGCATTGATAGAACATTCATATATCATCATAAATATGGTATTCACATTTCAGCATAACATAGCAGTTAGGAACAATGAAGTTAATTCAGTCTAACTATATATAATTCACATGTTATCAGTGTCGCACTTAACTAAAGGTGCGTCAAATATATCGAAAAATATTATTCAGACATCAAGGCTAATTTTCCTTGATAGTACGCTTTATTATCTTTCTGACGGTATATGGTACGCGTCAAACGGGTACACGAAAAGGGAGTTACGAATTTTCAAAGATTGCCGATTTTTCCTATTTCACTCAGTGTAATCGGTTATACAAGGATCCGTAACCGGTCACCGACACGCAAAATGCCCAGATTTCCCATTTTCAACAGCGTAACCGGTTACACCAAAACCCGTAACCGGTTACACCACGCCAGAATCATTTTTCTGCATTTTAAAGATTCTATAACAGTCCCAAATGCTCTATAATGGATACCTACATCCTCAATACAGTCCCAACGAATTTTGCATCAACTAAACACATTTAGGAACATTAACATGCAAGGATTAAAGCAATCAAACATAGTTAGCATCAATGATTCATAATTGCTCACAATCCCTAAACCCCAAATAGAAACCCCAACATGCAAACCCCATAGTTTCTATCTAAGGACTCACCTTAGAAGGAGATGAAGATGATGATGATGAAGCTGAGTGCAGATGAAGATGGTAGAGACAGAGCTTGGACACATTCTGTTGCATGCAAGAATGGAGCTTTTTCTCTCTTCCTTCCCCTTCCACGTTTTCTCCTTCTTCTTCTATTCTTGCCAAATTCTGGTTTTTGGTTCTAAGGTTAGAGATATGAGAAAGCCAAACAAGTCTTAATTCTCATTTAAGTGGGGAAATGTCCATTTTGCCCTCATTCTTACTAATTAGCATGATTCTATATGATGAACCTATTAGCAAGAGTGTGTATCATAATTGTCCATTACTCACATCGATTTAATTTAGAATTTGGTAATTGGACAATTATAATACCGGGCATTACATTCCCCCCCCCTTAAATAGAATTCGTCCTCGAATTCAAAAACTTACCAAAACAAGTGAGGATAGGATTCCCGCATCTCTGACTCAAGCTCCCACGTAGCTTCCTCAGGACGCGACTCATCCCACATCACCTTCACGATAGGTATCTCCTTACTCTGTAGAGACTTGCTAGCACGCTCCAAGATACGGTAAGGTTGAGTATCATAGGAAAGATCTGGTTCTACTTCAACAGAATCCGGAAGAATAGGATGAAAAGTATCAGGCACAAACTTCAGGAGCTGAGATACATGGAACACGTCATGCAGCCCGGATAGTGAAGGTGGTAATGCCAACTGATAAGCCACTTCGCCTACCCGGCTCATAATATGATATGGTCCCACATACCTCGGATTGAGCTTACGCGTTTTGAACGGTCCTCCCAACCTCAATCCTGGAGTGACCTTCAAATACACATGATCACCAACCTCAAATTCTAAAGGTCTCCTTCGTTTGTCCGCATAATTCTTTTGTCGGTCTTAGGATTTCTTGAGATTATTCTGGATCATCTTTACTTTCTCGGTAGTTTCTTGTATAATCTCCGGTCCAAGAATACTCTTCTCCCCCACTTCAGCCCAACATAGTGGTGATCGACATTTTCTCCCGTATAGAGCCTCATAGGGAGCCATACCCAAACTAGCATGGTAACTGTTATTATATGCGAACTCTACCAACAGCAAATGATCCTTCCAACTCCCACCTTCTTCTAGAATGCAAGCTCTCAACATATCTTCTATCGTCTGGATTGTCCTCTCCGTCTGCCCATCGGATTGAGGATGGTTAGACGTACTCATATCTAGTCTAGTCCCCAATTCCTTATGAAACATCTTCCAAAATCTCGAAGTGAACTATGGATCACGATCGGACACTATACTAGATGGCACACCATGCAACCGTACAATCTCCGCTATGAAAAGCTTTGCGAGATGAATCACCTTGTGAGTTGTCTTTACAAGTAAAAAGTGAGCAGACTTAGTCAACCTGTCCACTATTACCCATATAGAATCATACCCGCCTCGAGTATGAGGTAATCCCACAATGAAATCCATGGAGATAGAATCCCATTCCCACACCGGTATCTCCAGTGGTTGTAACATCCCTCCTGGCCTCTGATGTTCAATCTTAACTTGTTGGCAAACGGAACATCGTGCTACATACTCTGCAATCTCCTTTTTCATCCCCGACCACCAAAAGTCTTTCTTCAAGTCTTGATACATTTAGTCGATCTAGGATGAATAGAAAATCTACTCTTGTGTGCTTCATCCAGAATCAAACGCTTCAACTCAGAATTATTAGGTATGCACATTCTCTGCTTAAACAAGATTACTCCATCAGGTGCTCTTACGAAATCAAACATGCTTATGCTCGCTTGCAATTGTTCATCATGCTCTTGTAATATCCGAATTCTTTCTCGCAGTTCATTATGGATGCTCAAGTTACTAATCAACACACCATTGGGTGTCCATTCAAACTGGAGGTTAAGATTTCGAAACTTCTCCAATAATCCATACTCTAACATCATCAACTCCGCGACTCGAAATTCCTTCCTGCTTAAGGCATCTGCCACTTTGTTAGCCTTTCCTGGATGATACTTCAATTCAAAGTCATAATCTTTAAGATACTCCATCCATCTCCTTTGTCGCATATTCAACTCCTTCTGGTCGAAGAGATATCTCAAGCTTTTATGATCACTGAACATCTCAAAGTGAACGCCATATAGGTAATGTCGCCACACTTTGAGTGCAAAAACTATTGCAGCAAGCTCAAGATCGTGGGTCGGGTAATTCTCTTCATGAGGTCTCAACTGCCGAGACGCATAAGCTACCACCTGGCCATCTTGCATCAATACTCCGCCTAAACCCTTCTTAGAAGCATCAATACTTGGAATTCCATTCAAAAGCAACCTCCTTCCGTGTAAGCTTTGTCAATGGTAAGGCTAACTTAGCAAACCCCATAATAAATCTCCGGTAATAACCTGCCAAGCCTAGGAAGCTTCTGACTTCAGTCACACTCCTTGGTCGACCCCAATTCACCACCGCTTCTACTTTAAAAGGATCTACTGCCACGCCTCCACCAGAGATGACGTGACCAAGAAAACTTACTTCGGATAGCCAAAATTCACACTTACTGAACTTGGCATACAATTGTTTCTCTCGAAGCGTAGACAACATAATCCGCAAGTGCTCTTCGTGATCTTCGGGAGTACGGGAATACACCAGAATGTCATCAATGAAAATCACCACAAACTGGTCCAGATATGGTTGAAAAATTCGATTCATGTAATCCATGAAAACTGCCGGAGCATTAGTCACACCAAATGGCATAACTAAAAACTCGTAGTGACCATATCGGGTCCTGAATGCAGTCTTAGGTACATCTGAGCTCTTCAATCGGATTTGATGGTACCCTGACCTAAGATCAATCTTCGAGAACACACTGGCTCCTTTCAACTGATCTAGGAGGTCATCAATCCGTGGTAAAGGATATTTGTTCTTTATGGTAACTTTGTTCAGCCGACGGTAGTCGATGCACAGGCGCATACTTCCGTCTTTCTTTACCAAAAGAACAGGAGCTCCCCATGCAGAAACACTGGGCTGAATAAAATGCTTAGAAAGAAGCTCTTCTAATTAGCTCTTTAGTTCTCTGAGTTCAATAGGAGACATCCTATAAGGAGTGATGGAAACTGGGGCTGTTCCAGGAACAAGATCAATTGAGAATTCCGCTTCCCTTTCCGGAGGAAGAGAAGTGATATCCTCAGGAAATACATCAGGAAATTCGCAAACCATAGGAATCTCATGCAATTCTACCCTCATAGAAGTTTCCTTAGAAAGAACTAGAAGAAAGGATCTTTCTTGAGAAAAGAGATAATTAACCGCGCGGATTATACCTTCTATCAACTTGGTAATTGCATCATTAGAAGAAGTCTATTCTGCAGGAATGAATATGGCCTTCTCTTTGCAACCAATATATACCGAATTAAGAGACAACCAATCCATCCCTAGAATAACATCAAGCCTCTTGAGGGGTTAGCAAATTAGATCAATTGGGAAGTCACGACCATTAAAAGACACCGAACAACCCTTACAAATCAGTCTAGCCTCCACGGTATCATCCGTTGCCGAAGAAATAATCATAGGATTGGGTAGTGGAGTAACTTCCAAACCAAGTCGGTAAACACACTCGGTAGAGACAAAAGAATGAGTAGCTCCACAATCGACTAAAACACATAAAGGTTGGTTGTTAACATAACACATACCCGCAATGAGATTGTTGTTTCCCTTGGCCTTTCTTACATCCAGGGTGTACACACGACCTGCAGTCTTCTCAGAAGCTCTCTTCTTGGGGCAGAATCTGGATATGTGACCTGGCTCGCCACACTCGTAACAAGTCACTGAAGAGTTGGTGCACTCCCCGGTGTGCTTCCTATTACACTTGCGACAATAAGGCGGTTGAGCTGATTGGTAACCATAAACCTGCTTCTTCTTTGATGGAGGGTTACGAGGCCTCAAGTGTTGAGTAGATCTTCCTTGCTCCCTAAAATTAGTCCTGTTCTGGTTCCTCTCTTCTTGAACCCTCTTCAAACTGTTTTTAGCAACATAGCATTGCCTTAAACATTCAGCATAAGTAGTGAACTCTCGCTGGGATACACTATGAGCAATGTCGGTCTTTAAACCCATCATGAACTGGTCAATCTTCCATAGCTCATCCGGAGCATAAACAGCTTGTCGAGAATAATCAGCTAAGTCCTCGAACTTCTCCGCATATTCTGAAACAGACATGTTGCCTTGCTTGAAGTTTTGGAATTCTCGCTCCTTCTGAGTCCTCACACTATTAGGGAAATACTTCTCCAAGAATGCTACTTTGAAATGTTGCCAATCCCTAGGAATCTCTTGTGTGGTGAAATAAGTAGATGCAGTGTTCCACCACCTAAGGGCTGGTCCCTTCATCTTCTGAGTAGCAAAGATCACCTTTTCTTCCTCAGTACACTGAATAGCTTGAAACACTCTTTCCATACCAGCTAACCAGTCATGAGCCAAAAGAGAATCAAGTCCGCCAACAAACTCTGGAGGATCCATCCTGAAGAAGGCACGAAAGTCTGGTCCAGCTGCAGCTTGAGGAATGGGAACTTGAGTAGGAGGTTGTTGTCCCTACATGCCTTGCATCATTTGAGCCATCATCTGATTTTGCTGCATCATCTACTGCATCATCTGTTGCCAAGGCACGCCTGTGCCTCCGGATTCTTGTTCGGGCTCCACATTCCTAGTTCTGGGCCTTCTGGGACCTCTGGGTTGCTCAGCCATCTCCCTGTCTGTCCTACGCATGGAATCAAGTTGATCAGGCTCAATACCATAAATAAGACATAAGGAATCATGCTGACTATACACATATGAGGCAGAATTGTACTGCATTATGATGCGTCTTAGCAAAGCCGAAGATCGACCTGCTCTGATACTAACTGTAACACCCCACACATATATGTCTAGAATAATATGCATAAAGTATTAAATATGGTTCATAAGACAACAATTACATAATGTTTGTAGCGGAAATAGAAGTACGCAAATACATAAGCCGAATGTATCATGGCCAAAATATAAGTACATCATAGGAGTACATGTCCAAAACATAAGAACTAGTAAGCACAATAAAAACTAAGAGAAACATCCAAGCATCACAAAACTATCTAATCCATCTTTCCCTTATCGCGATCTTGTCTCGAACCACCTGAAAAAATATAGTTGGAATGGGATGAGATTACTAAATCTCAGTGAGTCCGCCTATCCTATTAGTCCACTCGGATCTAAAGGGAACATACAAAAATGAAGGAATCCACCATTGATTTGGGGTTATTCTTACTTCCGGTACAAATACGGAGCAAATAATCAATTCATCCGCCATTGGATGAATAATGCAAATATACAATTATATAAGCAACCAAGTATGCAAAACCCGCATCCATGTACGGGGAATCCATAAACGCATTAATTCCGCGACTAGGTTATAAAAACACACCCTCGATGAATCACGCCCATGCCTATTATCAAGAGACTTGTACAAGCACACCGCAAGATGATTAGACGAGTTCGCACAAGCCTAAACGGCCGCGAGATGACCTTAGCCTAATTGGCATCATTGTCCCATTAACCATCTACACGCACATGTGTTAACGCCGAGTACAATACGCCATCTTGACACATGGGTCCATCGGGCGAAAGCCTAGTGATGTAGCCTACATGGCACGACTAGAGATGGTTTACTTGTCATGCGTAGGCCTACTTGGCCGCATAACGCCACCATACCGAGCACGGAAGTGTGTTAACGCCAAGTGGGAAGTGCCTCAAGACCCTCACAAGCACACTGCAACGGTAGCTCAGGTGTGAGCCCAAGATAACATGATCGGGGTTGTCCCATTGGTCACAAAGCCCGGGATGTAACGCAACCTAGCCCCCGACCCATTTCGATTCAAGCATACACACATATCAAGCGCCAAAACACGCAAGCACGCAATCCCATTTGTTTAACCGAAACAACGGGCATTGATAGAACATTCATATATCATCATAAATATGGTATTCACATTTCAGCATAACATAGCAGTTAGGAACAATGAAGTTAATTCAGTCTAACTATATATAATTCACATGTTATCAGTGTCGCACTTAACTAAAGGTGCGTCAGATATATCGAAAAATATTATTCAGACATCAAGGCTAATTTTCCTAGATAGTACGCTTTATTATCTTTCTAACGGTATATGGTACGCGTCAAACAGGTACACGAAAAGGGAGTTACGAATTTTCAAAGATTGCTGATTTTTCCTATTTCGCTTAGTGTAATCGGTTACACCAGGATCCGTAACCGGTTACCGACACGCAAAATGCCCAGATCTCCCATTTTCAACAGCGTAACCAGTTACACCAAAACCCGTAACCGGTTACACTGCGCCAGAATCATTTTTCTGCATTTTAAGGATTCTTTAACAGTCCCAAATGCTCTATAATGGATACCTACATCCTTAATACAGTCCCAACGAATTTTGCATCAACTAAACACATTTAGGAAAATTAACATGCAAGGATTAAAGCAATCAAACATAGTTACCATCAATGATTCATAATTGCTCACAATCCCTAAACCCCAAATAGAAACCCCAACATGCAAACCCCATAGTTTCTATCTAAGGACTCACCTTAGAAGGAGATGAAGATGATGATGATGAAGCTGAGTGCAGATGAAGATGGTAGAGACAGAGCTTGGACAGATTCTGTTGCATGCAAGAATGGAGCTTTTTCTCTCTTCCGTCCCCTTCCATGTTTTCTCCTTCTTCTTCTATTCTTGCCAAATTCTGGTTTTTGGTTCTAAGGTTAGAGATATGAGAAAGCCAAACAAGTCTTAATTCTCATTTAAGTGGGGAAATGTTCAATTTGCCCTCATTCTTACTAATTAGCATGATTCTATATGATGAACCTATTAGCAAGAGTGTGTATCATAATTGTCCATTACTCACATCAATTTAATTTAGAATTTGGTAATTGGACAATTATAATATTGGGCATTACAATATGACTTAAAAACTAATTAATATAACATGAATTGATGGTACTTATTATCTATGTGACTTAAATAATATAAGTAGTAAAATCTAAGGATATATGAATATGAAGTATGTAGGTGAAAATAATAGTTAATTTGGGAACATTTTATTCTTATTAGGGTTAATAGTAATTCACCCCCTGTAATGTTAGCGAATTTTGCTTTTTCCCCCTCCCTACATTTTGGCAACGGTTTTTTCAAAAAAACCGTGTCTAAAACCTGCCTTTGGCAACGCTAGGGGGTAAACCGAAACACGCTCATATTACAGGGGAATAAACTACTATTAACCCTTCTTATTATAAATCAAACATGGCCTAAAATACAGTCATCACTTTTCATGGATATGCCCCCTAGCCTGTCGATTTTAGCATCACATTCTCAATCTAATTCATTTCTTTAGTCTTTTACAACTTTATTTTGTTCACCTTTGCCTTGTGCACCTTCTTCCCTACCCTTTTCTATTGAGCATGTTTCACCAAAGCCAACTTCCCTTTTTCTTTTACTCGTTTACCATCTTTAGATATTTTTGGATAGTCACGCTGAAATGTTTAGAGTTTGTTATAAATGAATCAAACTTCACTTTGCAATTTTTTGTTGTACCAACTGCAAATGTACATCACATACTTACTAAATATTATAAATAAAAACAAAATGTTTTTAATCCTAAAATTTTTATTTTGTGAATGTGTTTTTCATTAATTGGTTAATAAGTGCAAAGAAAAAAGACAATATGATGTGTTCTCATTATATATATATATATATATATATATATATGATCGCGACTTTACGTGTCTATTAATCGGGTGACTGCAAGTGCACAATCGTGACGTGTAGTTTAAAAAGATATCGAATCCACAGGGACCAATGTCAACCTACTATATTATATCGTTGCTTTGTAAAGCTAAGGCTAGCGATATTTTAATTTTGTTTTAGGGGGGAAATAATACTAAATCTAGATAAAATATCAATAAACGGATACCAGTATGTAATTCGTCTAACTTAGGAAATCCGAAGTTCCACTGGCCATGTTTTTAATCAAATAAAAAATCCTTTATTAACTATGTCAGTTTAAAAGCCCTCCTTTCAAACTCTCGCTCTATTGATTTAGCCTACGATCCTAACTCATAATGTACGTTGTCGCTGTCCCATCAGATTTAGAAACGCTTTTTGAAAACTGTCGCGTGAAAATCGGGATGAGACACCGGATGCCTTCTTTGGGCTCGGGCTCAAGAAATGATTTTTGTTTTTGTCACGACCAAACTTTTTATTGTTTCCAAAGCAGGAAAAGGAAAAAAGTTGCACAAACCTTAAAAGATATGCAATGCAAATAATACAAAATTAAAAGCAATGCAAAAAAGGGGGAGAGATTTCGGGTAAGAGGGTTGGTTATACGAAGGGAAGGTATTAGCACCCTACGTATCTATGGTACTCTATAGGTTTCTTTGTTATGTTTGTCTGTTTATTTCTTTCTATGTTATTGGGGAGGTTTTTTGTTGTGAGATAGGTGGGACCTAAGGTGTTTGTTTGATTATGCTCGCAAAGATCATCGCAATCTTCTGCATACATATCCCTTAGAGGGAATCAGAGCATCTGTAGCTCGAGGTCTACGGGTGCTAAGGTTTGAGTGGTTTGAGGGAGATAGAAGTTTTGCTCGCCAAGGATACGACCTTGTGCCTACGTATTCTCAAAGGGATGTTGAGAAAGTCAGAGCAATCGTAGTTCCCACTTATGCTAGTGGAAGCAAAGGATAAGAGACAAATGTCATCTTAAAGCTCGATGTATCTAATCTATATCATCACATACATCTGTTTGATTTTTGTTTGAATCTTTTCATTATAAGACCAGGGCTGTGCCACTTATGGTTCTTAGAATGATAAAGATGTTTTGTTTAGCCAGCCTTGTGGCAAAAACAAGTTTGATTAGCCAGCCTTGTGGCAAAAAGTTTTGATAAGCCAGCCTTGTGGCAAAAAGTTTTGATGAGCCAGCCTTGTGGTAAAAAGTTTTGATGAGCCAGCCTTGTGGCAAAAACTTTTGATTAATTAGCCAGCCTTGTGGCAAAAAGAAAGTTTGATTGTGATGATATAGAAGAGATACTCCTATCATAGAGATGATAAATGTCTAATCTCCTAGGGTATTTGATTTGGATATGGGGATGCTTTTAAGAAGCCCGTGGGTCCTTGTACGAAGCCCAAGAGGAGGCTATCCGAGGGTCCTTGCATTGTAAGCCCAAGAGGAGGCTATGGGAGGGACAATCGAGGGTCCTTGTATTGTAAGCCCAAGAGGAGGCTATGGGAGAGACGAGTTGTGAATACAATTCCACACTCACAAAGGAGTTTTTGATCCATGGCAAACTCCACAAGCAAACAAGCAACAAGGCACCAGCAAAAGATCTCAAGGAAAAGCAAGTTTGGCTATTCAAGGCAAATCAGGTCGACCTGCTCTGCATCTAGGTCGACTCAAAACAAGGAAAACAAGGAAGATTCAGAAATGCCACAAATAGGTCGACCTACTCACACTCCAGGTCGACCTAAAATGATGAAATTTACACACCTCACTGTTAGGCCGACTCACATAACAACTAGGTCGACCTAAACTGAAGAAAAGTCTTCAGAACATGTTTCAACAGAATTCTGGTCGACCTAAACCTTCGACAGGTCGACCTAACTGGCAAGAATTTCATTCAAGTTGAATCCAGTTCTGTTAGGTCGACCTAAGCACTACAAGAGGTCAACCTATTTGCTCAAAAAGGCCAAAGTTGCAGATCTACTATGCTCCAACTGACCAGCTCTTGTATATATTATCTAATGTCAATTATTGAAGGATTAACACCAACAACTGAAAGATACACAAAGGCTTCTCATCTTCGATCATCAACACAACTCCAACACAACTACACACAATCATTTTTGCGTTGAGGGTTTGCGTTCAAGATCGATAACGTCCATGGAATGGAATTGAAGATTCCTAGTGGGTGAAGATTTGTGGGGTTTCTGGTGAATAAAATCTGAGGGTTTTGTCCTCCAAGATTGGTGAATTTTGGGGGTTTTTATCAAGAGGCTTCATCAAGGATCCAGCTGAGTGTGAAGATTGAAGAACAAGGGTTCAAGCAATTCAAGACACTGCAGAAAGGGATCAAAGTGAAGCTCTTGGAAGACCATGATCTGGCTCAAGATTAAGGGGGAAGAAGATTCAAAGGATCGACAAAATCGGTTTATTGTTTATCGCTTTGTTATCTTCTTTGTATAAACTGCTTTCAATAATAATGGAAGACTTCCCAATTCCCGTTTGGAATTGGGGGCAGATGTAGTCGTAGCGAGGACGATCGACGAACTGCCTGAACAAATATTGTGTTCTTATCGCTTTTATCTTTTCATTTACGTTCTGTTCATATTTGGTTATAATTGCAAATTGATCAACGATTCAAGTGTTAAAACTGTGTATTAAGAACTTGTGTAAATATCAAAATTCACCACACATTGAATCACAATCAATTTGAATATTATCACCAAGTGTTTGTCTTCTTGCTTCATCCATTATCAAAGCATTGGAAATAAAGTTTATCAAAATAGAAGTTAATCGTTTTTCATTGGTGTAACGAATTGATTCAATAGTATATCCTTTCATTGTTAATCCCAATTATTTTGTGGTTTTATCACATATACAACCTTTTCAATAGCGGTCCAGAATAGACGCGACTCGATTCAGAACCGCTTTCGCTTAAGTTTGAAATAATTCCGAAAAACTCTGAGAGATCTATTCACCCCCCTTCTAGATCCTTAAGCCTAGCGTCTAACAAGTGGCATCAAGAGCTCTGGTTTATTCCGTGCTACGTGAAACACTTATTGCAAAGATGGCTTCCATACCTAAAGGGGCTCACAATAGAGCTCTAGTTTTCAACGGTGAAAACTATGGCTATTGGAAGGATTGTATGTGTGTTCACATCAATGCCATTGATAGGAACATCTGGACAGCAATTGTCAATGGTCCCTTTCAGATCACCATGACAAATGCAGCTGGTGCCGTTGTTCCAAAACCAGAAAATACTTGGGATGCTGAAGATGAAAAGAGATATGGATACGATTGGAAAGCGAGAAACATTCTAATCTCAGCTCTAGGAGTTGATGAATACTATCGCGTTTCCCATTGTAGATCCGCTAAAGCTATGTGGGACACATTGCAAGTTGCCCATGAGGGAACGGATGATGTCAAACTAGCTAGAATCAATACGTTAACTCAAGAGTTCGAACTCTTTCACATGGAAGATGGTGAATCCATCGAAAACATGCAAAAGAGATTCATACATTTGAAAAATCGTTTAAACTCTCTTGATAGACCTGTTTCTAATGCAGTTGCTACTAACAAAATCTTGAGATGTTTGAACAGGGAAGGGCAACCCAAGGTTACGGCAATAAAGGAAGCAAATGATCTAAATACCTTAGACATCACCACTCTCTTTGGTAAACTAGAAGAACATGAACAACATCTTAAATGCCTTGACATGCATGAGAAAAGGGCAAAGAAAGAAAAGAACATGGAGAAAGAGGTAGAGAAGAAGTCAATAGCTCTAAAAGCTTCAAGCTCTAAGACCTCAAGACAAGAGCTAGAGGATAGTGATACATGCGATGATGAAGACTCCGATGAGGAGGAAATGGGACTGTTTGTGCGAAGATACAATAAATATCTAAAGAAAAATGGAGCAAAACATTCCGACAAAGGCTTGATCAACTATAGAAAGCAATCAAACAAGTTCAAACAAGATGAGAATAACAAAGGAAAAATCACAGGTCCTTGCTTCAATTGTGGCAAAGTCGGTCACTACAAACCGGATTGTCCATACCTTAAGAAGGAGAAAGAGAAGAACCAAAGCAAAGGTCACAACAAATCTAGAAGAGCCTACATAGCATGGGAAAGTGATTC
The DNA here is from genome assembly GCF_029867415.1 of Vicia villosa. Taxonomy (NCBI): domain Eukaryota; kingdom Viridiplantae; phylum Streptophyta; class Magnoliopsida; order Fabales; family Fabaceae; genus Vicia; species Vicia villosa. The sequence goes on from NW_026705928.1 coordinate 65,807, forward strand.
ATCTAGTGAATGCTCACCAAGCGATGAAGAAGAATCAGCAAACTTATGTCTTATGGCTCATCAACACAAGAAAAAGAAACGTGTAAGTCATCTTAAACCTGAACTTGTAGATAAAGTATCTCATTCTCAATTAAAACTTGCCTTTGAAGAATTACATAGAGATGCAATATAAGCTTTCAAACTTTTGGCCTCAAATAAGAAAATCTTTTCATATCTTGAATCAAAAGTTGAGAAAACCGAAAAGGATATGGAAGCTTTAAAACAATCTATGCTAAATATTCAAAAGGATAAAGTTGAGATAGATCCTACATCATGGTTTGGTTGTGAGACATGTCATATTTGGCAAAAAGAAGTAAGATATCTAAAAGCCAAATTAGACAAGGCTCTACAACCAAAAGTGACGTATGCGGTTGATCCGAATAAGTTCAAAAGATCGTATACTCCTTTACATAGTAAATACACTTTTGTACCAAAAGTATCAACTAGCAAAACAACATATTCTCATCATATTACCTGTCACTATTGTTGCAAGAAGAGTCATACCATTGAAAAATGCAAATTTAGGAGGATTTTGGTTCCTAAAGGAGTATTTCAATGGATGCCCAAGTGCAACAAATTATGTACTCACTACCAAGGACCCAATGAAAATTGGGGACCTCCCTTCCTAAATTAATTTTGCAGGAAAAGTGTCTTGACATTGCCAAAAGGTTGTGGTTCCTTGATAGCGGATGTTCAAGACACATGACGGGAGACATATCTCTTTTCGTTGAGTTTCACGCAAAGAAAAAGGGGTATGTCACCTATGGAGACAACAATCGGGGAGCTATACTTGGTAAAGGAAGTGTAGGTAACCCCTCCACCACAACTATAACTGATGTATTGCTAGTAGAAGGTCTTAAACATAACCTCTTAAGTATAAGTCAATTGTGCGACAAAGACTTTAAAGTAACTTTTACAAATTCTGGTTGCACAATAGAACATACTAAGAAAAGAGACATTATGTTTAATGGCTTAAGAGTAAACAACATCTATATGCTAAACTTGGACGAAGTATCTAAGTCAAGTACCAAGTGTCTAATTGCTCTAGGCGAAGACTCATGGCTTTGGCATAGACGCCTCGCTCACATTAATTTTGACTTACTTAACAAGGTTGTCACAAAAGACTTAGTAATCGGTTTACCAAAAATAAAGTTTTCAAAGGATCATCTATGTGATGCTTGTCAAAAGGGAAAGAAAACAAAAACCTCTTTTAAATCAAAGAACGTGGTTTCAACATCACGCCCTCTTGAACTCCTTCACATGGATCTCTTTGGCCCTTCAAGGACTAAAAGCATAGGTGGAAACATCTCTAGTTTTTTCATTGTTGATGATTACTCTAGATTTTGTTGGACAATCTTTCTACCTAGTAAGGATCAAACTTTTCCAGCTTTCACGCAATTTGCAAGATTATGTCAAAATAAAATGAACACCAAAATAGTTGCAATTCGAAGTGATCACGGTGGAGAATTTGAAAACTATCTTTTTGAAAAATATTGTGATAAACATGGAATTGAGCATAACTTTTCAGCTCCTAGAACACCACAACAAAACGGAGTGGTTGAACGTAAAAATCGTGTTCTAGAGGAGTTGGCAAGAACAATGCTAAATGAGGGTAGTCTACCTAAGTATTTCTGGGCTGACGCGATTAGCACCGCGTGTTATGTTTTGAATAGGATAATAATACGTCCTATACTAAAAAAACGCCATATGAATTATTAAAGGGTAGAAAACCAAATGTGTCACATCTCCACGTATTCGGTTGCAAGTGTTTTGTATTGAACAATGGTAAGGATAATCTTGGAAAATTCGATGCTAAAGCTGACGAAGGTATCTTTCTTGGTTACTCACAATCTAGCAAAGCATATAGGATATGCAACAAAAGATTACTTATAGTAGAAGAGTCAGTACATGTGTCATTTGATGAATCTTATACAAAATCTGTCGAGAAAGGTCTATCTTTTGATAGTGCAGGTCCATCTACTGAAGATATTGTCAAAGATAAGGAAGATGAGAGTGAAATTATTGTGAAGAAAGATGCTGAGAAAGAGAAAGATAAGTCTCATGATGATGATGAAAGAGAAAGCATCTCAAACAATGAAGAACTTCCTAAGGCCTGGACAAATGTGAGAGATCATCCAATTGACAACGTAATAGGGGACATCTCCAAGGGCGTTACAACACGCTCCAAGATAAGTAACTTTTGTCATCATTTTGCTTTCGTTTCACAAGTTGAGCCGAAAAACGCTAAGGACGCATTACTTGATGAGCATTGGCTAATGGCCATGCAAGAAGAATTAAACCAATTTAAACGGAATGATGTTTGGGACCTAGTCCCTCATCCGGGAGATCATCAAGTAATCGGCACTAGATGGGTTTTTCGTAATAAACTTGATGAAAACGGCGTTATTACTAGAAACAATGCTAGATTAGTTGCCTAAGGTTACAATCAAGAGGAAGGTATTGATTATGAAGAGACATACGCTCCCGTAGCATGTCTCGAAGCTATTCGTCTCTTACTTGCCTATGCTTGTTCAAAAGATTTTAAACTATTTCAAATGGATGTTAAAAGTGCCTTTCTAAATGGCTATATAAATGAAGAGGTCTATGTCGCTCAGCCACCCGGCTTTGAGAATTACATGTATCCAACTCATGTCTATAAGCTGAAGCGTGCTTTATACGGTCTCAAACAAGCCCCTAGGGCTTGGTACGAACGTTTGAGCAAATTTCTACTTAGTCAAGGATACTTTAGGGGTAAAGTTGACACTACTCTCTTCATTAAAAGAAAAGATAAAGATATACTCTTGGTTCAAGTTTATGTAGATGATATTATATTTGGGTCGATGTCATACCCCAAAATTTTCCCGATCAGATCTATATCTTTCAATTCATCAAGGGTCAAAATTAAGAGTCATGGGGTTTGACATTCCTATCGTCAAACCCGCCCTCTTATAAAATATCCTGAGAACAGAATAAGGTGCGATTAACAGGTGTTTCAAGGGTTTCATCATTTGTTAATATTATTTTTCTTTTACTAACATTTGCATTTTTTGGATTATTATTAGTAATTTTTATTATTTCTAACTATCAATATTTAATATTATTAATCTTATTATTAGTATTAATATTAATATTAGGTGATATTATTATTAAGATTATTATTAGGATTAATATTATTAGGTTTATTAAGTATTATTGTTATTTGTATATTATTATTATTATTTCAAATACTAATATTATTACTAACCACTATTATGTACATCTATTTAAACATTATTATTATAGGATTTGTATATATTATTAACTATTATTATTACTATTAATTTTAATTATTAGTATTTTTTTATTATTATTATTATATATATTTTAGCTAATTGGGTAATAGGCCCATTAGGTATAAGAAAAACCCTAAACTTGAGCATTATATATAGAGAGTCTTTTTTGGACATGAAAGAGGGGGCTGGAAAAAAAAGAAGAAAAAAACAAGAAAACGAAAAGCTGGAAAGGAAGAAGAAGCTACAGGGGCGCGGGCGGTGGTTTAATTTTCCAATCGGTTAATTTTATATATATTATATTAATGTGCGATTGGTAACAAACAAAAACAGAAGTGGAGTAATGGCAAAGGGGTAACCGCTAAGAGCTTCAACTGGCATAATCGCCGGTTCGATTCCAGCTTCCGCCATTATTTTTCCTTGTTTTTCTTGTAATTCCCTCTTGCAGATCCAGTATATGTGGCGCACCCACGCACAACACGCGTTCTCCATCATCAGCCTTGGAATCTTCTCGGATTTGGATCCGACGCCTGAAGACCTGCAGGTGCACCACGCGCCATCAGTAGGCCACCGCATAGGATTATACCCAGGTTTTGACTCTTCCAATTCACTCTTATTTCTATTTCATATATTTTATACGAATAGGATGATTATCAGAAAAGAGGCGCTGGTTCATTGGCCAAGGGACATAAAGGGTGAGTTTCAAGACCTGGGTTCAAGCTCAGGCTCCCACCACTATTTTCTTTGCCTTTTCATGCCCCCCACTGTACGCCCCCACATCCCAGCCACAAGATCTCCCATAAGCCAAAGCCACAAGATCTCCCATAATCCAAATCTAACGTGCCAAAGACTGCTGCATACTATACTCCCTCCCAAGAGCAGCCACACAAGATTGCATCCCAGGTTTCTTTTACTTTTTTATATTATTTACATATTATTTGTATAATTATTTAATTACATATTAATTGTATAATTATTTAATTATGAATATATTAATGTATATATAATTTATTCTTGTTCTTTCTTAAATTAGGATTAGGCTAATATTAGAATTTAAGATTTATCTCCCGATTATTTCGATTATTTTCGATTTAATTTATTTAATCAGGTTTACACCACTATTAAATCACAAAAACCCTGTAAAGGTTTATAATATTAGGGTTCGCCCCGATCCCATTGGCCACTTGGCCGAAGTCTTTGGATTTAATTTGTTACTCGTTCCGACTAAACCTATTGGTCGCAATGATTAACAATCGATTAATTTAATTAATCAAATCCAATAATAAGAACAATCCATTCTAATTTTCCCTTTAACAGAGAAATGGCGAATGAATACCTATTTCATCCCGCCTTCGAATTAGTCGACTCTCTATGTCGTACTGATCAACTATCTGGATAAAATAATAAAACATTAATTCTTACTAATTCTCTCCTCGACCCGACTAAAGCTATTGGTCGCATTAGACGAGAGATAAAAATATATAATTTAAAATACATTTAATTTGCTGCCCGCGACGATCGAATCTATCGATCTGAGTAACCAGCAATGCCCCATTAATCCGTTAGCTATACTGATCAAATCTATTGATCATCGCATCTAACGGTGCCATATTAAATCAGGGTTGTACGCCCAAAACATTCAAAATACACTAAACCACGACACTACAGAAATTCACCCCTTCAAACACCGCGATGTTCACAACTACGATAAGGTAATTCAAAATACCTTCGAACATTTGCATTCCAAAACTACGACAGGCCATTCAAAAAGCCTTCAAACACTTTCATAATCAATTCTAAGGCGTACAACCCTTCCCCGAATTACGTTGACTCTGATTCTCCATAAGGATATACGTAGGCACTTGGCAACAAGGCGAGTCCCCTCCCTCAAAACTCAAATCATGTCAGCATAATTAGCCCTATTACTTTCTGCCATCTTTCTTTATAAACCTTGCTATAAACCTTCACCTTCATCTTTGCAATGTTAGCCTTTAGGAAAGGGTTAAGGGTGCCTAACACATTCCCTCGACCTGATTATAATAACTTACCCCGATCTCTAAACTGCGTAGGGTTTTCTATTCGCCCTTCAGAATAGGTGGCGACTCTAAAATATTAATTTTTAGGGCAGGTTGCTACAGCTGGCGACTCTGCTGGGGACAACTAGAAATGGTGAATTATTATGCTCCTATAGGTTTTGGTTGGGTTTAGGTTTGTGGAAAACCTTTTAGGTTTTTGGCGAACTTTTTTAGGGTTTGGCTAATTTGCCAAAATTAGGGTTTTGGAGTAGGATTTAGGTTTTACTCTTTTTATATTTAAATATTTAAATTCTTATTTATATATTTATTAACAATTTCCAATATTTATGGTGTTATATTTAAATATTTAAATATTTATTTATTTATTTATTTATTTAGTCATTTGCAATCTCGTTCATTTATATCGATTTAATTAAATATTTCTATTAATTGAATATTTGTGATTTATCGTATTCTGTTGGGATATATGAATTGCAATTAAACCTATGCGTGGGAATTATATTTAAGACCAGAGGTGAAATACATCGCCTACGAGTCTTATTATAATTCCACTCAGAGTGGGTTGAATACCCGGAAAGGTCTGATACGAGGCTTGACCTTGTTGAGGGCTGGACTTGGTATTTGGCTGATCTCTTTGGGAACCTACCCCTAAAACTCGAACCTCATGGATAAAATGAGTTGTTCTAAAATCCAAAGAGACAAAAAGTCTCGGCGGCTACGAACGACCCCATGAGACCTTCTAGAACTTACCAATGGGAAGGGTAGGCACCCTAAGCCGTTACGTCGAACCTATGAACCTAGGACTTATGTGCTTACGTGCTTATTATGTATGCAATTTACATACTGCGAATGTCCTGCGTTTAATTTTTGCAGGTATACCTACGCGTTCCCTGCCCTGCAGGGACCCCATTTCTAAGACCATGTCCTTACCACGAAGGACACCTCCTTTTACGCACGTTGATTGGCTTCTCGATAGTCATAAGACTTAGTGACTGTCATGAACAGTCACCCCGCGCCTGCATCTATGCATTCCCTAGCCTGTAGGGATTTTCTTCTTATACCTTTGTATTCTTACAACTACGTGTCCTTCCCACGAAGGACATCTTCGTTTACGCACGTCGATTAGCCTCTCGATGGCCATGCGATCCAGTGACTACTTTGAACAGTCACCATGTGCTTACATCTACGCGTTCCCTAACCTGTAGGGATTATATTTCTAAAAAACACATCCTTCATACGAAGGACATCCTTGTTAGCATATGTCAATTGGCCTCTCGATGGCCATGCGATTCAGTGACTATCTTGAACGGTCACCCCATGCTTACTCCTACGTACTCCCTAGCCTATAGGGATTCTCTTTTTTCGTCCATTTGTCTTTACAAACGACACGTCCTTCCCCTGAAGGACGTCCTCATTAACGCACATCGATTGGCCTCTCGATGGCCATGAGAGCTGGTGACTGTCTTGAACGGTCAACCCGTGCTTGCTCCCGCACACCCTCTAACTTGTAGGATTCGGATTTCCATCTATACATCCTTCTTTCCCTAGCATGTAGGGATTTATTTTCATTCGATATCGTCCTTAGATAGGTTGCGTTCCGCATAGAGAACCTTCCCACGAGGGACAACTTCATTGGTACACGTCTATCGGCCTCTCGATGGCCATGAGACTTGGCGACTGTCTTGAACGGTCACCAGCCGCTACCTTCTGCATACTCCCTAATCCAAGGGATTTCCATTGGTGTGTCATAACATTTATCCTACAAAGATTCCACGAGGGTCCAATGTCTCCTCTAAGGTTATCCCTAGGACCACATGTCACCCGTCTGCATTGCATGCAAGGAGTTATAAGACAAGGAGTCTTGTGCATACGCATGCATTTGCATTTTCATGCATCCATACATTTACATTGACATTTACATTTGCATTCATATCTTCGCCCGCACCCACACTTACCGTGCTAGCCGATTTCCCGAGACTCGTGGAGAAAAACTAAAGAGGAGAAAGAAGGAGGATAAACAATTAAGAATGATCTTAAGGAAAAGAGGACGCCTTTCACCATGCCAGCCACATGCCCACGCCTTGTCGTAACAGGATTGTGAATGCAACAAAGGTTATTATCGAGCAAGGATTAGTTCAACAACGAAGTTCCCTCATAGATACACTCAAGGGGTATCTAGTCATAAGGGGGTTCATCTACGAACATAGCAAACTTACAAGGACGCTCTATGATAACCTGGGGGCAAAGATTAATCCAACTAGGGCAATACCCTGAACAAAAAATGCGTGACTACGATGGAGGAAATGCGACATATGCTAACTCCATACCAAGGGGCAAAAAGGCCATAGGTTTTTCTATCAATCTACAAACTTTGAAGGCTTCAAATGGTGTGGTGCTATCCTTAGAAAAAAAAAGGCAAAAGAGGTTCAGTCAAAGGAAACTCATGAAGTTCCGATCGACGAAAACCCACCGCTTACAATTATTTTCGACAGGTTTGACGTGCCCAAGGAGAATTCGAGATTACCCTTTTACTTCTACAAATTCATCAACTAAGGAATAAAACAAGGTCAATGGATTTGCAAAGGAGATTGTCCCTAGGACCAATAGGTTTTGTCATGCTCAGAATCTCAACCCCTACGATCGCTAAGTGTTATTCAGGATAAAAGTGGTGCCTTCGGATTAGCAATTCTAATGGGATGACTACACAGGTTTTAAAATCAATTCACTCGCACGCTTCTATTCTATTCTATTTTCAAATTTAAGGTTATTAACAAACTTAAGGGAGAATGACGAATACAAATAACTAAGTCTCGCTAAACATATGCTTTCAAGGTAAGACCGAGCCGAGGATGTACAGGCATTGTTTCAATCCCCAAACAGTGGAGAAATAAGGATGTTAATCCCTCGTTACCCCCCTCGAGCCAGGAGTTGGAGTTTGTTTCTACTTTTTCAATTAAACCTTGATTTTAACCAGTGGCAGGGTAGATTTCGATTAATTCAATGGTGTATTTTGGTTGTCAAGAGAATCAGTCAGTACAAGCAAAGGTTCAAGCACAAGGATCAAGCAAAGCGAAGATTCAAGCACATCTTCTTCCTCGCGTTCATCCAAGATTGAGGGAGCAATGGAGATAAGATTCACAACATCTTCTTCCTCAATATATTATTCAAGATCGAGGACATATCAAAGTCGAAGCTTGCAAATCAAAGTCGACATGGCAGTCACAACATTCCATATCCAGGGATCAAAATGAGCATTCAAAAAAGGAGGAAAACGCCCGCTAAGTCAAAATGGAAAATTTCATAAAAGAAAACAAAAATGACTTAGGCAAAATTTAAGGGCATCCCGATGGATCAAATTCAAAGGAATTGGTTCATGCAAAAATAAGGGATAAAGACAAAACAAAGGCTAAATACCAAGGATAATCTTGTGACTGCTAAATCATCAAATCTTCACATCAATGCTTGGATCTCTATAACATTTTCATCAATGCTTGGATCTCTACTAAAGGCTTCTGTTCAACATCAAAACCGATTCTCTTACAAACAAAGCACATCCATTGGATTAAAAGAATTCTTAGGATCTGGAGAACATCAAGGAGAAAGGGGTGGGTTAAATAAATTTTGAGCCTTATATCCATTGTTTCTTAAAACTGCGAACCAGGCCAAGTTACAACATTCAAAAGTCCTAATTGAGGCAAGGTTAACTACGAAAGCATATTACGCAGGATTTGTTATACTGACTCCTAAAGTTTGTTAAAACTATTTCTAAACCACCACGCTTCTTCAAGCATCCATCCAGTCCTAATTCATGACGGATTTCGATTTCAAAACTTGCATTCGCATCGCATTGGAGTTACTTTTCAAAGGGTACAACGTCATCTACGAATATGCACTTAGCATCGAGGAAATCTCGAAATTGGTTTAATCAAAGGTGATCATTTCTAATAAAAACTCTGGAGTGGGGGAATCACATCTAGGGGGTTCTCCTAAACAGGGGCAAAATTTCAAAGATCACAGGGGCATGCAATCAAACATCCTATTCACTAGGGGCACTCTTCTTAAGGTGCAATCGACTTGGGGCACACCTCGAAGCAATCTCAATCAGGGGCATGTCAAACAGGGGAAGAATTCAAATTCAAAAGGATAGAATACTATGGATAGCCCTCCATATCTTTGAGATCATGGGCATACCCTTCAATCTAAACGTCGGAGCATATGACAAGGTTATTTCTTGGAGCACTTCCTTCATAGCTTGGAGATCATAGGCATCTTTTTCTGCTAAACACTGGGGCATTGGATATCAAATCCATAAGGTGAAATATTCAAAAGTTAAAGGTGTGGAGAACCCCGAGAGGTTAAAGGTGTGGAGAACCACAAAGGTTAAAAGCATGGAAAACCTCGAGAGGTTAAAGGAGAATCTCCAAAGGTTAAAGGTGTGGATAACCTCGGAAGGATTAAAGGTGCGAATTGCAAAAGGTGAAAGACATGGAGAACTTCGAAAATTCAAAGGTGTGGAGTAATTCAAGGGGTCAAACTAGGGCAAGGCGCACATCATAAGGAAAAGGCGTTCTCACACTTTACAACATCCGACGAATCTTTCTCCTAACCACGATCTTCAAAATGCAAAAAAATAGGGATTGGGAAATCGAGCTAGCATCACATCCTACCTTATCAAACAAACATACAACTCCAGTGAGCTATATACGCTTTGGTTATCAACAACCTATCATTGGAGCATCATACAAATGCATATAAATCATGCATTACATGGGTTAAATTACACCACACCTATTCAGGTAGTCTTCTTCAAGACATTCTTTTTCCAAGAACCTTTTTAGGTAGTCTTCTTTAAGACTTTCTTTTCCAAGAACCTTTTTAGGTAGTCTTCTTCAAGACATTCTTTTTCTAAAAACCTTTCTAGATAGTCTTTTCTAAGACGAGCATCGTCCTTTCTAAGAACCTTTCTAGGTAATCCTTTTTAAGGCATCTGTCAGTCTCTTTAGGTAATCTTCTCCAAGACAAATCGCACGATCCTTTCTAGGAATCTTTTTCAGGTGGTCTTTTAAGACATCCTGCAGCCTTTCCAGGTAGTTTTATAGAAGACATTACTTCGTTCCACTCAACATGCACATGATACATACACATGGTGCATACACATTCGCAAAACAAATTTCTACGCAGGTTAAACTTGTCCGAACAAGGATAAACGATTCTATTGGTGCATATGAGTTTGCTATAAGCATAGCAAATGATTCTATTGGTGCATGTGAGTCTGTTATAAGCATAGCAAATTATCCTAAATGGTGCAGGTGAAGTTGCTATAAGCATAGCAAAATTATCCTAAATGGTGCAGGTGAGTTTGCTATAAACATAGCAAATTATCCTAAATGGTGCAGGTGAGTTTGCTATAAGCATAGCAAATTATCCTAAATGGTGCAGGTGAGTTGCTATAAGCATAGCAAATTATCCTAAATGGTGCAGGTGAGTTGCTATAAGCATAGCAAATTATCCTAAATGGTGCAGGTGAGTTTGCTATAAACGTAGCAAATTATCCTAAATGGTGCAGGTGAGTTTGCTATAAACATAGCAAATTATCCTAAATGGTGCAGGCGAGTTTGCTATAAGCATAGCGAATTATCCTAAATGGTGCAGGCGAGTTTGCTATAAACATAGCAAATTATCCTAAATGGTGCAGGTGAGTTTGCTATAAACATAGCAAATTATCCTAAATGGTGCAGGTGAGTTTGCTATAAGCATAGCAAATTATCCTAAATGGTGCAGGTGAAGTTGCTATAAGCATAACAAATTATCCTAAATGGTGCAGGTGAAGTTGCTATAAGCATAGCAAATTATCCTAAATGGTGCAGGTGAGTTTGCTCTAACCGTAGCAAATAATCCTATCGGTTCAAATGAGTTTGCTATAATCTTAACAAATGATCCTATTGGTGCAGGGATTTATTTTCCCATACTAGGATTTTCTACACGGGGTTATCAATACACTCAACCACATAGTGGAGCCTTTCCAGGCAGTCTTCTTTAAGACATATCCCATCCTTTCTAGGAGCTTTTCCAGGCAAACAGGGTGTTACAAAGAAATTTTACAACAAGATTTTCCAAGGTTTCTTTAATTGGGTTTATCACGTGAGTCCCTCGGCAGTGATATTCTCCAAAACATCATCAATAATAATCAAAGGTGTTATCTTTCTTTTTCGAGTTGCTAACATACTAACTAGCATAGCTAATAATCATGCATCATTCAACTAACATACTTCATTCATACATAGTGCATATACATACATGGCTCTCATTTATTTTGAGAAGCTCACTGCATCATACATCGCATGCATCATACCATTGCATAAAATTCAGGTTGCCTCTTTAGGCCGCGCTACAATCAAAGCAAGTGGTTCTTTCGAAAGAATATGCTTCACACTCTAAAAAAAAGGGGGGTATTTACCCTGGATGGCATCTTTAAGCCCATCTCCCGCATAACTTCTTCCCAAACAAACGCAAATTTCGGGGCATTCTCAGTGTCCAATCATCTTCCACCTTTAGATCACGATAGGCAGACGTGCCTATCCGATTCTTCAGGTTTAAGAAGATTGAACAGGGGCAGCTGTCATACCCCAAAATTTGCCCGATCAGATCTATATCTTTCAATTCATCAAGGGTCAAAATTAAGAGTCATGGGGTTTGACATTCCTATCGTCAAACCCGCCCTCTTATAAAATATCCTGAGAACAGAATAAGGTGCGATTAACAGGTGTTTCAAGGGTTTCATCATTTGTTAATATTATTTTTCTTTTACTAACATTTGCATTTTTTGGATTATTATTAGTAATTTTTATTATTTCTAACTATCAGTATTTAATATTATTAATCTTATTATTAGTATTAATATTAATATTAGGTGATATTATTATTAAGATTATTATTAGGATTAATATTATTAGGTTTATTAAGTATTATTGTTATTTGTATATTATTATTATTATTTCAAATACTAATATTATTAATAACCACTATTATGTACATCTATTTAAACATTGTTATTATAGGATTTGTATATATTATTAACTATTATTATTACTATTAATTTTAATTATTAGGATTTTTTTTATTATTATTATATATATTTTAGCTAATTGGGTAATAGGCCCATTAGGTATAAGAAAAACCCTAAACTTGAGCATTATATATAGAGAGTCTTTTTTGGACATGAAAGAGGGGGCTGGAAAAAAAAGAAGAAAAAAACAAGAAAACGAAAAGCTGGAAAGGAAGAAGAAGCTACAGGGGTGCGGGCGGTGGTTTAATTTTCCAATCGGTTAATTTTATATATATTATATTAATGTGCGATTGGTAACAAACAAAAACAGAAGTGGAGTAATGGCAAAGGGGTAACCTCTAAGAGCTTCAACCGGCATAATCGCCGGTTCGATTCCAGCTTCCGCCATTATTTTTCCTTGTTTTTCTTGTAATTCCCTCTTGCAGATCCAGTATATGTGGCGCACCCACGCACAGCACGCGTTCTCCATCATCAGCCTTGGGATCTTCTCGGATTTGGATCCGACGCCTGAAGACCTGCAGGTGCACCACGTGCCATCAGTAGGCCACCGCATAGGATTATACCCAGGTTTTGACTCTTCCAATTCACTCTTATTTCTATTTCATATATTTTATACGAATAGGATGATAATCAGAAAAGAGGCGCTGGTTCATTGGCCAAGGGAGATAAAGGGTGAGTTTCAAGACCTGGGTTCAAACCCAGGCTCCCACCACTATTTTCTTTGCCTTTTCATGCCCCCCACTGTACGCGCCCACATCCCAGCCACAAGATCTCCCATAAGACTGCTGCATACTATACTCCCTCCCAAGAGCAGCCACACAGGATTGCATCCCAGGTTTCTTTTACTTTTTTATATTATTTACATATTATTTGTATAATTATTTAATTACATATTATTTGTATAATTATTTAATTATGAATATATTAATGTATATATAATTTATTCTTGTTCTTTCTTAAATTAGGATTAGGCTAATATTAGAATTTAAGATTTATCTCCCGATTATTTCGATTATTTTCGATTTAATTTATTAAATCAGGTTTAAACCACTATTAAATCACAAAAACCCTGTAAAGGTTTATAATATTAGGGTTCGCCCCGATCCCATTGGCCACTTGGCCGAAGTCTTTGGATTTAATTTGTTACTCGTTCCGACTAAACCTATTGGTCGTAATGATTAACAATCGATTAATTTAATTAATCAAATCCAATAATAAGAACAATCCATTCTAATTTTCCCTTTAACAGAGAAATGGCGAATGAATACCTATTTCATCCCGCCTTCGAATTAGTCGACTCTCTATGTCGTACTGATCAACTATCTGGATAAAATAATAAAACATTAATTCTTACTAATTCTCTCCTCGACCCGACTAAAGCTATTGGTCGCATTAGACGAGAGATAAAAATATATAATTTAAAATACATTTAATTTGCTGCCCGCGACGATCGAATCTATCGATCTGAGTAACCAGCAATGCCCCATTAATCCGTTAGCTATACTGATCAAATTTATTGATCATCGCATCTAACGGTGCCATATTAAATCAGGGTTGTACGCCCAAAACATTCAAAATACACTAAACCACGACACTACAGAAATTCACCCCTTCAAACACCGCGATGTTCACAACTACGATAAGGTAATTCAAAATACCTTCGAACATTTGCATTCCAAAACTACGACAGGCCATTCAAAAAGCCTTCAAACACTTTCATAATCAATTCTAAGGCGTACAACCCTTCCCCGAACTACGTTGACTCTGATTCTCCATAAGGAGATACGTAGGCACTTGGCAACAAGGCGAGTCCCCTCCCTCAAAACTCAAGTCATGTCAGCATAATTAGCCCTATTACTTTCTGCCATCTTTCTTTATAAACCTTGCTATAAACCTTCACCTTCATCTTTGCAATGTTAGCCTTTAGGAAAGGGTTGAGGGTACCTAACACCTTCCCTCGACCTGATTATAATAACTTACCCCGATCTCTAAACTGCGTAGGGTTTCCTATTCGCCCTTCAGAATAGGTGGCGACTCTAAAATATTAATTTTTAGGGCAGGTTGCTACAGTCGACTAATGCAAAACTTGTCAAAGAATTTTCTAAGCTTATGCAGAGTGAATTTGAGATGAGTCTCATGGGAGAGCTGAATTTCTTCCTTGGCCTACAAATCAAGCAACTTAGTTAGGGAACGTTCGTAAGTCAAACCAAGTACTGTACAGAGTTGCTTAAAAGATTTGGAATGAGTGAGGCAAAGGAGATTGACACACCTATGGCAACAAATAGTAACCTAGACAAAGATGAGAAAGGTAAAGAGGTTGACGTGAAATTGTATCGAGGTATGATAGGTTCACTATTGTATCTTACAGCTTCAAGACCAGACATCATGTTTAGTGTATGTATGTATGCAAGATATCAATCTTGTCCAAAGGAATCACACTTAAAAGTTGTCAAAAGAATTCTACGATATCTACGTGGAACTACGACATATGGCCTATGGTATCCTAAAGGCAATGAATGTTATTTGGTGGGATTCTCCGACTCAGACTTTGCTGGCTGCAAATCAAACAGAAAGAGCACCAGTGGGACATGTCATCTATTCTCAAATTCATTGATAAGCTGGCATAGCAAGAAACAAGTATCAGTTGCATTATCTACCGCTGAGGCAGAATACGTAGCTGCCGGAAGTTGCTGTGCTCATATATTATGGCTCAAGCAACAACTCATTGACTTTGGTATTAAACTTGATCGTATACCTATCATGTGCGACAACACAAGTGCCATAAACTTGAGCAAGAATCCTGTTTTACACTCACGAACCAAGCATATTGAAATAAGGCATCACTTCCTAAGAGATCATGTAGAGAAAGGAGACGTTATATTTGAACATATAGAGAGCAAGAAGCAACTAGCTGACATCTTCACCAAACCTCTAGCAACGGAGTAGTTCTTCAACATTCGTAGGGAATTAGGGATATTAGATATCTCTAATTTGAGCTAAATGCGTTTGTTTTCTTAATCTTATTCCTTTACTCTATATATATATATATATTTTGATTATACTCAAGCTAACATCTCTTTTAGTATGAAGGTAGTTCATCATCAAATCAAGCATCATTCCACCTTGACTAGAGGATTATACTTCATTCTACGAAATGATGACGAGACACCTACATATTGAGAAGGCGGTAACATGTTTGTTGTTCACTTCCAAAAATATTATTGATACTATAATATGCTATCAATTAACATGTTTATAGTGACTTCATGTATGATTATCCATATATCTCACTTACTTGTATATGTCTTTCATCATTATTCATAACATATCATGTTTTGGGCATACAAGAAAGTAACTAAGCATAAACCCATCATATATCAATATCTCCAAGGCATTTCAAACAATTAAAGCAATTTAGGTCGACCTACCTTGCATTTGAGTCGACCTACAAAAGTTATTTCTCCACAGAAAACCAAAAATGCCCAGTTACGTCGACCTACCCTTCCTTTAGGTCGACCTAATTTGACATCTTTTTTCAATTCTTCTGTTAGGTCGACCCAGCCTTCATTTAGGTCGACCTACTGCTGCAAAAATTCCCAAATTTGGGTCTGTTGGTCGACCCGACCCATCCCCATAAATACCTAGACATTCCAATTTCCATTTTTCCTCAATCTCATATCATTGTGTACGACCAACCCTAAATTCTCAAGTTCAAAGACAGCCAAAGATCATCTCTCTCACTCAAATCCTCAACAATCATGGCACCCAAATCAAGAAAAGGAAATCGCATCCGGATCATCCTCTCAACCGGTAAGTGCTATAGCCCTTGTTCATCCTGATTGCAAAGAAAACTTTGAAAAATGGCAAATGAAGAGGAAGATAGTCAAGAAATATATCTATAATCAAAATGTTGCTAAACGTATGCACATCCCTGAGGTTGTCAGTCTGATTCAACATCAAAATATTCACCCTCTTTTGGAATGTGACACACCGTACTGTGAGAATACTATTAGGGCTTTCTATGCAGGGTTCATAAGAGAGGAAGGTTGTAATTTTCGATTTAAGACGGGGTCGAGATCACATGTTGTTGACAAACGGGCCTGGATAAGTATCTTTGGCCTTACATTTGTAGGAGATGAAGTCCGTATAGAAGACGGTGAGATCCCGGCCAACTATGATCATGTGGCCTACATGAAATCAATTCTCAAAGACCCTTCCGTCTTTGATAAAACGAATGAAACAATCACAGCCGGGCACTTAAAGAGAGATCCTAGGCTCCTAAATTGGATTATCTCACGAGTCGTTCGACCACGAGCAGGCGGATTCTCAAGAATTGAAAGAAATGAAGTTGTGTTAATGTATCTGCTGCAAAACAGGACGCGTGTACACTGGCCACACTTTCTAACAGCCAAGTTCCATGAGGTACAGCAGAAGACTACTGCTCTATGTTATGGCTCGATCATTCAAACAATCGTGAACCATTTCGGCATGAGACTCGATGGATTGTCCTACATTCACATGAAGCAGTCCCAAGATTTCTCCCAAACAACCTTAACCCTCATGGGATACCATTGGGATCCAGATAGGAAAACCTACTATCTTATTCAAAAGGGAATCGGAAAGATCATATACAACTATGACGATCCTACGGAATTTGGCCACCTTGCAGGTAATGAAGAAGAAGGAAATGATCAAGAAATAGCAAATGATGAAGATCACACTATGGAAGATGTAACTCATGACATGGATCCAAATTGGCAATATGTCCCTCCTCAAGAGGAAGAAATTCCTTGGGGATACACGGCTCCACCTCCGCCGGATTAGTCCAACATCATTTCCATGCTTGAAAATATGCAACTCCTACAACAACAGCATTTCGACACACAGCAGCTCCAATTCCAGAACATGCAACAGCTTCAACAAGATCGCTATGACGAACAACAACGGCAATATCAATCGTTATACAGCTTGGTTCAAGACCACAAAGCGACTTTGAAATGTTTGCATCCAACTCAACCTTAAGACAGAATCATTTTGAGGAGACTGCATTGAACCGCCATGCCAATCTAAGTCAAAGCTTCAATACTCTAAACATGTATGTGCTTGATCTGTTGGAACAAGTTGAAGAAGATCGTCCTCACATGTTTCAAAGAGGAAGAGGAAGACGGGGCAGGCGCTAGGATGCATCACATTTCATATCATCATCTCATTGCATTTCATTCCATCATCATTATGTTTATTTGCTAAACTTTCTAGAACTTAGTCTAGTTTTCATTCAATTAGTTGGAATATTATGTGTGCTTGGGTGTACCTTTAAATTTGTTTGGATATTATGCTACGTCTACTTGCCTTTTACCTATTATGCTATGCATGTTCGTGTTATATCTATTTTATCTTGTTACTCTCTTCTACTATTCCTTCATTGTATTTCTTTTGATGTTGTCAAAGGGGGAGATAGGTGCTGAGAGTACGGGGGAGCTCAATATGAAGGAGCTTACGCATACAAGTCCGGGGGAGCTTTCACTACTTGTTTGCCGGAGCTTTCACTACTTGTTTGCCATCATCAAAAAGGGGGAGTATGTGAATACAAGTCCACACTCACAAAGGAGTTTTTGATCCATGGCAAACTCCACAAGCAAACAAGCAACAAGGCACAAGCAAAAGAACTCAAGGAAAAGCAAGTTTGGCTATTCAAGGCAAATCAGGTCGACCTGCTCTGCATCTAGGTCGACTCAAAACAAGGAAAACAAGGAAGATTCAGAAATGCCATAGATAGGTCGACCTACTCACACTCCAGGTCGACCTAAAATGATGAAATTTACACACCTCACTGTTAGGCCGACTCACATAACAACTAGGTCGACCTAAACTGAAGAAAAGTCTTCAGAACATGTTTCAACAGAATTCTGGTCAACCTAAACCTTCGACAGGTCGACCTAACTGGCAAGAATTTCATTCAAGTTGAATCCAGTTCTGTTAGGTCGACCTAAGCACTACAAGAGGTCGACCTATTTGCTCAAAAAGGCCAAAGTTGCAGATCTGCTATGCTCCAACTGACCAACTCTTGTATATATTATCTAATGTCAATTATTGAAGGATCAACACCAACAACTGAAAGATACACAAAGGCTTCTCATCTTCGATCATCGACATAACTCCAACACAACTACACACAATCATTTTTGCGTTGAGGGTTTGCGTTCAAGATCGATAATGTCCATGGAACGGAATTGAAGATTCCTAGTGGGTGAAGATTTGTGGGGTTTCTGGTGAATAAAATCTGAGGGTTTTGTCCTCCAAGATTGGTGAATTTTGGGGGTTTTTATCAAGAGGCTTCATCAAGGATCCAGCTGAGTGTGAAGATTGAAGAACAAGGGTTCAAGCAATTCAAGACACTGCAGAAAGGGATCAAAGTGAAGCTCTTGGAAGACCTTGATCTGGCTCAAGATTAAGGGGGAAGAAGATTCAAAGGATCGACAAAATCGGTTTATTGTTTATGGCTTTGTTATCTTCTTTGTATAAACTGCTTTCATTAATAATGGAAGACTTCCCAATTCCCGTTTGGAATTGGGGGCAGATGTAGTCGTAGCGAGGACGATCGACGAACTGCCTGAACAAATATTGCGTTCTTATCGCTTTTATCTTTTCATTTACGTTCTGTTCATATTTGGTTATAATTGCAAATTGATCAACGATTCAAGTGTTAAAACTGTGTATTAAGAACTTGTGTAAACATCACAATTCACCACACATTGAATCACACTCAATTTGAATATTATCACCAAGTGTTTGTCTTTTTGCTTCATCCATTATCAAAGCATTGGAAACAAAGTTGATCAAAATAGAAGTTAATCGTTTTTCATTAGTGTAACGAATTGATTCAATAGTATATCCTTTCATTGTTAATCCCAATTATTTTGTGGTTTTATCACATATACAACCTTTTCGATAGCGGTCCGGAATAGACGCGAGTCGATTCAGAACCGCTTTCGCTTAAGTTTGAAATAATTCCGAATAACTCTGAGAGATCTATTCACCCCCCCTCTAGATCCTTAAGCCTAGCGTCTAACACGAGTCGTTTGTATGAAGCCCAAGAGGAGGCATGATATAGTTGGTTTTAGCTCTTAGAGCGATTTCACCTGGAAACCATACTCTATGTCCTAACCTAGCTAAGGGAGATTCTTTGCACGAAGCCCAATAGGAGGCTATGGGGAACCTAGTGTTGTACTAAGTTGAACAGACATATATAACATGAACAAGCATATGAACAAGTATATGAACAAATATGAACAAGTACATATATGACAAAGTGTGTGTGTACATTGGAGTTTATGAAGGAAATATACCTTTAAGGATGAACGGCTTGTCAAACAAGGTTATGTACACGAGAATTGGGACTTATACTCGGGGAGAGGCCCATGAGTTTATTCAAAGCTATATAAACAAATATTTACAAAGGGGGTTGGGACTTATACCTTAAGGGAGGCCCATGAAGATTTTGAAGAAAACCCTAATTTTTGATTTGTTATTCGAGGGTTTAAATAAAATTGATCGAGGTATAAAAAGATAGGTATATATACAATGAGAAAAAACCTAATTTTATACAAAGGAATGGGACTTATACCATAAGGGATGCCCATGTTTTATTTTATAAAACATGGTGATTGATTTGTTAACAGACGCGAGGTTTCGTCGTTTAAAAAACTTTGATCATTTATTGAAAACAGTTTGAATTTTGACAAAAGTCAACTTAATTAAGATAAAGACAAAGCTTATACCGAATTAAGACCTAAGTGATTAGGGTTTGATTACAAAATATTTACAAGTGATTAGGTTTTGAAAATCAAGTGAAAAACAATATTTAAAGTATTAAAAAACACTTAAAAATATGTCATTTTAAACCTAATAAAAATGTATTAAATAAATATTATTTTTGTGATTTTTTTTGGATATTCATAAAATATGTATATTAAATGAGAAGTGTACAAAAAATGAAGTAAAAATGATGAATTTTGATTGGTTAAAACAAGTGTTGAATTTGTGAAAAAAATGAAGAAAATAAGTGTTAAAAAAGAAGGTTTGGTCCCTAAGGGTATTGAACCCACGACCTGGAGGTTACCAACCAAAACACTTGTCAACTGAGTTGCGCGCGCAGCTTGTAAGTAACACGCGTTCATTTGATTATATTTCAAACTCAATTTTCAAATTTCCTTCGCAAAAATGGCGCCAAGAACACTAACCCTATTTTGATTTTGAATTTTCTTAAAGCTGAACCAATTTGATCAAGTGAATAGCCTAACTTGCTCGATTTTGATTTTGAAATATAATGATGGTACCATTTAATTTCAAGGAACATGATGGTACCATTTAATTTCTAACTTGCTCGATTTTGATTTGACCTATTTTGATTTTGAATAGCCTAACTTGCTCGATTTTTCACAAGGAACATGATGGTACCATTTAATTTCATTTATTTTCACTCTAAGATCATTTATTTTCTGATGAACACGAAGAACCCTAATTCTGAGATTGATCATGAAATCGTGTATGTGCAAGATAATTAGCAATTGATTGAGGGTTAATGATCCATACATATGCAGAAACATGATGGCAAATCAATTTTTCATTTATGATGCATGTATGATGGAGTTTGAAGTTCAAAGCACTTACCTTAAAAGTTTGCAAAACTGGAAATTGAATTCGTGCCTGGAGGTGTTACAGATGTTGTTTCTTGATCTGGACAGCTTCAATGGACCTTATGGAACATGTTTGGATACTTGGAATGAATTGAATTCATTTGGATCACTCCATGGAACCCGGTCTGCAGTAGGGCCAAGTATGAATCGAGCTTGATGATTCTGAGGTTTCAGGTTAATGGTGAGTGTTTGGATAGTTCATATGAAGTATATGGATGATGTTTGGAAGGTTAGTTTGGACAGATATGAGCTGGTATGAAAATTGGCATGATAAGGTTCAATTTTGGCTCATGTGGAAGTGAGGTAGTGATTCTGAGTTTTAGGTGTTTTGGTGATGTGTGAGTGGATCAAACACATCCCATATGATGTTTATGAGTTGCTAGAACCATCACTTTGGCCATAACTTCAAGGGTTTGGAGGTTGGAATTTCTACCTCTTTGAAACTTAAGAAAACTTGTAATTCAAGAAAGAAGAGAAAACCTATGCTTTGGAAGGTTTTGGTGTGATTTTGAATGGAGAAATGACCTCTATTTATACGCCAAGAATTATGAACTCCAAGCTTTGCAAGTTGATGATATCTTTGGTGATTTGGCATTAAGAGATAAAATGGCAACTTTTGCATTAAATGCAAAAGGTTAAAACCTTTAACCATGGTTAAAAATCTCAAGTGTTTGGAGATTCTTTCCTATCCAATCATTAATTCTTTTATCTTGCCCTTTGGAGTTGCAAGAGGTCATTGCTTGTATTATAGGTCATATAGTGTTCATAACTTTGTGAAAATGGCTTATAATTCAAGCATAATGGTTACTAATGTCAAAATTCAAAACCATAGCTCCACTCCATATTTTTTCATGCTCTTGGACATTTTGGAAAGATCTTGTTATGCATTTCAAATCCTTAGTTGAAAGCTTCCTCAAGATCCTTAAGGAAATGGGTGAAAAAGATCCATGAACTTTGGAAAAAATGAAGTTTTTTAGTGAATTTTTCAAAAGATACCAACTTTGAAGCTCCATATCTCTTAAATGGTTAATCTTATGGAAAACAATTATATGTGACAAAGTTGTTCATTGGATCAAAATCTACAAATTTCATGTTGGAAGTTTTTTTCAGTTTGTAGGTGAAATTTTGAGATATTCCCTTCCAAAGTTTGGAAAAAAACCTTTGAAAACACTTAGAAAATTTTCAAAGTATGAAAAGTCAAACTTTTGACTTTTTGATTCTTGATTGATTTTCTTGATTTTTCTTGATCAAATGACTTCAAATATCATATATTGATGATTTAAAACTTCAAAAGTCATGGTTGACCAAAATTTCCAAAAAGTCAATGGTGATCTTGTACAGTCGACTTTTTCAAGTGAATCGCGTTTCTGGAGATTTCAGGTGAATCAAGCTATCCTCACCAAATGAATGGTATGAATGGATCACATTGAGGTATTAAAGGATCTTGAGCCATGGTTTGAGTTGTGGCACCATGTCTTGATTAAAAAGTCAGTTGTTCAGATGAATTAGGTTAAAAACCTAATTGTGGACCTGATGAAATTTATGACTGTGGATCTTGAATTGAGATACAATTTCCATTAGAAATTGTCATAGGGACTATATGAAGATGATTGAAACCTTTGAGTGATGCCCTGGAGCCTTTGAGGGTTTCCCAAATGTGATCCCTGATTTCAGTCCCTGATAGTTCAAAATTCCATTGTGATGACCTGAAATTTCACTGTTGATCAATCCTTGTGTGGGAGGTGTCTTGAGCAAACATATTAGGTCAAGATGATGTGCTTGATGTCTTGAGGTCATGTCCCAAGCCATTAGGTCAAATCCTAAGCAAAAGTCAGGAGTATGATGTCTTCAGTCAAAACCCTAATTTGGTTGCTTCAAAGCTTTTGAGCTTGTTGAAATGGATCTTTGAGGACCAAATGTTGATTGTTGACGAAGATGGTTCATCTGAGATGAAGGGAGAACAAAACCCTAATTGATTGTTACTTGTACTGATGAGTGATTTCTTGATTAAAACCTGCTGAGTCACAAGTAGCAAACACAAGCTATGCAATTTGTTAGTGATGCAAATGATGCATATGCAAATGATATGAGGTGGTATCTTAGGTCAAAAATTGGGGTATGACAAAAACAACAGAATTAAAAAAAATGCCCTTTTCATGTAAATATTATTTACTTAAAAACCCTTGTCTCAAACTCTCGCTCTATTGACTTATATTATGCTAATATTCCCTAACGTACGTTTTCGCTGTCCCGCCGAGTTTAAAAACACTTTATGAAAATAAATAAATATCTAATTAGTTCTAATACGCCCTCGCTATCCTTAAAACTAATGTCCAGTGTCTATTATCCGGTTAAATATCTCAAACTCTTGCTCTGTTGATTTTTAACCTTAGTCCAGTTTTAAAATCTCAAACTTCCGCTCTGTTGATTTTATAAACTTTAATAAATTCTATTAGACACTAAAACCAGAAAAAGGTGATTTTTAATAAAATGTTATTTAGGCCAATTTATTACGGGTCCCTTTGGTTGGATTAATTTACATACCGATACCAGATCAATTTAACTAAACATACTCGTTAAATTAAACATGCATAAACAATCATAATTAATTTATTCAGGCATATTCGATAACATCCAGACAAATAGCATGCAATAATATTAAATAAATCAAAGCTATTAAAAATATGAAACATGAAATTAAATGATATTGGAATTAAACTTCAATGTCAAAATGCTTGAATACAGATGCTTGAACAGGGAAAATAGAACAAGAAAAATAAAAACTGGAATCTAACATAAGCTTAGATCTAGTATAACGTACACAATAGTCTCCGGTATAAAGACTATTGTGAGAAAAGAACCGGTAAAGAAGTAAGACTGGAAAAATAAAGCTGGAAAAATAAATTGCTGGAATGTAGAAAATAATGCTAAAAAACTATGGCTGGGACAAAGCATGGTCCAACCCCTTTTCGTTGGCCTCCAACTTCATTTTTATATTGGTTCGTGCTAACTGCCAATAGAGAGAGGTTATGAGTGGTTAATGAATGTGTAATAATGGTTTAGAATTTTGAAAGTTGGAGGTTATGAGAGTATAAATGTGTGATAGTGGGTTTTTAATAGTGGAAGTTATAAATAAATGTGGTGTATGGAAATGATAAAAGAAATGATTGTTTTGGTCAAAGTTTGCATGGTTACGAGAAAGCAAAATTGAGGACATCATCACATGCGTGGGGACATGGTCTGTGACATTCGTCACGTGCTAGGGACAAAATCTGACGTACGAAAGGAGGATCAGCTGGTTGATGGTCGGAAGATCAAGTTGACGGTCGGCAGAGAGACATCACGGGTGGAATAAAAGCATGCATGCGTCTCAATAAGTGTGCGTCTCATGTTGACCATGGCGCATGCAATTTGATTGGGTATGGAGACCCTTGCATGCAATTTAATTGGACTGAAAATATATCCTTTGCAGGCATTGTCCAATACGTATATATATATATATACTCCCTCCGTCTCATAATAAGTGTCCCATTTGCACTTTTCTTGTGTCTCAAAATAAATGTCCCTTTAGTCAATCAATGCAATATTTATTAATTTTTTCCACTAGTATACCCCTATATATTAACTTTCACGTTTTCCAACTACTCCACTACCTATAATAAATAAGGGTACTTTAGTAAATGGTATTAAATTTATCACTAAAATCAATACATCTAATCATTTTCTTAAGAACCGTGAAAAGTTCAAATGGGACACTTATTATGAGACGGAGGGAGTATATATATATATAATAATAATAATAATAATGATAATAATAATAAATAATTCTAATGGTCAGCACGCATTAATAGGAAAAATGATCGGAAAATATTTGCTCGGTATATTGATAAGAGGTAGGAAATATAGATAATATAATACTCGATAACATTAATAATGTAAGCGCAGAAAATTGATTTGAGGTAGAATCGAGTATTAATACAATTATCGGTATTTCGTGGAAGTAGTATAATCGTATCTGTATAAGGAACGCATAGATAATCGAATAAAATTTTAAAATAACTGAAAAAGATTGACATAAAATAGAAAAATGAAAATGAGAAAAAGAATGAAATAAAAAACTCGTGGGTAGCCTCCCACACAGTGCTTGTTTAACGTCGATAGCTCGACGGCTTAAGAGTGCAAGCACTCAAGGTGGTTCTCTCGAGAATGACTCCTCCGTTGAACTTTTAGTAATCTTTGTTTTCCATGGCCACTTATCGATCCATCTCACATATCCCTCACCTTTTCTTTTATTTCTTCTGCGAGGTGGTTCATTCTTTTGAACTCGTGGTGGTGATTCTGGATTAATCCTTGTTTTCACCTTTTTGAGCTCGGGCTTAGTGATTGCATCCGCCACCTCAAAAGTTAACCTTACCCTCTTAACAGTAATGATATCCCTAGTTTCGTGGTCCTATAATTTTCTCTTCTTATGCAAAAATTCAAACAAGGGTGCATTGGTGTGGATATTTTCCAATATCTCCATGTACATTTTGGATTGGGAGTCCGCATCAGCTTCCACAAAACTTATCGGGAAAAGAGTGGGTGGGATATAGGGAGGAGGAACAACAATAGGTGCTTCATTCTCTACCTCTTCTGCAATCTCTCTTCTTGTTGGTGTCGGTGAATTTTCCTCAATCTCTACTCTTTTCTCACTGGAACTCTCCTCGAACTCATCATCACTCTCCTCAAACTCATCATCACTCTCCTTAGTATCTCCACTTTGTTGTTCACTACTTGTTGCATCCATATGCTCCTCAAGGAAAGGTCCTAAAGGTTTTTTTTCAAGCAAGGAGATTTGGGTCTCTAAGTCCATGTTGTGAGTCACGAGGGATTCAACCGCATTGTTCAGCTGCCTAAGGGTTTCGTTATTTTGAAGACTTTCATTTCTTATCTCTTCATTTTGGATAGTTTGTGTCTTTATAAAGTGCTCTATCATAGATTCTAGCCTAGAGTGAGTTAGCGTCGCATCGAAATCCTCCATTGGGATTCTTGCGGTTCCTCAAAGAGGGTTAACGTTGCATTTTGTGTTTCCACAGAGCGCTCCATCATCATCGTTTCTAGCATAGAGCGATTTAGTGTCGCATTCATATCCTCCATTAATGTTTCGATAGTGGAATTTTGGGGTTCTTGCGACTCCTCAAATTATTGGGCGAGGTGATGGTAGAGGAAATTCGGTTGAGGATGAGTTAGTGTCGAATTGTAATCCCCAATTAATGTTTCGAGGTTGAGATTATAGGATTCTCGTGGTTCCTCGAAACATTGAGATTGGGGGTTGCAGAGGTAACTTGGGTGAGAATGAATTGGTGGCGCAACATTGAAATTCTCCAATAGTATTTCGAAGTCGGATTTATAATATCCACGTGATTCCTCGAAATACTGGGAGTGGGGGTTGTAGATGAAATTTTGGTGATACATAGTAGTTAAAAATATAATGCCCTACTCTATACGGTGCAACAACAGAATGACAATATTGACTGTTAGTCCCCGGCAACGGCGCCAAAAACTTGATCCCGACTTTACGTGTCTATTAATTGGGAGAATGCAAGTGCATAGTCGTGACGTGTAGTTTTAAAAGATATCGAATCCACAGGGACCAATGTCAACCTAATGTATTCTATCGTTGCTTTGTAAAGCTAAAGATAGCGATATTTTAATTTTGTTTTAGGGGGAAAATAATACTAAATCTAGATAAAATATTAATAAACGGATACCGGTATGTAATTCGTCTAACTTAGAAAATCCGAAGTTCCACTGGCCAGGTTTTTAATCAAATCAAAAATCCTTTATTAACTATGTCAGTTTAAAAGCCCTCCTCTCAAACTCTCGCTCTATTGATTTAGACTACGAGTCTACGATCCTAACTCATAATGTACGCTCTCGCTGTCCCATCGAATTTAGAAACGCTTTTTGAATAACAGAATTAATAAAATTCCCTTTTCATGTAAATATTATTTACTTAAAAACCCTTGTCTCAAACTCTCGCTCTATTGACTTAGATTATGCTAATATTCCCTAACGTACGCTCTCGCTGTCCCGCTAAGTTTAAAAACAGTTTTTCAAAATAAATAAATATCTAAGGCAAAATACCCTTTTTGGTCCCTTATGTTAACTTCGGGGTTCATTTTGGTCCCTTAACTTCAAAAAGTGTCACATTGGTCCCTTAACTCTTCAAAAGGTGTCATTTTAGTCCTTTTTGTCACATTAGCGACGGAAAAACTCAAAAATTGGTCGCTATTTTCGTCGCTAATATGACAAAAAGGACTAAAATGACACCTTTTGAAGAGTTAAGGGACCAATATGACACTTTTTGAAGTTAAGGGACCAAAATGAACCTCGAGGTTAACATAAGGGACCAAAAAGGGTATTTTGCCAATATCTAATTAGTTCTAATACGCTCTCGCTGTCCTTAAAACTAATGCCCAGTGTCTATTATCCGGTTAAATATCTCAAACTCTCGCTCTGTTGATTTCTAACCTTAGTCCAGTTTTAAAATCTCAAACTTCCGCTCTGTTGATTTTATAAACTTTAATAAATTCAATTAGACACTAAAACCAGAAAAAGGTGATTTTTAATAAAATGTAATTTAAGCCAATTTATTTCGGATCCCTTTGGTTAGATTAATTTACATACCGATACCATATCGATTTAACTAAACATACTCATTAAATTAAACATGCATAAACAATCGTAATTAATATATTCAGGCATATTCAATAACATTCAAACAGATAGCATGCAATAATATTAAATAAATCAAAGTTATTATAAATATGAAACCTGGAATCAAATGATATTGGAATTAAACTTCAACTTCAAAATACTTGAATACAGATGCTTGAACGGAGAAAATAGAACAAGGAAAATAAAAAAACCAGAATCTAGCAAAAGGTTAGATCTAGTATAAAGTACACAATAGTCTCTGGTATAGAGACTTTTGTGAGAAAAGAACCGGTATAGAAGTAAGACCGGAAAAATAAAGCTGGAAAAATAAATTGCTGGAATGTAAAAAATAATGCTAAAAAACTATGACTGGGACAAAGCATGGTCCAACCCCTTTTCGTTGGCCTCCAACTTCCTTTTTATACTGGTTCGTGCTAACTGCCTTTTTCTCTTCTTCTTTTCCCCGTTCCTCCTTTTTCTCCTCAAATATAGGAAGGCTTGACTTGGTTCGTGGAGTGTAAAACGGAGACCCGGGTCTTCAAATTAAAATATCTTTGAACTAGTCTTGAGACGGGGGTCTCAATCCTTGGAGACGTGGGTCACTTGACATGGGTGTTATATGGTAGTGGGCCCACTTTGCTGGGATGGTCGTCTCTATCCTTGGAGTGGGCTGCCGTTCGGCAAGGCCCAAGTGACGTTCCTCACTTATTCAACTTGTCATTATGTCGTCCGTCAAGGATTCTTCAAGTGAGCCACTTCCTCACACGTGCTCACTCCATTGGGCTTGGGCTTGGTTTCTTCTTTTGTTCTTTTTGTTCCCTTTTGCTATTTTGCACCCCCTTTTCTTCATTTCCTCATAAAGTCTTCACTTCAATAAACATCTGCAAAATAAACAAATACCAGTGTAATACCAATACAAAGCAATTAAATTTAGATTAAAAATGAGAAATCACAAAGTCTTCACTTCAATAGACATCTGCAAGATAAACAAATACCAATGTAATACCAATACAAAACAATTAAAATTAGATTAAAAATGAGAAATAATTTAAGTAAAGCAAGCTAAAAACGCAATACATTTATGTGTTATCAATAAAATATATATATATATATATATATATATATATATATATATATATATATATATATATATATATATATATATATATATATATATATATATATATATATATATATATATATAAATTGTCTCAAACATTTTAGGATTTTTTCACTATGTTAAATAAAGACATAAATTGAAATTGAAATTTATAATTATACTTTGTTTCTCATCTTTGAAGGACTCAATTTTTGTACAAATTTAATAAAAAGTGCACAAGAAAAAAACACAAAGATTAAATATATATATATATATATATATATATATATATATATATATATATATATATATATATATATATATATATATATATATATATTTGCTTGTTTGTAATAATATTAAATTTTTAACACCTATTGAATTATTGAAGATTTAAATTGAAAACTAAAGGGTTAAACTGGAAAATGTTTATCAAACTAGTAAGTAATTAAGAAACGAAAAGCACAATAAGGGGGGTTGGATTGGATATTTAAAACAAATCAAAAATTTGACACGTTTGGTTATCCTGATTCGTTTAAACTCAAACTACTCTAGTCCACCCTGCAAAGGTGATTTTGCCTCTCTCTTACGAGGTCTTAATCCACTAAATCAAAAGTTTGATTACAATAACATGAAGACAACCGTCAACGTCTTCTCGAGATCAACCCATAACCCGGTTTGCTTAAGGAATAACAATTAAAAAATAATTTTTTAGTGTTTAAAAAAATGCTTCTAGTAAGCAGTATCACAACTGTGATGTATACACAAAAATATAGCATAATATTAATAAGAGATAAGATTGTATGAATATTTTATGAGCGCTCTATTTGTGTTCACGTGCGTGAGTATATCGAATTCTTCATCATTGTCTTCTTTATATAGAGTGAGCTTGAAGAGTCGTTGAGAGACACAATGACTTGATATGGAAGGTTGATAAAATGAGAATTGAATGTTCTTTCCAAACATAGAGATTATGTCTGTAGTAATGATGTTCCAGCCGTTAGTTTTAATCTTGTATTAATGATTGTAATGCAAAGAGCATGAAATTCTGGTGTAACAGACCCAGATGTCTTGAGAGATGTCAAGACATTCGATCTGTCAAGAAACATTAGTAAGGTATATACACATATTTATGCCAAACTGAAAGATAAATGACACCAGTAATTGTTGACCCAGTTCGGTGACAAACACACATACTCTAGGGGCATACCAAGCCAGGAATGAAGTCCACTATCAGCAGTAATAATTCAGAGCTAAACTCCCCCGTTTACAACCCTTAAATTAATCCCTACCCAATGAACCTTCTACCTAGATCCTCTCTAGATATGGAATATCCTCATCCCACTTCCTATCACCTCAATGATGTTGCACAGGTTTCCAATCCCAGGAACTGTAACAACGACCTAATCACCACCATTCTGATTACACACATAAACAGTTTGGAAGACACACTTCCATGACAATCCCTAGCCAAGACTCTTGACTATGAATAACAACTTGGAGTTATGTCAAAGCTTCCTCCAAGAACAATACGTACTCCTCTTGCCTACAGGCTTCGAGGATTACTGTGACCTTCCCACAACCCGGGAGGTTCACTTAACCCAGCCCTAATGATTACATCTTTTCTATTCTTGGTTGGCTTACTAAAACTTAGTTTACAATGCTTCTATTTATAACCTATTCCCAACTGGATTTGAGCCTTCAATCACAGCTAAATCGTTGTTACTATATAGTAGTAACTTCTGCTACAATCAAGGTGTTCAATCTTTTAGTTTCCGAGAATATCTCCATATTTAGAAACTATATAATCTTCAAATATTTTGATTGATTCTTCCTTGACCTTTCACTCTAATGCCAATTAGCATTTGCATAATATTCTTCTGAATATTCTGCATCTGTTTAAATCAATTTGAATCTTCTTGAATCCAACTCAGCAGGCGCAATATCAAATGCAACAAGTCTCGACATCTTCTAGGACATGTTGTTCCAGATGTTTAATAAATTCAACCTAACATGTTTCATCATCTTCTATACATGTTCTTATACAGACATACTATATTCCATTATTGTAGCTAATATTTGTTTTACAAAAAATAATGCCAACTCTAAAAAATACATAACTTAAAATCTCGCCCTTTGGCACATTTTTGGCTAAAACAAATAAAAACAATTACATTTAAACCCCAAGGGAATACAGTAATAGCCCAACCAACAATAGTCCTCAGTAACTACTGTATACAGCAACATGGAGATCTTCTTCGGAGTTTTATGTTTTCGAAACATCTTATTTGACATCTTGAATATCATTTTGAGTTAGCTCCATTTGCTCCAGATCTTGAACACCAAGGAACAACAACCTCAGGATTGTTAGATTGAACGTCCTGAAGTTATTTGGTGTACATGAGGAAGAAGATGTATAACTCCCCTCCTTATTCGAAGAATTACCTGCATGATATGTCATACTGGGTACACAAATGGTGTAACACATATCACAAGTCATAATAATTCTTCATAACTCAGAACACAAGTCACAAACGGACACTAGACAACCTTATGATAGAACATTGTTTTCGACATGTTTGGATATCAGATGTGAGTATATACTCCTGGCTGAGCATTTGAGCAACACACCCTTTCTCCCCCTGTTTGGCTAAAAATTGACAAATAAGGTCGTCACAAAACCAAGCCCAAGTACAGCTTACCCATACTCGCATGAACCTCAAAATGATCAGTACTTTCACACTATAAAACGATGAATGGCAGAAGGCTCTATAAATAAGCTGATAGGAAACTTAGGAAATAACGGTCCTTGAAAATATGACAAATTGATTGGTCAAGGAAAACGTTATTTGAGGAGAAAACCACCACAGACCAATGTGTACCGTCCAATATCTTTGAATGCCTTTAATACTGTTAGATTGTTTCTTCTAAGCAGATAGAACATACACCTGCGTAGTCGTCCCAAAAATATTCCAATTCCAAGATTTCCTTTTGACTACCTTTTCTGGTTGTGGACCAATTCTTCTGGAAGAACCAACTTCCTAAGATAGCGCATGCATAGTCACGAACACGGATTTCTGACTAAGCTTTGATGTTATCTTCCAAAATGTTTGTTTGCTAGCTTTTAAAAGAATATATTCTCAAAACATGTCCTGACATCTGGACAGACATTGCCTCTCATGCCTTAATTGCACAGAAACATAGAACACTGTAGAAAAATAAGTCCTTGCATGTATTAGTTCAGGCTAGCTTCTTATACAAAATCCTTCATTGCTTAAACAGTCACCAACTCCTTTTCTTCAGTTCTCAAGATTACTACTTTTTCTTTAATCTGCTCCAGCTGATATGTTAAGACATTATGAATGATACTTGGCACACATACAACCATCAGTAGTTGCATAGGCAGAGACAACACAACCGTCAGTTGTTGTGGCTTAAAGAAGAATAACCATCAGTAGTTATCAGGTATAATTAGTATTACAACCATCGGTAGTTGTAGTCATTAACATAAACAATAGAAGTTGTTGTTTAGGTGAAAATGGAGTATATGTAGTAGTTTGCAGCAATTTGATAACCATCAGTAGTTATCTTCAGATTTCAGATACCAAAAATGCTCTTGTACCAACCAACCACAATCCTTAAACAACACAAACTAGGCCTGGACAGAATGTTAAAACATTCTTTAGAACATCCTTGCAAAATAATTGTAAAGACAGACTCAAGACTCTCATGTCAACAATATGTCAACACAAAACTAGACTCAACAACATTATTTTCTCCCCCTCTTTAGTCTAAACTTGACAAAAGGTAATAAGAGGAAAAAGAATAAAGCAAACACAAACTCAAAAGAAAAAGACTTAAAACAAGAACAAGCAACCCCTAAGAAACAAAGAGTAAGTCTAAGTTTATCCCAAAAGAAAGTTAAACGAGGAAACTAAGAGTAGGTTCTACTGAGGTTGGCCACGCCGTTTATCAAAACCTGTTTCTCAGATGAGACACTCCCCTTGAATTTCAGACTTGATAAAGATCAGATATCCTGACTATGAACCATCTTGGCTAACTCTCCCTGGTTCCAATAGATTAGATACTATCTTTAGGTCTTGATTCATGAGAATTCTCATTATCAGAGCTTGATTGACAGATTCATTTCAGAGCCTGGTTTTCATTCTGAATTCTAGTGCCTAAATGACATCTTTCAGAGCCTGATTTCATTTCTTCTGATTGAGGTCTCTCAGATCCTCATCTACAATCTCCAAGGTTTAGTTGCTTAAATTCAGTCTTGATAAGCTCAGAGCCTGGTTTGTAAAATATCTTCTTGGAATATCAAGGTTCGTCTTGACATAACTTCTGATCCTGAATCCTCTTTCTGATGTTTGCAGACAGTCTTCAACTTCTGATATGCTCATCTCTTCTGGCATGGATCTCTGGATATTGACTTTGTCTTGATTGCTTGAATGCTTTCAGTAGAGACTTATATTCTGAATATTCCGTTCTTGGTGTCTTCTGATCTCTATCTGATTCTGAAAGGTCTTCAGCTCCAGTGGATTTCTCCCATCTTGACCTGTCTAAGAATGCCTAGTGAACATATTTGGAGTTCCTTGGTTATTGACAAACAAACAAACATCAGTGGTAAATGCTCAGAGTCTGATTGCTAATCCTGATTACAGAATCACATCCTCGAATTCAGATTGCCAACGAACTCTTCAGAGTCTGATTGCAAATATCTCATTTTCAATTTTGATATTCAATGCTTTTAGAGTGTGACGCCTATCTTTCATTCTGATGCCAATCATAGTTGTATGATATCCTGAAGAATGAAAACATTTCTATCACAAAACAATCGTTTATAGAGGGGTTAGTAAATGTAAGCATTTTTATTTTTAGGGATTGATTATCAAAATATTAGTTCCAAATATTAAATCCTAATTTCTTCCATAATTATTATAGAAATAAAATATGAGTGACAAAATATGAAAGGGGACAACAATTTCATTGATAAGTTGAGGAGGAGTACAAGGGAAAGAGATAAAAAGAACATAAAAATATGCTAGTCTTCAAAGACATCACAACTTTCGTCAAACAAAACAACTTCATCTGCTAATTTTGCCCTGCGAATGATTTTGATAACCTCAGCATCTTTGAATAAAGCAGATAGAACATGCCCATAAGGAATGAAGCATTTCTGAGAGTTTCTGGAAACTAAAATGGCTTCCTTCAGACGATTGAAGATGATTGCTGACAGATTTACCGGAAAATGTTCTTGAAGAAGATAAATTAGAAACCTATCCCTAGCAGACACAACATTGAGACATTCTCCTCTAGGTTGAATATTGGTAAGAATGAAATGAAACAAGTTCTTAGCCAGAGGTTTTAGAGTTTCTGGATTGTTGAGAGCACGCCTAGATGAAACTCTGAGATTGTTTGGAACAATAGTGGCATTCTAATAATCAAAGCTTCTCTGATCAGCGGAGGTAGGTTCAGATGGGCACCCAATAGCTTCAGCAAAAGAAGATTGAGTGATAATAAAAGGGATACCAAAGATACTGAAGGTGATTCAATTTCCATCATTGCTAACAGATGCATAAAACTAGAAGGTTTTTACAACTTTAGGATAAATTGGACCTCAAAGTATAGCAATGTATCCTTCCCAACGCTGATTTTCCAGGTAAGTGTTAATAGCATGAACACTTACACCACTGAGGAGTTTGTCAAAGATAATTTCAAGCTCATCTTCATCTCCACAAAAAGTTTTAAAAGCCATAGGCGAAGAGTTTCTTAAGGAGAAAAGAAACAGAGAGTAAAAGAGAAGATAAAACTGAATTATGATGACGGATGACAAATTAAATAGTCAAGACACGTAAATAGAGGAAACTATTGAATTACTGCAGAGTAATCAATCAAAAGATTGGGTATAAAACTAGGAGAGACTAGGTAAAGTGTTAGAAAATAGGTTTTGAAAAGGACAGAAGATGATAGGAGAATAAATGGTTTTCATAATTTGATCAATTCCTAAAAACTATCGCACAACTCAAGTGACACAATGCAGAGTTTAATAATTAGCATAACCAAGGTTACGCATATTAAATTCAAGTGAAGCAGATTAATATTGTCAGGATCTGGAATATCAAGCGATTTTTTTTCAAAAACTTTTCTGACGAAAACATCTTCTGATAATCTGAGGTTTTTAATAAGATAAGGTGACAACAGTATTAACACAACAAATAAGAATATTAAATGTGAAAGATAACTTTTGTCATACCTTTTAACTTACCATTTCTTCCTTCAGAATGCATGATGACTTTTCCAGAGAATTTTTAATGTATTGACTTATGTTCTTCCTCTTAATTGAGCTTGTTTCTTCTTCAGAATCTGATCAAGTATTTCGTCTACTTATTGAATTTTCATCCTTCAGAGGCTTCAAATCCTATTCTGACAATTTCTTGCACTTCTGATGACATCTCCATTTGAGTGATTCTGAGCACCATATCTTCTGATAGATGATATGGAGTCTGAAGTTATTGAAACTATCTTTCCAAGATAGCATCTAACAACTAGGTTTAAAACTAATGTTGTCTTCTACAGTTTTATAGCAAAAAAATAATATTGGAACGCTTAAATCATACTTTGTGTTGAAGAAAGACTAAACTTCAAGAACATAAATATACACCTAAAATATTCAGATATATCTTCGACCTGAAAAAAAGGGAAAAAATATGTTAAAATGAAGGAGAAAAGGAGAAAAAGATAATGGATTTAAGTTAGAGAAAAATTAGTGAGAGATGCAAGAGATGATAATTTGTCAAAAAAAAATAGTATGAGAGATGAAAGTGATGAGATTTGTTGGATGAGAGAGAAGGGTATGAGACAATTGTGTGGTTACGAGAGGCTTTGTGCAAGAGGAAACATTGGGAATGAAAACATATGATAGAAAGTAAGTCTGCTTGGTTACCACCCGTTGGTATTCTACATAGTTTGATATATGTCACATTCTCTCGGTTCAAATGCAACTTAAGTGTATCCAAATATTGGCTAGCCAATTTACGTACCTGATAGTTCTTATGAACTTGCTTCACATAAGTCTTTCAATATCTTCTTTGATTTTCTATATGACCTCGGGTGCAAACCTTCTCGGACTCTACTTCATAGGTCTTTTACCGGGTTAAATTGGTTGTTCCAACTCAACCAACTCTTGACTCAGCCCTATCATCTCATTGTAGTCCCGGGCAAAGAAATCTTTAAGTTCCTTGAGTAAATCAATCACTTTGATCCTTAGGCATGGTGGAATTCTGCTCCTGAGGGGACAAATGTTGGACACAATGTTGGGACAACTGGCCGAATTTCTTAAAACAGGATAACAGCAGTAAAACAATAATAAAAACACAATGCATAAAGCAATAAAAAACATAAGGGATCGATAACCTAGTTCAGTGAAACCACACCTACGTCTGGAGGACACTTTATCCATGAAAGAAAATTCACTACTTCAAATTAATACACTTAGTCTTCTATGAACAACAAATCCTATGTTGTTCAATGCCTCTTCCTAATCCTAGTAACTTTCTATTTAGGATTCCCCTAAATATGAGAACCCATGCACTTTCTTCGATCACTAACCCCTAGTGATCAACCTTAATAACAAGTCTATTAATTGTTGAATTTACAACTCACACAAGACTCTCTTTTGCTATTTTGTTTCGCGCCTTTATGGTGGTTTGCTGGATAATGATTGTCGCATGTGTGTTTTTGCCTTAGTTTAATTTAAATCATTTTTATTTTTATTGTATTTGATCTATATGTATATCCTTCTGAACTGATTTTATAGTTTAATTGAATTTGATTTATGTCCCTAGTATTTTGCATTTTCTTATTTTCATTTTATAAAAAAATATAATATATGTCGTAAATTCTAAGAATATATGAATTTTGTTTTAATCAAATAAAATATATTAATCTAGGTGAAAATAATATTAAATTAGGAAAAATGTGCATCTTATTATATATCATACATAAAGTTAAAAAAAGTCAACACTTTTATTTTACATACAACATTAGTGTATATAGTTTTCATGGATGTTTCTCTAGCCCTGTGATTTTATTATTTTGTTATCCCTCTAACTCAATTCCTTTGTCATTTTTATCTTCATTTTCTTCACCCTCGCCTTGTGCACCTTCTTCAACCCCATTTCCACCTGAGCCAAATTCACTGTTTTTGCCTCCTTTACCACCCTTGCCTTGTTTTCTATAGTAACTCCAAGTGGTCCAAGGTTTTTTATAATCAAATCCAATTTTATTTTGAAACTCTTTTGTTGCACCAACTGCAAATCAACATAAAATATTTGATTAAAAGATTTTAAAGAATTGTTTTCACAATATTAAATGAAGACAGAAATTGCACATTCAATTTATATATACTTTGTTTCTCATCTTTGGACGACTCAGTTGTCATAGATCTAATAACTAGTGCACAAAAAAAGAACAAGAAAATAAAAGATTTGGTTTCCATCTTTGATAAACTAGGAGTATATTATTGTTAACAGTCAACTGGTATTTATGGTAGTAATCATCACACAAATGATATAAAGGATAAATAAAGAGACTTAAACAAATAAAATATAAATATAAAGAGCTTCATAAACTATATATTAATTACATTTGATTGACTGTGACAAAATTAGGTCGTCAATGCCTATTTATCCATTGAAAGGTTAAATTAAATTACCATGTGATTGACTGTGACAATATTAGGTCATCAACACCTATTCAACCATAGAAAGGTTAAATTGGAATATATATTGATCAAACAAGATAAGAAACAATTTCACTCAATGACAACAAAGGAATTAGGATATTTTTTAATTTCTTTAAACTTAATTTAGTTCTAACTATTTGTATTAATATAATAGTTATTAAAGAGAGAGAATTTTCAAACTCTAGAATTAACATCTACACTCCAATAAATTTAGTATTTTAAATTTCAATAGCAATTCCTGCTACCATTTGAGCATTGGCAGGTATTTAAGTATAGATAAAGAGAGTGTGTGTTTTTGGTCTCGCCCTTTTTTTCTTTCAATATAACCCCTAAGTAACCTTTCATTTTTCTACAACGAAACATGACCATAACGGTAAGTGGTTATTTTATTCAAAGCTTAAATGTAGTTTTGGCCTTCCAAATTTCTCAATTGCTTAATTTTGGTCTTTTATGTTTCAATTGTATTTTGGTCCTCTAAATTTTTAAATTGCTTAATTTTGATCCCCTAAATTTCAATTGTTTGATTTTGACCCTTCAAGTTTGTCCCCTTTTACATTTGATAGTATGTGTAGTCTAAATTTCTTTTTTCTTTTTTTTTTCTTTTTTTTTTTTTAATTTTCTTCTTTATAATTCTATTTTTCTTCTCTTTTTAATAGTTAAGCTTTGAATTCTATTTTTCTTCTCTTTTTAATAGTTAAGCTTTGAATGTAATATTCGGAAAATCTTAAATATTTTATTCAACTTAAAATATACGGACAAGCATGCAATATCTCTTATAAAAAATTGAAATTCTATATGACTAATAGGATTGTTAGACTTTGAGACTTTATGCTTAACTATGAGGGAGTTATCGGCCAAAGAGTTTGTTATTTTAATTAGTTAGTGGTGTATTTTATTTTGTCAAAATAATTTATCATTACACATAAGTTGAATCAAATATTTAAGATTTTTTAAATATTACTTTCAAAGTTTAACTATTAAAAAGACAAGAAAAATAAAGTTGTAGAGAAGAAAATTAAGAAGAAAAAAAAAGGTAACAAAAAAAAGAGAAATTTAGTCCACATGTCATTAGGGGACTATTAAATGTAAAAGGGGACAAACTTGAGGGGTCAAAATCAAGCAATTGGAACTTAGGAGGTCAAAATCAAGCAATTACAAAACTTGAGGGACCAAAATCAAGCAATTAAAACATGGAGACCAAAATCAAACAATTGAGAAATTTGAAAGGCCAAAACTGCGATTAAGCCTTTTTTTTTAAAACCACACTACACACGTAACATTAATAGTTAAATAATCAAAGATATGATTGGTTCTTATATATGTTATTATAACACTAGCGTTTAAACAGGTCATTCTTGTTTATCTGTTTTTTTAATGTGCATACGCGTCAAAACATAAATGTATTAGAAACGTGAAATATGATAACAATTACTTTGTTAAATAGGTGGATAAGTAAAAAAAATTAACTATTAAATAGCTTTAAAGAGTAAAATTAATTAAAACAAAATTGCAAGGACATGAATATAGATAAATAATTATCAATAGATCATAAGAATTATCATTATCGTTCCCAAATCAAAGCACTTTGAATTAACATTTTAAAAACAAAATTGAATAAAATTTAAAATTGATGAAGGTACCTTTAGATTGCTTACTATGTGAATAAGGTCGGTTAATTCATGGCTCAACCTTTAGAGGTTCATTGGGTGGCAGTCAAAAGAATTTTAAGATACATCAGAGATACCATATTGATCATGGACTTCATATCACTTATCTCTCTACAATCTCCTTTTCTTCTCTCCAACTTTTTTGTGATGCTGATTGGGCTTTTCACCCTGGTGATAGAAGAAGCAAATCTAGTGCAACAATTTATCTTGGTTCTAACTTGATTGCTTGGTGGTATAAAAAGAAGCCAATTTTTGTTAGATCCAACACTGAGGTTGAATATAGGTTTTTTGCACAGGCCTCTGCAGATCTTTTACGGATTCAAATTATTCTTAAAGAATTATTTATTACAGGGAAAACTCCAATCATTTAGTGTGACAACCAGTTTTCAGTCTTACTGGCTCATAACTCCATCATGCACTCAAGAACCATGCACATAAAGTTAAACATGTTCTTTGTTAGAGAAAAAGTCCTAGTCAAGCAAATTCAAGCTCTTCATATCTCTAGCACATACTAATGAGCTGAGGTGATCACCAAACTTCTCCCCTATACGAGATTTCTAGCTCTCAAGCACAAACTCAGAGTTGTTAACTACCCCCATCTCTCTCTACATCTCTCTCTCACAAAAGTAAAAAATATTTCTTTAGCAAACACATCTTTATTTTCATGTTGGATAACAATAAAAAAAACTTACAATTAATACTTTTCATTACACTTCGAGAAGATTGAGAAATTCGGTCGTAAAATTTTCATTTTAAAGAAAATAACCGGATGAACTTGTAGGGAATTTTCTTAATTAATCATGGACTCATATTCAATTCAAGATAAAATATAAAGCGGAAGCGTACCTTTAGGATCCATGAAATATTAATGAGAAGACAAAGATCTTGATATGATAATGACCTTCCAATTGTAGATTATTTAATTCCTTAGTTTCTCCTTCAATGGGATAAAGAGAATAAATATTCAATGATATTTTTCTAATGTTGTCTACAATTGGGGACCATAACCCCTTATTTAAAAGAATCACATGCCCTTTCATGAAGAGTCATGTTTATTCAAGTTTAGAATCTCATGCCCTTCCATGAAGGGTCGTGATTAATTATTCAAGGTTTCTTATTCTAATTTTAACCATAAAAAAAAAATAGAAATAAGACTTTTGGTATCTACACAATATTTTTCATGACAATTACATCCTTAGCCATAAATTTTACATTAAATAGATCACTTTAATTTGGCTAGTTAAATAATGGTCCTAACACATTAATTTATTACATGTATGACCCCAAAAATTCTAACAATCTCTCTAGTCATATATGTATCCTTATAAATGTCAAAGACTTTATGAGCTCAAAAATTTCCATTATAAACATTGGACATATCCACATCTCGTCCATTAATTACATCAATATATAGGACCAAAGCAGTTTTCATTATATCAGTCATAATTAAACCCATCAATGATCACAAATATAAACATGACTAAATGACATAGATTAATCATGAAATATGTAGCATGAAAATCATATGAAGGTGATCAATACATGTCAATTTTCAACTGGTCCTACTTACTTTAATAAAATTAATATTATCATACAAAGTGCAATGAACTGAATAACAAAACTTTATTTCTGATCAGAATGTAATACAAATATAAGAGTATGTATATATACTATCAAATATAGAACATAATTGATTAACAATGACTAACTCCCACTAAACCAAATAATCCTCTAATTGTATAACACGCATGTGAGTAGTGTGCTCATGAAAGACCTTGGGTGAAAATCCCTTTTGTCATAGGGTCTGCTATCATGAGTTTGTCCTTAGATATTCTATAAATTTTTTTCCACTTTGTACTCTCTCCGACCAAATTGTGCAGGAAGAGATATTAACACTATATACATGAGTAAGTCATATGACAACTTAAGCTTTTGTGTCTTAAGTTTGTTGGAAGCAATAATAGACATTTCCATAATATACTTTATTATTTTTCCTTCGCCTTTATAATTTATTGAAATCAAGCTTTGAAGAAGTGTGCTTGTTACCACTTTATCGCTTTTAGCAAAGCGCTTTTCAATTTCAGCCAGAAAGTCTTTAGCACTTGTTATTTCTTTAGATATAGTATCCCTAAATGTCTCTGAAATGCCGCACTTTATGATCATAAGACTCATACGATTAGAACGATCTCACTTCTCTTAATTTTTCTTTCATTAGAGGTACTGGTGTCTGTAGAAGAAGGGGTTGCTTTATCCTTAATGCAAGGTCAAGATACATGTAGGCAAGAACAATTAAAATGTTCTTCTTCCGATCCTTAAAATTGAGACCATTAAAAAACTAGAACTGACAATTTGAAATAAATCATAAATAAACTCAAATAATATATGTCCAAATAATGTCATAACTCATCTCAAGATATCTAGTGCACCATCAATATCAAGTCTTTGGACAATAATATTAATTGCTAGTGATACTCTTGTCATAACTATCCAACATTGATAATAAAACATGTCAAATAATAAACCCCTCTTTGAATTGATTTATCATTCACATGTGAAGCCTTAAAATTATCACATGTTTATCATTACAAGTGTGTGTATATAATTATGTCAAATATCAATTTTCCTTTGGGCCAACTAATACTCACATAGAAACATATGCACACTAATATTCAACATTTCTCATGATCAAATCCATAAATGAATGGTCACTTTGGTGATTTCTAGTCTTAAAAATGTCAAATAACTTTAATTTAAAATTATGACAAATTAAATTAAATTAATTTCTAAGATATATTTGTATTCCATATACAATTTCATTAATAATATGAGAGGGATTGTGTTGCTAACATATCTATCCTAAGATTTCATTCATCTAAATTCAAGTACTGGATTTTTTTATAAGAGTCGTAATATCTTAAAAAGAAACTCAAAATTGCAATTATAACAATAGTGATGCACGTTTTAATTTTGCAAAAGTTGCAGATTCTATTTTACAGCTCATGATTTCTACATAATTTTCGGTAATGGCAATTTCTCAAGACATTACATTTATAGTAAAAGAAACATTCTGTTTGCAGTAGCAGTAAATTATAAGCCAATAAAATTCTTCATAGAATCATGCATAAAAATTAATTATTTTATCAACTCTTTAACAAAGAAAGTGGAAGGACAAAAGAAAAAAACTTCAATTGTAAAATTTTATTTTCAAGATTTCTCAAAATTCAAACATGAATCAAGTATGGGTGGCTCTGATATCACTTGTTGAGAATTTTCTTAATTAATCATGAACTCATACTCAATTCAAGATGAAATATAAAGCGGAAGCGTACCTTTAGGATCTATGAAATATTAATGAGAAGACAATAATATTGATAGGATAATGACCTTCCAATTGTAGATTCTTTAATTACTTAGTTTATCCTTCAATGGGATAAAGAGAATAAATATTCAATGATATTTTCTAATGTTGTCTACAATTGGGAACCATAACCCCCTATTTATAAGAATCACATGTCTTTTCATGAAGAGTCATGTTTATTCAAGTTTAGAATCTCATTCCCTTCCATGAAGGGTCATGATT
This sequence comes from Vicia villosa, assembly GCF_029867415.1. Taxonomy (NCBI): domain Eukaryota; kingdom Viridiplantae; phylum Streptophyta; class Magnoliopsida; order Fabales; family Fabaceae; genus Vicia; species Vicia villosa. The sequence continues at coordinate 108,707 of NW_026705928.1, forward strand.
ATTCAAGGTTTCTTATTCCAATTTTACCCATCACAAAAAAATAGAAATAAAACTTTTGGTATCTACACAATATTTTTCATGATAATTACATCCTTAGCCATAAATCTTACATTAAATAGATCACTTTAATTTGACTAGTTAAATAACGATCTTAACATATTAATTTATTACATGTATGACCCCAAAAATTCTAACAGAACTTGGATAATATTGCCTAATTAGGATTCTAGATTCAGTCATATACATGATTTTGATTTATACTGTAATTGTAGTCAGATATCATTGGAGGGAGAGAGCTATTTGCTTATATTTTGTGATGTTATAATTTCATTGATGAAGTCAAAGAATGCATCTAATTTTGGCTGTTAAATTTATATATGAAAAAAATACATTACAAAGGCATGTGAAAATAAATGTTGTAATGAAACTGAAAGAATTCTTTCTTTCAACAATGTGATACAAACACTAACTTTTGGTCCAAAAAGTTTATGGTTCTCGTGAGAGAAAAATTCTCCTACTAAAGCGTCTTTTAAATACCCTTGCTTATTTGTCATGTCATCTTTAAAGGATGTGCCAAAAGAATATATTAGCTTATATTTTGTGATGTTATAGTTTCATTGATGATGTCAAAGGATGCGTCTAATTTTGGATATTAGACTTAAATGCGTTTGTTTCAAATTATAAAATAGTATTTCTTAGTAATGCAGTTAACATAAAAGATATTTGTCTCCCACAAATAAAATACCTCTTACACTTCCACGATAAATCTCAAAGAATATAACTCTAGAAATGAAAATATACAATTAAATTTGAAAAAAACCATAAAAAGAGAGAAGATGCAAATGGGTTAAGATATTTGTGTTCATTATGTATAGTTGATGTCTTCGGATCAATGTTTTAAAAACCAGACCAAAGATCGAACCAGTGAAATTTTTGATTTAATTGGTTCAACCGGTTAAACATATGCTCGAATCATTTATTAAATAAATTAATAATATGAAACTAATTTTTGATAGATATGTCATATATAATCATATATTCACAACTTAATAAAATAAATATTTCAAAAATCAATTACAAACTTAATACAATAATATCGATAATACATATAATAACACAACATAGTTGTACACCCATTTCAACCTTCATTTAAGAACAATTTGAACAAATTAAAGAATTACAATAAAATAATATGAAACTAATTCAAACCTTCATTTAAGCAATCTGTGACAGTATTTTGTTTGACACACAAACATCCCTTCTTTGAGTTTCTTGATTTGAAATACGAGAAAGTAATTCAACTCCCCCATTAGAATCATTTCAAATTCTCCCTGTATTAGCTTAGAACATTCTTTGACTAATTGCATGTTAGTTGAACCAAATATAGTGTCATCAACATAAATTTGAACTAGAAGTATGTGTTGTTCTTAACGTTTGATGAAGAGTGTTGTATCTAACTTCCCTTTAGAGTACCCTTGATCAAGTAAAAACTTAATAGGTCGTTCATACAAGGACCTAGGGGCTTGTTTGAGACCATACAAAGCTCATTTTAGTTTAAAGACATGGTTAGGATACTCATGAGTTTCAAAACCGGGAGGTTGTGAAACCTACACTTCTTCACTTATATAATCATTAAGGAAAGCACTTTTCACGTCCATTTGAAATAATTTGAAATTTTTAGAGCATGCAAACCCAAGCAAAAGGGTGATAGCCTCGATTCGGGCAACTGGAGCATAATTTTCCTCGTAATCTATGCCATCATCTTGGTTATATCCTTGAGCCACTAGTCGGGCTTTATTCCTTGTTATCACTCCATTTTCGTCCAATTTATTTCTAAAAATCCACTGAATTATAAATTGATGATCTCGCAGAGGTGGGACAAGGTTTCACACATCATTTCTTTTAAATTGATTTAACTCATCTTCTATGGACATAAGCTAGTGCTCATCAAGTAAGTTCTCTTTTATGTTTTTAGGTTCAATTTGTGACACAAATGTAAAGTGAAAACAAAAATTATTTATCTTAGAGCGTGTAGTCACGTCTTTGGTAATATCTCCAAGAATGCTGACAATTGGATGGTTCTTGGAAGTCCTCCAAGCCAATGGAAAATCATCCATTTCAGTTGGATTTTCATCCATCTCCATTTTAGGATCATCATCTTCCTCCTCCTCAGGTTTCACCACTTTAGGTTGATCATTTTCTTCTTCAGTGTCTTTGAGTATGTCTTCCGAAGATACACCTGCATTAGGAAAAGAAGTACCTTTCCCAACATTTTTCGGATAAGATTTATCAAAAGTGACATGAACGGACTCTTCAACAGTGAGTAATATATTATTATTATAAACTCTATAAGCTTCGCTTGACTGAGAGTATCCAAGGAAGATACCTTCGTCATCTTTTACATCACATTTTCCAAGGTTATCCTTACTATTGTTCAATACAAAACACTTACATCCAAGGACGTGAAGATGTGATAAATATGGTTTTCTACCTTTAAGAAATTCATTAGGAGTTTTGTTTAAAATAGGACATATAAGTATCCTATTTAAAACATAACATATTTTACTTATTGCATCGCCCAAAAATACTTTAGTAGAGTACCTTCATTTATCATAGTTCTTGCCAACTCCTCTAAAACTTTATTTTTGTGTTCCACAGCACCATATTGTTGTGGAGTTCTTGGAGCGTGTTAAATATCATGTTTATCACAATAATCATCAAAGAGGTGGTTTTCAAAGTTGACATGTGCTAAGCATATATGCCATAACCAAGAGTCTTCGCTCATGGTTACTGTAACTCGGTGAACTGACTTTTATTTTTAAGATGCAACAATGTTGCGGTGAGCATGAGTCGCCACCGACTTTTATTTTGTCCAATTTTAGGAAAGGTAAAAAGTACAGAAAAAGACCTTTTAAAAAGAAAACGGGCTCGAGGGGTAAGTTATGAAAAGGGAAGGTGTAAGCACCCTTTTCATCCGTAGTTATCTACGGGCTCTTAATTTGCTTAGCTCATGTTTGTTTGTTTTGAGTTGAAAAGAGGCATAAGGACTTTAGCGTAAATGCGTAGCCTTAGTTTTTTCGAAAGAGTGTTGAAAAGATATTTTTGTTGAGCTAGGCAGATTAAGAGCACTACCCTAACTAATTGGTCTTTTCTATACTTTTTTACGGTTCCTAGGATTATCCATACTATATAGGAGTAGAAAATCCTTGTTTATATTGGACGTACGGGTCATCGAAGGGTCATCGAGGTCGTTTGAAGGCAACAAGTAGAGGTACCTTTAGCAATTTCGAAGGGACGATCGCCACTTTTTCGTAGGCAACAGACGAGGGTCATCGAGGGACTTAGTGACGATTTTGTATTGAGGGACTTTTGCTAATGGATACCTCTACATTCGAGGGACACGAACTTATTTCGAAAGGCAACCAAGAGGGGCGTACCCTAGAGGTGAGTGTGTGCGAGTGAGTTAGTTTCAAATATATTATCTTGAATTAAAGTTATCTAACCGTTGATTAAGTTATCTTGCCATACAATCCTAAGCATACATCTAGCAGTTAAATATATATATATATATATATATATATATATATATATATATATATATATATATATATATATATATATATATATATATATATATATATATATATATATATATATATATATATAGAGTAAAGTGCAGAAAACTAAACCTAAGCTATTACATGGCTTCGGGGAGGGGATTACAAATTGTCAAACGGGGATAAAAATTATTACAAACCCAAATAAGAAGATTTAAGCGGAAATAAAAGAATATGTACAAAAAATTAATAAAAATTTATAAATGTCCGAGAAATAGTCTGAAGTCTCGAATTAGTACCTCAATATAAACAAAAGATGTTAGTAACATAATATGGAATAGAGCATGAGGAATGATAGAAATATGAGCAAGAATTGATTAAAAATTTACAAGAGAAAAATTCTAAAAAAATTCAAATTAAACTTTAACAAGAAGTAAGAAAAATTGAGATAATGTTTTTGTATTTTTGATATGAAAGAAAGAAAATTTAAATTCTAATATTTTTGTGTTTTTGTTGTTTGAATTTATGTAGTTATAAGATTATTTACAAGTAAGAATCATTTACAAGGATAATGATGTTAAGTTAATTAGATTAATATATATTTTTGGATTTTTATATATTTTTTTTATATGAAAGAAAATCTAAATTCTAATACATGTTTTATTTATTTATTAATTAAACAAATAAGAAAACAAATTAAAAAAAACTAAGTTATAGTAAAAGGAGGTGTCCCTCCTGTAACACGTTTCTACCACTGATTTTGTAGGAAGAAATGATGATACAAAAAACAAACATAATAGCACTTTGACTTTTCAAACATAAAAAAAGAATATTTAAAATAATGGTTAATTAAAAAACGAAAATTAAATTAAATGATTAAAAAAAACTTATTTTTTGTGATTTTTTTAATATAAATAAAAATAAAAATAAAATTAAAACTATAGTTAGAAACAAATAAAATGAGAAAGTTTTAGAAGTGGGATTTGAACTTGGAACCTTATACTTACCAACCTTACCTTCTTACCAATTGTACTATATTATTTGTTCGAAATAAAAAGCCAATTGAAAGTTTAAGAAGCATCAATCAATATTTTGCTATTTAAAATATAACAATTTGAGTAAACTATTATATTTTAAAATAGATTTTAAATCGAATATTTATAAAATTCAGGATATCAATGTAAATGAAACCTAGATTTTATAAAAACCCAATTTTTGAAATAGTTTTGAATTTTTGAAAAGTGTGGGCAAATTTTGGGGTATGACAGTTACTAAAGACTTAGTGCTTGTCAAGGATGCATCATCCAAGTTAAGCATATATATATTTTATACCCTTAGGCCATAAAACAAGTAATCTTTCTTTTCACTATCTTCAATCATGCAACAATCATTTGTGAAAGTTATTTTATATCCTTTGTCGGATAGTTGACTAATGCTAAGTAAATTATGTTTAAAACCTTCAACAAGCATAACACCATTACGTACACTACCTTTTCCAAGTATAGCACTGTTTTTATTGTCTTCATATATTACTTAGCCTTTCTTCTATGGCATGAAGTCAATGAACAGGGAAATGTCACCCGTCATAAGCCTTGAGCATCAACTATCAAGAAACTATATTCTTTCTGTGGAGCCAAGAGCTTCAACCTACAACATCAAACAAGAATGATAGGTACCCAATTTTCATTAGGTACTTGAGAGTGAGTGGAAACTTGGTTGCATTTAGGCAACTATTGAAAAAACACCTTTAAGAACAATAAATCTCCTAAATTTGCATTTTGCAATGGTATGACTTTTCTTGCAACAATAGTGACAAGTTAAATGACGATGAGAATGATTTTTGCTATTTTATTCCTTTTCAACAAAACTATACTTTTTGTATGGTACTATTAAGGATATTTTAAACTTTGTTGGATCAACAACAAATGTAACTTTTGGTTCTAAAGCTTTGTCTAATTTGTCTTTTAGAGTATTAACCTCTTTTTGCCAAATGTGATAAGTTTCACAACCAATCCACGAAGGTTCTTCATCCTCATTTTTAACTTTTGAATCCTCTAACGTGGATTTCCTAAGAGCTTTCATTTGTTTTTCAGTTTGTAAAATGTTGGCTTCTAAGTATGAAAACATTCTTTTGCTTGAAACCAACCTTTTAAAAGCATCTACGGCTTCACCATGTATACTTTCAAAAGCAATTTGTAATTCATAATAATACATTTTATCAATAGGTTCATGTTTATAATGACTTACATTCTTCTTATTTTGATGGGCCATGAGGCAAAAGTTTGTCGTTTAATCACTATCACTTGAGCTATCTTCACTTGAGGATTCACTATCACTTTCCCAAGCAATGTATACTCTTCTAGGATTTATAGACTTCTTGTATTGACCCTTTTCTTTATCTTTCTTAAACAATGGACAATCCGACTTATGGTGATCAAATTTTCCACAATTATAGCATAAACCTTTAGATTTATCTTTCTTATTCTCATCTTGCCTTGAGGAATTTGATTGTCTTCTATAGTTGATGAGACTTTTGTAGAAATGTTTCAATCCATTTCTCTTAATATACTTATGGTACCTTCTAACAAACATCCTCATTTCTTCATCATCTAAACAATTATCATCACTACTTCCACTATCATCTTTCTCTTTAGTTGAGGACTTAGAGCTAGAAGTCATAAGAGCAATTGACTTCTTGTCTATCTCCTTTTCCTTATTATTATCTTTTCTTAATCTTCTTCTCATGCTTCTCTAAACAAATGAGCTCTTGTTCATGTTCTTCAAGCTCTTCAAACAAAGTAGTGATTTCCAATGTCAATAGACCATTAGCTTCCTTGATTATGGTGACATTAGGGGCCCGTTCCCTATTAAGACATCTTAACACTTTGTTAGTAGAAATTTCATTAGAAATAGGCTTACCAAGTTCATTCAAACAATTTACAAGATGAGTGAACCTATTTTGCATATCGGCAATGGTTTCACCATGCTTCATATGAAAGAGTTCAAACTCTTGGTTCAAAGTATTTATTCTAGTTTGTTTTACTTCCTTTGTGACATCATGAGCAAGTTGCGATGAGTCCCACGTAGCTTTAGCGGTTGTGCAATGGGAAACACGGTAATATTCAATAACTCCTAAAGACGATATGATAATATTCCTTGCTTCCCAATCATCCGTCATCTTCCTCATTCCATTATGGCTTCTGGTTTAGGTACATGACACCATCCGCATTGGTCATAGTAATTTGAAAAAGACCATTTTGGATGACGATCCATACTTTATTATTAGTAAAGTTAATATTGAGGCACATACAATCCTCCCAGTAACCATAGTTTTCTCCATTGAAAACAGGCTCTCTATCATAAGCCCTTTTAGCTTCGGAATCCATAATATATTAAGAAATTTTAAAGCACAAACCAATCGGTGCTCGTGATACCACTTGTTTGACGATATGCTATGATCTAGAGAGGTTGAGTAGATCGTAAAAAAAAATCTTATTTAAAAATCTGTTTTAAAAATTGTTTAAATATGGCAAGCAGAAACAATCGCGAAACGACAACCGTCTATCCCTAACCATTATCGAAAAGATCAGATATGCGTTAAACCATATAGATTGTATTCATTTGACAAGAACATTAATCATATTTTTCAACAACAATGTTTGAATAAAACCACACAATGATAATCAATTTCTAATGAAACATTAAACAAAAACTTGACTTATACAATTTGTCAAATACTTGGTGTGCAATCAATTCTTATCAGATTTTTCTTTGGCTTTGTTTATATGAAAATCCAACTACAATCTTATAGATTACAATCAACTCAATAAAAGTAGTTTGAAATTCTATTGACTAAAATATCATCTCAATGTATTGATTGCACAATCAATGGATTCATAATTTAGAATGAAAGTAATTGAGAGAGAGAGAGAGAGAGAGAGAGAGAGAGTAATTTTATTAGGGAGTTTCCCAATCGGCCTCGCTATAGGTACGTCTGCCCCTAATTTTACACTAAATTGAGATAATGAAATTAAACTTTGCAAATTTTTATTTACAAGAGATAAATATCAACCCAACCATCCAAACCCTATGTTTGATGTTGATCCTATATTCTTCTCTTTCCTTGATCTTGAGCTTGATCAAGTAACCCGATAATTCCAATTTGATCCTCTGGTTACCTCTACTCCTTTGATAGAACCCTTTTCTTTGAAGCTTTCAATTGGATGAATCCAAATTACAAACTATTGTGACCTAAGATTACCAAAATAATCCTCCGGTTACCATTAATCCTTTGACATAAACGTCTTTCGTTAAAGCTTTTACTCGGATGAATCCAATTTGTGAAATCTTTTGAAAATTCCAAAATCAATCCTTGATCTTAGAGGAAAACCCCAGTTGGATTTATCTTGAAACCCCCATAGAATTTCCAACCTAATTGATTACAACAAACCTAATTAGACCTTATTAAACTATCTCTTGATCACACAACAAAAATGATTATGCGTAGTTGTATGTATGCAATTAGAGAGGATGAAGATGAAGAAAAATTCTTTGTATCTTTTTGGTTTCAATCACTTTGAAAAGATGAAGAAAAATTCTTTGTATGTGTAAAAGAGAAAGCATAAAAAATCAGGTTTGCAAAGTTATAAATTTGGACATTTTAAGTCAGAATGTATTGACTCATCCGACTTATGTATTGACACATACTAAACATAAACTTATTTTTGTTGTTTATGTATTGACACATACTGAACATAAACTTATTTTGTTGTCTATGTATTGACATATCCGACTAATGTATTAACACATACTGAACATAAACTTATTTTTGTTGTTTATGTATTGACACATCCGACTTATTGTCGCCCTCGGTTTTTTATATCTCGCGTGAGATACGAACTGACGCTTCTTTTGTTTTTGAGTTTTGAAAATCAGAGAGTCGCCACCGACTTTTATTTTATCCAATTAAGGAAAGGTTTATAAAAGAAACAGAAAAAGACCTTTAAGAGATTTTGGGTTCGGGGGTAGGTTATACAAAGGGAAGGTATTAGCACCCCTTTGTATCTATGGTTATCCATGGGCTCTTAATTGCTTAGCTCACTTGTTTGAATCATTTATCTTGCCTTGAAATGCTTGTATGTGATTTTAAAATACCCTTGTATATTGGCTTTGTAACGATCCTTGTGCGGATGTATACAAAGTGTTTTATCTTTTGAAAAGATGTTTTGAAAAAAAGATCTTTAATTTTGTAATGATCCTTATTTGGATATATACAAAATGTTGTCTTTTTTGAAAGTTTTGTTTTGAAAAACAATGAATATGTGAGACATTTGTTGTTTTGATTTGAGCAAGCAATTAGGAGATCTACCCTAAATTTATAAGGTCCTTTCCCATTTCTTTTAGAAAATTCTCTTTTGACCGGATGTAAACAAAAGTTTGGATTTGTACTTGAAACAGTAGAATGGATTTTGAAGAGAGTAACAAAGGGATTACCCTAAGAGGTGCAAGTGTGATTGTGTTTTGATTCAGATATTTTTATCTTTGAAATTAGTGATCTAACGCTTCAGTTTTTATCTTTGACATACACGCAGTTTTATATGTACAGAATTTAAAGTGCGGGAATGTAAAATGCGGAAAGTAAATCTACGCTATTACATCGATTGTGCGGGAAATGTAAACTACGCTATTTACATGATTTTGACAACCTATACACTTTATCTAGGAATTTAAATTGCAATAAGATAAAGGAAGTATTTTTGGAATTTTTAGATGGTTGATTTTAATTAGGATTAATGCATAATTAATTTAATTAAATAAGAAAAAGGTAGAAATAAAATTTAAACCTAAAAATCAAGTCTAAAATATGTTCATATTGCTTGTTAATTAATTTTAAAACAAAAACTAATTTTTTTGGATTTTTTGAAGTTGTTTTGGAAATTTATTAAGCTAATTAACATATAATTATATAAACAATTATACACATAAGTTAAACTTAATGAGAAAAATATTCTAATTATGTACAAAATTAGTCTATAATATATAAACTAAATTTAATAAAAAGAACATATTTTTTCTGATTTTTTTTTGATAGGTTGAAATAATTAAAAAGCAAATATATAAATATATACTAATTAATTAAACAAAATATTTTAATTATTAAGAAAAATAAAATATTTTTGTGTCAAAAATTAATAGATTATTTTATAAACCTAAAAATATTTTTATTATATTTTTTTGGTTTTTAAAACTATTTTAAATTAATTTTGCAAAGAAAACTAAATAAAATAAAAAATAATAATAATGTGATCATGTGTGGTGGATGAGAGAGTCCATGGTATGGACTGGCAAAGCGTATGCGTTGGATGGAGTGATCAGATTGATCTGATGGACACAGACGCATGGCACATGGCTTGTTCCTACGCTGCAAAACACAGAATCAGAAAATTTAAAAAAATAAAAACGCACGCGCTCTGGCCAGTAGGAATGCGCCACGTCTTGTCTTCCTCATCAGAAATTTTCTTTTACACCGCTCATTTGCAGGAGCTGTAAAAAGCTTCAACCTATTACACCTGTGCAACACGAATACAAGCAAAACGTGAAAGAAATTTGGCGCGAGGCCATGGTTCAATTCGTCTGGTTCATACGAGTTCAATAGTACCACTTTGAACCTGTAATTTTTCCTAATTCGAGAAGCCCTAAATTTGAGCTCAAGAACCCTAAAATGGTAACTTCGTGAATACGTGACCAAACCTTAATTAAATGTCCAGAAACGATCAGAACATCAAACCAGGTTCAAATATATGATTACATCGTGCTAAATATGCATGTATAATGAGATTTTGGTTAGTTTTTGTTTGAGCAAACCGTGCGCTACAGAGCTTGATTCTGAGTGCTTTGCTTGTTGAAAATGATTGGGATATATTTAGTGGAGGTTAGGGAACGTGTTTGAGTGTTTAGTTTGTATTGAAATGAGCTTGAATTTAAAATTCAAATTTCAAATTTTCTTCAAAATTACAAGTTGTTACAAGAGTGGTATAAGCATAGGATTGGCTCTGAATTCATGTGTCCTCTGTTGCTGAAGCATGCTACTTCATTTATAAGCAATGAATGAGCTTCAAACTTAAGCTAAGAAGCATTGATGATCTTTGAATCTTTGAATTCTTTAATATTAAAAAGTTTGAATTCTTTGGCCATGGCTTTGAATTTTCTTCACCCTCTTGCTCTAGGCCTGCTATGTACTTCTCTTTGTTGCAGAAAATAAGTTATCTTGATGACTCAAACAAGAGACAAAGCTTTGGATAATGATCTTGCATCATTTCTTTTTAATTTAATTTTAAATGTAATAAAATTAAACCAAAAAAGAAATAAAAATGTTATGGGCCTTAGGTTGGTCGTGGGAGGCCCTTAACATTGTTAGAATCATGTTTGGATCATGAAAACTTGGCCCCTTTTGGAAAAAAAAAAACATTTTTGATCAATGTTGGTTTCATGCATTTTCCCAAAATATAGCCAACTTCAACAAGGCATAAATCCCTCAATTTTGATCATATGAAGGAGTTCTTGTACTTTTTAGAAACCTCAAGATGTCCTCTACAAGCCACTTTGGAAACTTTTTTTCATTTGGAGAAGTTATCTTGATGTTAAGGCCTTTGACAAAAAACCACTTTTTGTTGACTTTGAAAATGACCTGTAATGTTTGAGCTCATATTTTTCAAATGGTGAATCCAATGACCATGGGATCAATTGCATTTGAAATATAACTGAATTTCCTTCAAAACAAGCTTTGGTTGGAATTTTTTAAAGAACGAGGAGAGAGTTATGGCCGGTCAAAGTTCAGTTGACTTTTTAGGAGAAAACCCTAATTTTGAACTTAGGGTTTTGTTGATTTTTGATCTTCTCTTGATGAATTATGATCAACCAATGATCAAATGATGAATCTTTTGACAAAATATGGATGTTGACAAAAAATTTCATTTTTGACTGTCTGTTGACTTTTCGGTCAAACTGGTCGTTTGTTGACTGTTTGAGCTGCTGACTGTGCGTCTGAGCGAATTGAAGTTTGAAAATTTGTATGGTGGTACTTTGAGACATATGGAGGTCCATGAAATCCATTTGAGGTCTCAAAAAACTTGTTCTCCTGAAAAAAAACAAAAACCCTAGTTAAGGACTGTTTGTGTAGGAGACAGTTAAGCGTACCTGATTTTTGTGCAGTGCGGAGTCTCTGCTGATCATGTGATTATCAGAAGACTTCTAGAACAAAAATCTTGGAATTTTGAAATGCAAAAGATTGATTTGATTGATGGTGCAAAACACGGAGAATCGCGCTGTCAGCGAGTTTGATTGTCAACTGGCTGTCTGGGCATTAACGTAACAGTTAAAGTGAAAATTCAACAGTTAAAGTTAATTTTTCTTTTTGTTTTTTTGTTATGTTAATGGTGAAAATTTATTTACATGAGTTGTTAGAAAAACACAAACATAATAAATAAATAAAATATAATGTACGCGAACAAAATTACCGATAATAACCTTGAAAAATTATTTAATGCATAGAAAAATAAATATTTAACTAGAAGAAAACACACATAATATTATCTTGATAATTAAACTACAGTACGACAGATAGTACGACATTTAATACTGACAGTACAAATATTACATAATATAATGAATAGTAAAATAAACGGTACATTATTTGAAAACAAAAGATACGACAAACTTTAAAAATAACGATTAAAAACCCATGCTATGAATAACAACATATAGATGATCGGGAGTGTAAACAACCCATGTCCGCATTTTTCAGGACTATGCAGACAGAAAAAGGACATGATCACCACCAAGACGGTGATGACCATGAGAAAACACGTATCCATCCACTTCGCCATTTTTACCGGGGAAGAAGAGAAAAATAAATATGAGGTAGAAATTTGAGAGATGAGTTGAAATTTGATGTGAGAATTTATGGAAAAAATGAGTGGTATTTATAGAGTGAAAAGAAGGATAGAGACGTTGGGGAATGAAGTGATTCCGTACAAAAAAGGAAAATTTGAGTGGTAGTAGGATTTGAAAGAAAGTGTATGGTAGGGTTTGAAAAGAGAGATGTATAAAATAAAGTTAGGATTTGATTTTGAAAGAAAGAGATTTGAAAAGAAAGGAAAAGATTTTGAAAATAATAGAATATAGTACAAAAATTAGTGGGAAACAAAAAACTAATAATAATTTACTTGTTACCAGTACAGTCTGAATCCCCGGACTCTGCGCCTGCAAAATTTAATTCTGTACCAATTGCGTCAGTACTATTTATCTGTAAATAAATCTCAATTAAACACCGTGTGTGAAGTGATAAACAGTAATTGGCGTTTGTGTAAGAATAAATTCAACAGCGAACCAAAACACCGTATAAGAAAAATTCTCAAAACCGAGTATTCATAAAAATCAGGATATTTGTGAAATAAAATCCAAGATTATATGAAACTCCCAATTTTTAGACAGAAATCTGTTGCCTTCTTTCTAAAAAAGATGCGGGCAAATTTTGGGGTATAACACTTATGTATTGACACATATTGAACAGAAAGTTTTGTTTTCATTTTTCTTCAAAGGGAGTCGACTCCTAACATGGATGTGTCGACTCCAAACATAGTTTTCATGAAAACACATATTTTTTTACTTATGAAAATGCTTTTGACTTGTTCTATAAGTGTCCTAAGATGAAAATGCAACCTTAGACATAGAGAGAAAAGGTCTAATGTCAAATACTAAATATTTCCTAGTTTTGACATCATTCAAAACACCTAAGAGGATAGTGCACTCACGTAAGTGGCACGAAATCGTGAGAAAAATTTCTTAATCCAACCAAAACATACGCAAAAAATCGATTCAAATGGTATATAAGTTTGCGTAAAATGGTTGATTGTTGGAGCGGTAAAGCGGCAAGCAACAAAATATTTGGAAATATTTATCCGGGAATTATCGTGTCCAAAGAGATTGGTTGAGAAAAACTTTCGTTCGACTATCTCGGTTCTAAGTTTCATGATAGGGTGCGGAAATAAAATGCGGGAAAAGTAAATAAAAGCAAATAAACAATCTATTGTAGCTTAAGAGAATTCATTATGGAATCGTATTTCTACTCAACCCATCGAATACTTAAATATGAATATCTTATCGCTCAACACTCACAATACGCATCAAAATCACCGGGCATCATTCGAGATGACACATCAGTGTCCATGTTTGAAACACCGACGAAAGCTCAGCCGTACTATTCACATCAGCGATGTCTCAACCGACGCAAACAACACAGAGGCATTAAACTCGATACCCATTAAGATTATTAGCCCCAAATCTATGTCTAGAGTTTAGAAACTAATAGCTATCATTCCTAATCAAGGTCTATGATGTCTATTTCTAAAACAACACAAACCCATAATATTTAAGCAAAAAGATCAAGAACAACAACAATGATGATTTATAAAGCAACTATATAAACGATCCCAAGATCAACAAATATACATACAAGAGAGAAAAATATACATACAAACCCCATCATTGGAATGAGTCATAGGGAAGAAGAAGAGCAAGCAAAAACCTCTTGTGTTGTCGGCACAATCGGAGACCACCCGCTACTAATCGACATGATGAACCACCCAATAATGTTGCTTGAACCTCTAAAATACAAAGAATGAATTAGAGCTCTTCCATGGGGGATGTTGCACCCCAAAATTTGCCCTCTTTTATGTGCTATAAGTTATGGATGGCGTTTATTTCGCCATTTGAAAATTGAAGAAAATAATAAAAGGGTTTCTCATCTTCGTTCAAGTTTGTTTCAACCAATTCTTCTATGTGCATTGAAATGTGAAATAGGGTTGGTTCATGGACTTCTTCAAGTTACAAGTTTGTCTACATAGAATGACTGGATTTCATGTTAGGAGGTGTTTCTATGTCTCAATCCTTATCTCCATTAAAGAGGTCCTCAAAGTGTTATGGTTATGTTAAAATCATTTATTGAGGAAGACATTTTGTCAAGGCATGATATAGGACCTGAAGATTCATTACAGTTGAGACATCATTGTTCTTTCAAATGGATCGATTGATTGAAGTTCAAATCACTTATGGTTCGAGAATTAAAGACAGGTTTTCATTAAATAAAAGATTCGAATTTATTGGTGATCACTTGATGCCACGAGTGCAAACTATTCGAGACCGTACAAATGTTCATGTTTGTCAAGAAAATTTGGAAGTTCAAAAAGAGATTCAAATTGAAATTTCGTTCAAAAACCATATCCATTACAAAAGATTCAAATGTTCAAAGTTACATTCAAAAGCCCATTCAAAATTAACTACAAAGTTCAAAACCAATACCAAAAAAGAAACAATACAAAAAAGGGCCTACAACTAATAAAAAAAACCAAGTGAATTCTGCAACGCAAGTGTAAACAGTTCGGCCAAAAGAAAAACTCAAATAACAGAAACTGAGGATGAGAACTCAGAAAGATGTAACAAACTTTCTCTCTAAATCCACAACCTCTCGACGCTTCAATCATCATCTCTTCACCTCTTCAATCTTCTCTCAACCTTCTCGACTCTCATCTTTTACCACCATCGTTCTTCATTTGAATTCTCCAGAAAACTCTAACAGAAAACGGTTACAGAAGAAACTCATCACATAAAGAAAAATCGTAACAAACTTTCACGTCTACAATCTCCATTTTTCCAGAATCTTCCACAAACTATTCAACCTTCATTAACTCATTGATGTAACTGCACCTTCAAGGTTATCATCGAGTCTCCAAGCTTCCATTACAAATTCTGTAAACAAGAACTCCGTTCGTCAATCTTCATCGTCGCACAACACTGCAAATAATAAGTCTTCGCATCATCTTCGTGTCCAAGAACAACAGCGTTCAATTTCATACGCAACAACAACGCAATCACTCTAAAAAGAATAAGAAGAAGCGTTGATTGGATGAAAGAAGAAAAGATCAACGCATATGTTACATTGATTCCTCGTTGCCAACATCTTCGAATCATTATCAACCGATCCTCATCATCAAGCACCACCTCCACCGTTAACCTGTGCTTCATCCGTAACAACTTGATTCGATTCATCAGAATAGAATCATCGTCACCGATCTGTAACAGAAACAGATTCCTGTTTACGGTGATTTCCGGTAAACAACCGCTAGTCTTCCAAACTATAATAAATATGATTTGGTTACTCGTAGGATCGACTAGATTGATCCTAGGACATAGTCAAAAAGGTTGTTATTCATGATAGTTCGAATTATGTCTATGATTGATGTGTCTCGAAATAAGAAATACTTGAACAAAGAAATAAAGATTAGCAATCACCTTGTTATACGCGTAAATATAACACCAGTGAGAAGTGAGTTAAAGATAAAATATAAGACAAAACTGTAAAAGTGCAAGAATCTTAAAGTGCAAAAAAGGTTAAATGCTTCGAAGATAAATGACATGAAAATAAAGAGTGCAGGAATGTAAATGACAGAAAGTAAATGAAACGCAGTAATATCGAAAGATACTTGAATAAAGGAAAATACACATGTATTTAAAAGAGTGTTGGTGTCATACGTACATTTCTCAGCGAACTCTTTCTCTTAACACTTGATACTTGAGTAATATGTGAGTGATTTGTACAAAATGAACACACAAAATCCTAACATTAAGACCCTTATTTATACTAGTTTCGACCCTAACGGTCCTACACTAATCTAATGCCACGTTGCCCGCAGAAAATCCAGGGATGCCATCTGTCTTCGTGCGGTTACATAAACTACTTCGAAATTCAAATCATCCCGCCTGAATATCCCTTCGACGCGTGGCAACATAATCAGAGTCGAGAATACCATGAAACCACGCTAAGCTTCAGTACTTCGCATATTTCGCAAAAACGTCTAAGTCCCAAAGACTATTCTTTCCGAATTTTAACTTCAGTGCCAACTATCTTTGTTCCAACTTAAACATCATTCTCGAAGCATGGCCATCAGTAGCCATTTTTTATCTTCAAAGATGATCATCAGCAACCATCTCCTTCGAATTTCAGACCTTCGAAGGACATTCTTTCCAAACGAAATCTTTAGCTAACAAATTGCCCCCAATAAATGCCTGTTTCGAAAAAACAAGAGAAATAGGCGTTTCTTGTTATAATAAGATTTCGTTTTAGAGTTCCGAGACTATTGATTGACGTCATAATCATTTATGACTCTGTTTCCAAAACGTCTTGTCATTTTCAAAGATGTCTACTCATAACTTACATTCCCACGTTCTGGTCTTACTTCATGATCATTACTCCTACATACTAGGAGTAAAGCTAATAACTATTCGACCGCCGTTGGATTAAATCAACGTCTGCCGCGTGTCTCTTGGCTTTTACCCAAAAGATTTAAAAGGGTTTCCGTTAAACCTTTAAATATCTGAACTCATACCCTCATATAACTTTCACCTCTATTTCCTCATTCTTTCCACAGAAAAGAACGTCTCTGGTTCCATTCAATCCCATTTCTCAAATCAAACTTACTCATGGCGTCTTCCTCAAACGTTCTTCAAGCCGCTTTGAAACTTCAGAAATCTACACAGATGGGGGATCAAGAATACATACCAAACCCAAATACTGCAGAAGTGCGCGCCATTTATGCTTCTCAGGTAATCATTCCCTTTGAACTTTCTGGAAAAACTCATGCCTTCATGGGTCCTTTACCAGGAGAAACTAACTCTTCTCTGAATAAATTATTTCCTGCTTATTATAAAACTAGGCCTTTAGTTAGTAAGAACAAAATAGATGAAGATGGCCGTCCTATCTTAGCAGATCCTGATAGTGCAGAAGACACTTCGACCGTAACCCCTTCAGCCCTAGAGAAAATTAGGTTAAACTATGTAACCAATTTTGTGAAGGTTTTTAGGTCAATTCCCTTAGCAAAAGACCCTGAATTGTACTACGCCTGGCTAACAAGAGTAGAGAAACACAAGGCTTCTTTCTGGAAACAACTGGGCATTTACGATTTAATCCAACTGTCCAAGACTGGTTTAGAATACAACCAAACCATGTTAGTAGCATCAGTTCATTTCTGGGACGCTTCCCACAACACTTTCCATCTTCCATGTGGAATGGTCACCCCCACTCTTTTCGACATAGCTGCTATTACAGGGCTTCGACCAACCAGAGAGACCTTTGACCCCAATGTCATGAATACCGATACCATTAACTTTAGCGAAGCAACAGTTACTTACACTGCGTTTATTCAACAATATCATGACGAAAACAATGAGGTAGTCTCAGATGAAGAGCATATTGCTTTCTTAGCCTTATGGCTTTCGAGGTGTGTTTTCTGCTCTAGGTCCATACAGGTAGCAAAGAGGTATCTTTGTATGGCCAATCAACTACATGCTGGAACACAACTGAACCTAAGCCAGTTAATTCTAGGATTTCTCTATGAGAACCTAGGTGAAGCAACAGACCTTGTTAAGAATTATGAATCAGGATGTCTGCTCTTTGCTGGTCCTTTCTGGTTTTTGCAACTGTGGCTTAATGATACTTTCGAAGCTCACCTCCCATTTCGAGGTACTGTCAACGAAGAAGATCCAGACATCAAAAATCGAGTTGTAGAAGGAACCGGGTTGGCTCTACTAACCCCTAAAGAAGAAACTGGGAAGCTTCGTGAACACTTTTTAGCATATGTCATGATGTTTGCTCAGTGTTATCAATTTAGCCCTTCAATGGCTCCATTCGTACAAAGGACAGTGGGTCCTGAATGGTTCACTCGAAGGTTTCCAGCGATGTCCCCAGATTAACAGACTGAATCCGTGATTATTTGGGAAGCTTTTCTTACCCCAAGGCTATTCTATTGCCGTCTTCGACCCTCCAAAGGCCAATGTGTTCTTCTCTGCTACCAACCAAATCTGGTATCGAGACAATTTGGATTGGTTCAAATAAAACCCAAATGCCTGTATGAGAAAATGAACCATATATGTCTACATACTTTGTATCTAGCTGAAGATGAGTGTGAATCAAAAATCGCCAGATACACTGGTGTTACCAATCTCTCTCCTATTCCTTTCGAACCTGCCTTTTATTTTACTCCAGATTTCCAACAATGGTGGACAGATTACTACACCATGCAAATCTTCGATGCTGAGAGCCTTACTCGAGAACTAACTGAAGCTTTTGCTGATGTGCAGGAAAACTTTCGCAAAGGTACTTCAACCCATATTAAAGAAATACAAGCCTTTCAAAAATTCTTTGAGACTATCTACAGGCCTGATGATCTTAGTCGGACCGTTCGTGAAGCTGCCGTTATTTTACGCGAAAAGTTCTCTGCTAAACTGGATAAGTTGAAACTGCCCTCATCTGTTCGACCAGAACTACGTTATGGAGTGGCTTTCACACTTAATCCTCCAAAATTCCCTCCACTGCCAAGTGCTGATTTTGGTGTGGCTTTAAGGCCTCCTTTCCCAGACTGGTTCGTGTGTGGGAACGCTTTTAAAATTCTTCAGGAAAGCACTAAAAAACGCGTTGAACGAGTGGTCCCGACTAAGCATACCCTGGATACTTTCAAAGGACATCTTCATATAGATCTTGAACATGTTCGTGTCTTGACTCCAATACCTGAAGGTTTGGGTTTAGACAATTTTCGACTAACTTTTCTTTCTTTTTGGCTGAAATATTGATTCCAGTTTCAACTACAGCCGTTGCTCGAAAGAGAAAGATCAAAGAAGCCGCTGTACAAAAGGATTCTGGAGTTTCGAAGAGCAACAAGACAAGTAGGAGCGATTCTACCACGACCAGCAAGAAACCCACGGTATATACGCATTTTATATTCCAATTGGTATATTTCTGTGGATAGTACTTACTTTGCTCAATTCATATTCTTCAGACTTCGAAACCTCCGGTACATTCGAAGCGAAAAGATTCTCAAACAGTTGTTTCAGATGATGAAGACAAATCTCCTCCTCGCACCAGGCAAGGACACAAGAAAAGACAGAAGACTGTCACTCCTTCAGGCAAAGAAAAGGGGTCTGGTTCTTCGAAGATTACTTCACCGGCTGATAAGGTATCTTCCGAAGAATCACCTTTAAAGGGTGGTAGTAATGCTCTTGTTGTAGAGAGCCACAACTCGAGTCCAGATAACATTCCAACCAAGGTATTTGGATTTCATAACATAATCATCTCTATGAATTTTAACTTAAACAATTAAGTTAACATTTTACCTTATGGTTGTAGGATGATGCTGGCACAGCCACTTCTGATCTCAAAGCCTTCAACCTTACCATCGACCTTGATGGTCTCCAAGGTAAGTGTACGTTTTTTCTTATGACAAACAGATTTCTTGCAATCTTCCCATCATAATGTGTTCTCATTACTTAATGCAGACAAACCTCACGTGCTTTCACCAGTTGTCGAAGATGCTCAGCCCTTAGCGACCATCATTCCTAATATGCCAATTGAAGAAAGCCATTCAACTGATGATTTTCCTCTTACCCACAAAAGTGAAAATATGGGGGCAGATCGTCAATGTTCAGGTAGTAACAATGCAGCTGAACACCCAACTGGAAGTGAGGATACTGTATCTGAACGAGATGCTATGGAGGAAACTTCCAAACTAGCCACAGCTGGCCCTCACGAAACTTCAACCTTTGGGACCATAGTTTCTCCTGAAACTACTTCGACGCCTGCCCCAGCAAAGCCTACCCCTTCAGAGTTGGAGCAACTCAAACAGACTGATCCTCTCAGCTTCCTCAAGGCCATGATGAATATTGATAATATTTCGCCCTCTGAGCTCGAGACTTCTCCAGCTGTCCAGACAAAATCTGGTGATAAAAAGGACACTTCTGATCTTCTTCATCAAATAAAGGAAAGGTTCTTTGAAACCAACCTTGTCGAAGCTCTCAATAAGAATCCTACCAAATGTCATAGCTTGAACCATCTCTTGAAGAAGGTAGATCTATTTCTGGTTTCAAAAGAAGTCTCAGAGGTGATTGTACTGCTGAGTTCTCTAATCGAACAACTTCAGTCTGACATTCTTCGAAAGCAAAATGTTGACGAACAACTTACTGCGAAGATGGCTTCTCATAATTCTTCATAGAAAGCTGCTACTGATGCAACCAAGAAGGGTGACGCCCTTAAGCTTAAACGTTTGAAGAATCAGGAAGCATATGACGAATGTGAGAAGAATATCAAATCCTGGAAACAGGAAATTAAAATGCTCGAAGAGAAGATAAAGGAGGCTGAGTCTCATCAAGCAACAATTCAGCAGACCAATCAGCAAGAATTAACTGAAGTGGCGCAGTCAGGGATCCAATACTTTGAGGCTGCACAGAGACTAGTGCCAGAAATTGAAGAATTAAAGAGACAACGAGCATTGCTTGATCTTCGGATGTCTTCGTGGGAAACTCAGTATTCGAAGATAAAAGATAATCTTCCTAAGGATTTTAACTAGTTGCTTCGAATCTTGTAATCCCTTTTTGTAATGCGCATTGATTTTGTCTTGTAATCGAATTCCACCAGGAACATATATATGCGCAAATTTTATTTGCCAATTTACACACTCTACTCCATTTTTCAATGATCATGAGTAACATTCTAGCAATCCTTCAAATCTTGCCAAAAATATTTTATTGTCACAGTAATCTTAATAAATGCAAGCACTTGACCTGACTATCCTTCGCACTCCTTTTAGTCTAGACTTGACGTTTCTACTCCCTTAGCCGTAACCATCATTAAGTGATGACGTCACTTTCTTCAAAACGTCTCTTTAAGACGTGCGTGCACCAGTTTTTCATGATTACATCTCAACTTCCCAAGGCGGGAAACGGCGGAAGCCATAACTTCTCTTTGGAATACTAAACGCAGTCTAATCAATCATTAAAATTGAACTGTCCCTTTATTGCCCCAGGTCTATATAAAGAATTGACATTACACTTCTTCCTTCACACTTGCTTCAAACTTTTGCTCCAGACTTTGTTTCTCTTCTTCCGTTTTTCTCAACACACAGAGTTTAAAAGAAAAACCCTTTTCAAACTTTTTCCTCTCCACATGGCGCAACCTCTTACCTACAATAACATTAGAGCTTGCATAAAAAAGGAGTTCAAACTCTCTGAAGAGGAGTTTGATGAACACTTCATAAGCATCAGTGCTCTTTTTGCCAATCAAGAACTCGATTTCTATTATGAAATCTTAGAGGGACCTGTTTATCCCAACATGCTAGCAGATTTCTGGATGTTTGCGTCTCTGCGCATAGATCCAGAGGGCAGAACTACTATAGTTTCTGAGGTTTGACATGCCCATATCAGAATCACTCCTTCCACCATCTCTAACTTGATGAGATGTAACAACTCTGGTGAAACCTTTGATGACAACAGCTTCAACATGACGACTCATCTTCTGTTGAGGACTCTCATGGACAATGATCCTTACAACGCCAAAGTCATCAGGGTTTGGCATCAACTGCTCGTGGGCAACTTTCATCCACGAAACCATGATCAAAACAGCATCATGGTGGAGGACTTGGAATTCATCCTCTGTGCCCTTCGTGGGAAGAAAATCAACTTCCCCTTAATGATTTTCAAAGGGCTTGTCGAATCAGTTTCTATGGCTGCTGCTCGTCAAGGGGCCGTAACGTGTCTTCCATATGGAAGGCTCTTGTCTTACATATTCCTCAAAAAGGGAATAGTAAGGAGGATGCGAAACTCTGGCTCCATGGACATGTTCGAGGCAGAGAGCTTGCCCCTGTTGCCCCTAGAAGGCTTAGACCAAAGGATCAATTAGGGGGTGGTTTAGTTTAGGTTTTTATTTGTTTTAGTCTTTTTTAACCTGCAATGTTTTTGGAACCAATCCTCCTGTTATGAATGTACTCCTCTCTTAATATTAATGGAAGATGTTTTGAATTCTCTTTGTCTTCTTCTTTTATTTGCTATACATGTTTGTGTGAACACACAAAGCCATTTTGGTGTCAGTTTAACCATTTTGGCTTACATAGTATACCTTAATATCTACGTTTTTGTAATCTTTACTTCATGCATGCTTGGTTTGTATCTCTTCAGATACTTCCCGTTTACTCTTAGGATCCTGCGATCTTCTGCTAACTCTTCTATCTCGTAAGAATTATTCGAAAATACTTTCAAGATTCGAAAGGGTCCTTCCCAGTGTGGGGACCATTTACCAAGTGCTTGATTCTTTCGATCTATAGGTAAAATAACTTTCCAAACTAAGTCATTATTGATAAACGTTTTACCTTTCACCTTTTTGTTGTATGCTCTGGACACTCTTTCTTTTTGTCTTTTTATCATCTCCAATGCTCGAAGTCTGTCTTCGTCCAGATCTACTAATTCATTCATCATCAACTCCCAATACATGTTAGGAGGGATTTCTGCCTGTCTTTGTATCCGAACTGACTGCAAATATATCTCAACTGGGAGTACTGCGTCATGTCCAAATGTCAATTGGAAAGGCGTAGTGTCTGTAGCTTCTTTTGGAGATGTTCGACAAGCCCAAAGTGCTTGGTCCAGGGTTTTGTGCCAGTTCTTAGGCTTTTTTCCCACATGTTTCTTTATGAGACCAATTATCATCTTATTCGCTGCTTCGACTTGTCCATTTGCCTGAGCATAGTAAGGTGTAGAAGTAAGCAACTTGAAACCCATTTCTTGGGCGAAGTCTTGCATCTTTCGCCCAGTGAACACTGATCCTTGATCTGTAGTTATACTTTCTGGGATTCCAAATCTGTATATGATGTGTTTTTGAATAAACCCAATCACAGCCTCTTGGTCCACATTCGCCAATGGTATCGCTTCGACCCATTTTGTGAAGTAGTCTATTCCTACTAGTATATATCTTTGACCCTTAGAGGATTTAGGGTGAATTTCTCCAATTAAGTCTAGTGCCCAACCTCTGAAAGGCCATGGTTTTATTATTGGACTTAACTCATTTGCTGGAGCGTGTTGAATACCTGCATGTTCTTGACACTCTTGACACCCTTTTGCAAATTCTATGCAGTCTTTTAACATAGAAGGCCAATACATTCCATATCGAAACAGAAGCCATTTCATTTTGTGCCCTGCTTGATGTGCACCACACGCTCCGCTGTGTACATTTGAGAGAGCCAAGTATGCTTCTGCTTCACCCAAACATTTCAACAAGACTCTATCAGGAGTTTTCTTGAACAATTCGTTCCCCATCAGAAAATATGACAAGGCCCTATACTTCACCTTTCTGTCCGTATCCGTCGAAGGATCTTTTAGATAGCTCACAATTGGACTCCTCCAATCTGTGTCTGCCACAGAGTCTATATTTAATACTTCAAATTCTTCTTTGCTGGCAAAACCTAATTGTGAATTCTCCAAGTCACTTGGGGAAAGCTTGGTAGCCATTGCTCTTCCTCTTACTTCGATCAGTTCCTCTAATTTCTCTTTTGATACCCTATATCCTGAGGCTAACTGTGCCAGATCATTGGCTTCTTGATTCTTGGTCCTCGAGACGTGACTTAGCTCCACATATTCGAATTTTTTAAGCAACCTATTCGCTATAACAAAGTACATGATCAAGTTTTCTTTGATACATTTATATTCCTTCGTCAGTTGCTTAATCACTAATTCGGAGTCTCCTTTAATTTCGACTCTGGTTGCCCCTAATTCTAACAAAGCTTCAAGTCCAGCAATCAGTGCTTCATATTCAGCTTCATTATTGGAGCATAAGGGACCTTCAATCTTGTACTTGAGCTTTGTTGGAATTCCATCAGGAGAAATTATCAGCATCCCAACACCAGTTCCCTCTCTATGAGTCGAACCATCGAAGTATAGCTTCCAAGGCTTCAATTCTACATATTTTTGAGGGTTCTCAACCACTGCATGTTCAACAATGAAATCTGATACAATCTGACCTTTCATTGCCTTAAGAGGTTGAAATATCAGTGAGTACTCAGTAAGGGCTAAAGCCCATGTTGCCAATTCGACTATGCAATATTGGCTTTGATAGCATATGTTTGATAACATCACAATGAGACGAAACATAAACATCAACTGGCTTTATATAATACTTAAGTTTGACACAAGAGAAATATAAACAAAGGCAGAGTTTTTCTATTGCACTATACCTAGTCTCTGCATCATTGAGTACCCTACTTAAATAATAAATGGCTCTTTCGATGCCATTTTCATCTTCTTGTGCTAACATACTGCCTATTGTATTATCTGAAGCTGAAATATACAGGCGCATGTGCTTCTTCCCATTTGGGGGAGACAAGATTGGTGGAAGGATCAAGTATTGCTTGATTTTATCAAAATCTTCTTGATGTTCAGCACGCCATTCGAACTTTCCTTGCTTGAGTCGAAGTAGAGGGGAGAAAGCTTGCGTGCGTCCACTCAAATTAGATATAAACCTTCTCAAGAAGTTTATCTTCCCCAGTAAAGACTGCAATTCTTTCTTCGTGGATGGAGGCTTAGTTTCCATAATAGCCTTCGTTTTTTTCTGGTTAATTTCTATTCCCTTTTTATGGACTACGAAGCCCAGGAAATCTCCAGCCTACACAAAGAAAGCACATTTAAGGGGATTCATCTTTAAGCCATGTTTTCTCATTCTTTTGAATGATTGGCTTAGATGATCAAGATGATCGTAATCTGAAACAGATTTCACAATGATGTCATCTATGTATACTTGCATGAATGTTTCTATAAAATCATGGAATATAGAGTTCATTGCTCTTTGATAGGTTGCCCCAGCATTCTTTAAACCGAAAGGCATCACAACCCACTCATAGGTACCTATTGCCCCTGGGCAGCAAAAAGCTCTTTTGGACACATCTTCTTCTGCAATGAAAATTTGATTATATCCAGAATATCCATCCAACATACTCAGGTATTCAAAGCCTGCGGCTGAATCTACTAGCATTTCTGCCACAGGCATAGGATATTCATCCTTAGGAGTCGCTGCATTCAGATCACGAAAATCTATGCATACTCTTAACGAACCATTCTTTTTTATAATTGGTACAATATTGGCAATCCATTCAACATACCTTGTAGTTCGGATGAATTTGCAACGTAGAAGCCTTTCGACCTCTGCTTTAATCTTTGAATGAATCTCTGGCGCGAACCTTCTAGGAGTCTGCTTTATGGGCTTCTTCCCTTCCTTTATTGGTAACTTTAGTTCGACCAGGTCTCTTCCTAAACCAGGCATCTCGTCATAGTCCCAAGCGAAACAGTCTTTGTTTTCTTTTAACAATTTGATGACTTTTGATTTCAACGCTGGGTCTAATTTTGCACTGACGTATGTTATCCTCTTTCGATCCTCGTCTCCAAGATTTACTTCCTCGAGTGGATCTTGGGCTAACATTTTTATGTTTGATGCCATTGGGTCCTTCTCGAATCCCAAGGGTTCTTCTTCATAGATTGCGTCTAATCTTTGACTCGAATCTTCTCCTGAGATTTCTTTGACTTGAACTGAATCTTCAGGGGGTTGAGGGATCATGTGTACCCTAGAATCTGTCATTTCTTTTTTTCTTGGAACTGCATTAACCACCATATTTGATAATTCGGCTTCAAGAGCCGTCTTTCTTTTGTTCTCGGCTATATAAGCCAAAATCTTTTCGAAGAATGAAGACTCCGACATCATCAACGTCATCATCCCAGCCTGTTGGCCATATTGTTGGATCATGCTCTATTGGTGCGGTATCTTCTGGGCTGTCCATTATTTCTCTATTCCACTGAAATCCATTTGGGTGCAAAGATAAGTAAAACAATGCATTCTTATTCGGGGTGTATATATCTTCCGCAGCATGGCAAGGCCCTATGTTTGCCAAGTTCCTATCGAAGTTAGTTTTATTAACTTGATTAACTTCAGCCATGTAATAACTCTGATCCCCCTCAATATTCTCTACTATGCTATCTTCTCTCCAAATGGTTAACCTTTGATGAATTGTCGAAGGCACAGCAGCAACTCCATGAATCCATTCCCTTCCGAGCAAGAGGTTATAATTTGCTTTCGCTGGTATGACCATAAACATAGTTGGCCTTGTAACTGAACCCACCGTTAAATTCACTTGGACAACTCCCAAGGTTTGCCCTATTTTGCCTTCGTAGTTAGACAGAACCATGTTATGTGGCCTTATATCAGTATCAAACATACCGATTCTTTTCAGCATGTATTGGGGCATTAGGTTCACCGCTGCCCCTCCATCTACCAGGACTTTGTTAATGCCAACATTTTCGATCTTAGCCCTTATGTAGAGTGGTTTCAAATGATTTCGCATACCTTCATCAGGCCTCTCGAAGAAAGCATTCTGCTCTTCAACTGCACCATTGTTCAGCACATAGTAACACACAGGTCTGTGTTTCGCCATCTCTTCGACGTCAGCCTCTTCACAGTCTTCAACTTCAATTTCTTGATTAAACTCATGAGGGAGTACAGACACAACATTGCAGTTGAGGTTTATAGACGATACCCCATCAGAGTCAAAATCATTTGTCATTCTATCATCTTCTTTCCAAAGGCTGGAATGCATCTTCTCCTCTTCTTTCTCATTTTCAGAATCGAACAATTTGCGCTCTACTGGAGGTTTGCTTGTCCTTGCCCCCTTGCATTGGGATTTGATTGCTACTTGTCTCTCCAGCCTCCCTTGGTTTGAATTCCCTTTGGGCTTTCTTCATCCTCTGGTGTCTTCTCCATTGGGATCTGGACATAGGATTTTTGCCTTTGTAGTTCTCCAACCTGTACATCTCTCGATTTGAGGTTTGGAATTGTTTCCTATACGCCATTGCAGTTCTTCCACCTTGGTCCCAACTTCGCCATTTGTTAGTCCTTGCACCAGCTTGCATCCAACTGTCCCTAGGTATGTCTGCATGGACTTTGAATGTGACTCTTCGAGCTCTAGGATGTGGGCTGTCAGGTCTCTTCGATGGAGTCCATATATCGAAACCATACAGGTCAGGGCGAAGTCCCTGAGTTTCTCTACCCATATAGCAATACACCCTTTCGAATGACCGTGCCTGCATTTCGTCATAGATTGCTCCACATCTGGGACATAGTGCAATTTCAGTGTTTTCCCTGTGGCATTTGACCAGGAAGCCCACCAAGCTTTCTTCCATTTTCGGGTATACCTTAAGCAAAGGATTACCTCCTCTCCATGGCTGCTCCAATCTTTCTCGTAGGGCCCTTTCGAAGTTAGCCTGGACCCTTCGATTCAGCATGATCGAACATCTTGGACACATCCATTGATTTCCGCCAGTCTTTTCATGGAAATTCCAGAGATAATCTTTTAGGGTCTCTCCTCTTGGCGGAATTTCAACATTTCCCTTTTGCCTTGTCAACCATTTTTCCAGTTCGTTTATTTCAGACAAAGGGTGTCGAACATTGACCATGTTAACAACTGCTGGGGGAACTTCAAAAATCTGAATTTGTTGAAGTTTCGCCCTAAGGTCCTCAGTGGCCTCTCTGGTTTGTTCTTTCAAAACTCCAATCATCTCTGTATTGGAGGATTATTCAACATCAGTATTGAAGACTGTAGTGTTGTTTAGGCCTTCAGTAGCCTGCTTTCCAGTTGACATCTTTTCCGGTTCAGCAACTTCGGCTTCAGACACCTCTACCATGTTGACATCAAGTGGTTCACACATGTTAGTGTCAGCAATGTTCAAGGGGTTTGTGTCGACCTTCATGTGGCTTTTGGCCTTATCAGCAAATTTCAAACGTCCATCTTTGATAGCATTCTGAATTAGATCCCTGAAAAGAAAACATTGTGAGGTTTCATGGCCTAAAAACCCATGATATTTACAAAAACCTCTCTTCTTCCGTTGTTCTAACGGAGGAATTTTAGAATTAGGAGGCACTATCATTTGGCCATCCTTCACTAGTAAATCAAATATTTCGTCACACTTAGTGACATCAAATGTATAAGTTTTCTTAGGAAATCTATCGCTCTTATCATTCTCTACTGGATTTTTTCCATTGGCAGGGGTAAGTAATTTGCAAGCATAAGGTGGTGCTTCTTTTAATTCGGCTAGATCTATTTCGACCTCTTCTACACTATATGAATCTTCGAAAGATTCGCTGTCAACGTCTTCTGCTTCGACGTACGCTACCCTTTCTTTCTTGTAGCCCTTGTTTGCCCTAGCCTTTTCTGCTTTTAAGCGTTCGACCTGTCGAACCCTGTCTGCCAACTGGGCCATATCCCTTAGGTATTGAGTATCCAGTTTCTTTCGAATTGAATAGTCTAAACCACCGGCAGCCATTTCGACTAGTTCATGCTCCGGGACGGTCGTGAAACATCTTGATTTTAACAAACGGAACCTGTTTAGGTACTCATCTATAGGTTCTGTGAACTTCCTCTTGATGCTAGCCAATTCTTTCAGACTTATCTTGGTCTGACCCATGTAGAATTGTTCATGGAATAATCTTTCCAAGTGTGCCCAATTATCTATCGAATTTGGGGGTAAGGTAGTAAACCAAACAAAAGCATTTTTTGTCAGCGAACTAGGGAAGTATTTAATCCTTAAATCCTCATTCCCTGCTAAATCTCCTGCTTCTGTCAAATATCTGGCAATATGTTCCAACGTTGATTCACTAGTGTCCCCTGAAAACTTCGTGAATTTGAGTACTTTAGTCCCCCTTGGTAATTCTGTTTGCATAATATAATCTGCTATGGGGATGTATAATTTGGATGTCGGAGTCCAGTACTGAGGCCATTATTGGCCATAACTCTCTCTATCATGGCAGTTAGGTTATTTTCTGTAGCCAGGTTTTCTCTTCTGACTCTCTGAACTACTTCATCCGGGTGTTCGTTCCTACCCACTACCCTTAATCTGGGTCTTTCTTCCTCAAACCCTTGCTGGACGGGAACAACTCTTTGATTCGAAGCCTCTAAATCTATTACCCGATTCCTTTCGACCGTTGTTGTTCTTTGTGGAGGAATCACGCTAGCAGTGTTTGCACTAGGCGGAGGAACTACATTTTGGATACGTTCCAGAATGGGATCCCCTTCTCGATAAGAGGATTGGTTATTTCTTCGCTTGGGTGGTTGAACTCCCTTGAATTCTGCCATTTGAGTCATTTTGGATGATATTTTTTGGAAAGTTTCCATATTCTCCCGATTAGTGTTAGCAATATTTGTTGCTAAAGGAATTAAGATTGACGCTAATTCTTTGGCCAGGACTCCTAACATATCATGGTTACTTGCGTCCATCTCTTGTAGGAATGCTGCTTGATTACTTGTGGTAAAATTGGGTATTTGGGCAGAGAAGCTAGTATTTTGTGCGCTTCGACCTACTGAACCAACATTTGGCGAAAATGTCGCGGGGTTAGTTGTAGTGTATGTAGGTCCTGCTCCTCGTGTACCTGTCATGTATGCATATGGCATTCCATATTGACTGTTTGGTCTCCATTCGAACGCAGATGATCCAGGGGAAAATAACTGGTTTGCAGCATTCGTCGAAGCAAGTTGCATTCCGCTTGCACTTGAGGATGGAGGTGCGGTAGTTGATACCGAAACTGGAATAGTCCCTGTCGTTGCTGTATTGTTTTCAGGTATAGCCTGGGAACTATCCATGGATCTCTATCCATTCGGACCCGGTATGTTCTGCGCTCCTTGAGTAGAAGTCGAAACATGCGTAGAATTTACCGCTCCTGTTCCTGACCCTTGTGGGGGATCTTGATCTCCCCCTGCACTGGTCGTGACGACCATTTTCTTGTTGTACCTTCGTTTGGGAATCGGTTGTGCACTGTTTGTTAATTTACCGTTCCTAAGGTTCATACAAGGTCTTAATATTTTCTAGACAAAACAAAACAATCGATTAATAACAATCTGCTTGACACTGTCCCACTGGGCGTGCCAATTTGTTTACGGTGATTTCCGGTAAACAACCGCTAGTCTTTCAAACTATAATAAATATGATTTGGTTACTCGCAGGATCGACTAGATTGATCCTAGGACATAGTCAAAAAGGCTGTTATTCATGATAGTTCGAATTATGTCTATGATTGATGTGTCTCGAAATAAGAAATACTTGAACAAAGAAATAAAGATTAGCAATCACCTTGTTATACACGTAAATATAACACCAGTGAGAAGTGAGTTAAAGATAAAATATAAGACAAAACTGTAAAAGCGCAAGAATCTTAAAGTGCAAAAAAGGTTAAATGCATCGAAGATAAATGACATGAAAATAAAGAGTGCAGGAATGTAAATGACATAAAGTAAATGAAACGCAGTAATATCGAAAGATACTTGAATAAAGAAAAATACACATGTATTTAAAATAGTGTTGGTGTCATACGTACATTTCTCAGCAAACTCTTTCTCTTAACACTTGATACTTGAGTAATATGTGAGTGATTTGTACAAAATGAACACACGAAATCCTAACATTAAGACCCTTATTTATACTAGTTTCGACCTTAACGGTCCTACACTAATCTAATGCCACGTTGCCCGCAGAAAATCCAGGGATGCCATCTGTCTTCGTGCGGTTACATAAACTACTTTGAAATTCAAATCATCCCGCCTGAATATCCCTTCGATGCGTGGCAACATAATTAGAGTCGAGAATGCCACGAAACCACGCTAAGCTTCAGTACTTCGCATATTTCGCAAAAACTTCTAAGTCCCAAAGACTATTCTTTCCGAATTTTAACTTCAGTGCCAACTATCTTTGTTCCAACTTAAACATCATTCTCGAAGCATGGCCATCAGTAGCCATTTTTTATCTTCAAAGATGATCATCAGCAACCATCTCCTTCGAATTTCAGACCTTCGAAGGACATTCTTTCCAAACGAAATCTTCAGCTAACAATTCCTTGATGAACTTTCACACACCTTCAAGCATCTCTTCATCCGACTTGAACTGAATCGAGAGAGAGTCTTAAACAAGAGATGATCGGAAGATAGCGTCGTATCGAGATGAGAATGAGACGGAGAGGGGAGTTCGCCGGAGAAAGAAATTCATGAATGCTCCGGCCGCCGCTTACTTATTTGTGAGAGAACTGAGAGCGAAATTGAGAGGAGAACCAATTGAGAGATTGAATCGGAGATCGCCAGAAGAAATAGGAGAGCAAGAGAGATTTAGGCGGAGAGTTTGATCGGAGAGAATGAGAGGAGAGATATTTGAGACGAGGGAGGGAGACGTGTATTAGTTCGGTTCCCTTTTGTGGCGGCCAGGTTTTGATCGGAGGAGAAGGTTTATCTCTGGCGCCGTTTCGTCGTGAAAGAGAGTAAGGAGAGCTTTCATAGGTTCACTGGTCACAAACACAAAACGTAAAACCCTAATCCTTTCCCTTTTTGGTTATTCCTTTTATTAATGATGATAATTTTTTCTTAATTGCAAATAAAATATGATTAATGGACCATAAACATGATTAATGTGAATATCAAAATCTGATGAAAAATGTGGATCCAAAATGCATCAAACCTTGGGCCTGCCATCCGAAATTGCGGTCCTCCATAAGCCCAATTATATTCTTTTTTTTTGACATAAAGATTGCTAAAAACTTACAAAAACATTCTCTGGGCTAACTTCTGTTGGGCCCTGCGTCAGTCACTTGCCTACACCCTAGATTCCACAATAAACCTCTGTGATTCAAGTATTTTTAGGTGCTTATATTTTTTTTATTTTACATAGTTTTTCTTATACTTTTGCATGATAAAAAATGAATAAAAATATGTAATCTTTTCTAGTTAGAATTAGATTTTGTTTTCTATATTTGTTTTAGATGATAAAAAAACATGTAATATCTTTTGCTTGTTAGAATTTAATTGTTTTGTACTTAGTTTTATTCTAGTTTTAGTTAAAAATGTCATAAAAAACAATTTATGTTTGTTAGATTTTTGTTTAAGATTTAATTAGAACTTAATTGCTAGAATTTTCTATAGCGTGCTTCCTTGTTACTACTGATTTGTTTGCTGAGATGTGCGAGATACTTCGAGAGAGCCTTCAATTGTGATTCGACTTGCTTCGTGTCCCACTTTATTTGTGGGACACGATTTTGCTTCCAGTGCGATTTGTCTTACGACTTGATTTGCGTCGTGTTCTACTTTATTTGTGGGACACGAACCTATTTCCGATGCCAGTCACTTGATCTCTCATTCATTGAGATGTATACTCTTGTATTGTCTGGACTGTTTCTCTTGCAGGGTGCTCGTGTGGTTATGCTCGACGTGTACCACATGTCGCTCGTGATTTATTTTCACGACGACGCTTTCTGACTCGCCTTGCTTGATGATGGCTTACGCGAAGTATTTCGGACTTCTCTGCTTACGCTTGCTAGCTCATTGCGGATTTTCTATCCGTTCGGTATTGTCTCCTTGTCCCTTTTACCGCTTTCCGCATCATCCTATAACATGAGAAGTAGGACCTAGACATGCATCTGGCCAAGCCCTCGAAAGAGGCTCTGTTTTTGTTGGTGTGTTTACATTTGTGCTTTGCGGCAGGGAGTCACGGTGTAATAAGTCATATATGGCACTCCGTTAAGTCCTTATGGAAGGCATGCGGAAAGGGTTAGTAATCAACCCCCGCCTAGTCTCATCGAGTCCGTTTGGTATGCGCACGCTACGCGTCGCTCGCTTCCGAACATGCACAAGATCTTGTTATCGAGTATGTCAGGAAAAGGGTTCATGCAACCGGACCCCCGCCTTTCCTATAGCTCGCGTTGCTCGACGTTGATGCTCGGTGTATGCACGCACCGTTTTCCTTTACGATCCGTGACGGCTTGGTTGCTGAGAGGGACTCGCTCCTCTTGTCTATGGCCCGATCATTTTCGCGAGGTCTAATACTTGGTTGACTTGGGTTGAGCTGCTCCCCTTGGCTATGGTGGGACCGCCTTTCTACCATTCGGCCAGTGCCATTAGTTTGTTTGCTTTACGAGCGGAGCTCGTTTGTGTGCTATCTTTGTTTGCTTTCGCTTCCCCTCGTAGGTTGATAGTTTAGTTTAGACTGGTACCCTTTGTATGCTAACATTAGGTAGCAAGCTTTCCCCCTTAGCTTAGGTCTTCCTCATGCATTTCTTTAAAACACAAACTGAAGGATAGAAAAACACTTAGAAAGGGGGGTTTGAATAAGTGTAGCTTTAAAAACTTGACAGATAAAAATAAATTGCACAGTTATTTTTATCCTGGTTCGTTGTTAACTAAACTACTCCAGTCCACCCCCGCAGAGATGATTTACCTCAACTGAGGATTTAATCCACTAATCGCACGGATTACAATGGTTCTCCACTTAGTCAGCAACTAAGTCTTCCAGAGTCTTCTGATCACACACTGATCACTCCAGGAACAACTGCTTAGATACCCTCTAAGACTTTTCTAGAGTATACTGATCCACACGATCACTCTAGTTACAACCTGCTTAGATAACCTCTAAGACTTCCTAGAGTATTCTGATCCACACGATCACTCTAGTTCCTTACAACTTAATGTAATCAATTCTAAGAGTATTACAATTGCTTCTTAAAAGCTATAATCACAAACTGTGATATTTCTCTTAATCGTTTAAGCTTAATCTCACTAATATATTACAACAGCAATGTAGTGAGCTTTGATGAAGATGAAGTTTCTGAGCTTTGATTTGAACAGCGTTTCAGCAAGTTGATATTCACAGAATAGGTGTAGAATTAGTTAACCTTGCTTCTCATCAGAACTTCATATTTATAGGCGTTGGAGAAGATGACCGTTGAGTGCATTTAATGCTTTGCGTGTTCCGTACAGCATCGCATTTAATGTTATACGCTTTTGTCAACTACCTCGAGCCTTGTTCACGCTGTGTCTACTGACGTAGCCTATTATAGCTTTTAACGTTCCTTTTTTCAGTCAGCGTAGCTTGCCACTTGTACTTTCTTCTGATCTGATGTTTGTGAATACAACGTTTGAATATCATCAGAGTCAAACAGCTTGGTGCAGAGCATCTTCTGATCTTCTGACTTTGAAGTGCTTCTGAGCGTGATACCATCAGAACTTCAGTGCTTCTGTTCTCTTATTCTTCTGATGCTTCCATAGACCCATGTTCTGATTCTGCTTCGACCATCTTCTGATGTCTTGCCAGACCATGTTCTGATGTTGCATGCTGAACCATTTGAGACAAAGCTTCTGAGCGCTGAATTATGCATACTCTTTATATATTTCCTGAAAAGGAAATTGCATTGGATTAGAGTACCATATTATCTTAAGCAAAATTCATATTATTGTTATCATCAAAACTAAGATAATTGATCAGAACAAATCTTGTTCTAACAATCTCCCCCTTTTTGATGATGACAAAAACATATATAAATGATATGAATTTGCGATCAGAAAGAACAGACGGCAAAAGACAAATTACACAGCTATAGCATAAGCATATGAATATGTCTCCCCCTGAGATTAACAATCTCCCCCTGAGATAAATAATCTCCCCCTGAAATAAATACTCGAAGAACTTTAATAAAAGACTTCCCTGATTATTTCGGTAGAGACGATCATATAAGCTTCTGTCTTTAGAGAATTCATAGCTTCTGACTTCTGCTTCCATTGGACAGCTTCAGAACTAGAATTTCTTTTAGATCCCTAGAACACTCACAGCTTCTGATTCCTGCTTCCATCTAGGACAGCTTCAGAACTTGAATTTCTTTGATCTTCTGAACATTCACAGCTTCTGACTTCTGCTTCCATCTAGGACAGCTTCAGAACTTGAATTTCTTTGATCTTCTGAACATTCACAGCTTCTGATTTCTGCTTCCATTTAGGACAGCTTCAGAACTTGAGTTTTCTGGATCTTTAGAACATTCACAGCTTCTGATTTCTGCTTCCCTCGGATAGCTTCAGAGCTTTGAATTTCTACCAACATCACTTCATGCTAGATTTGTATCAGAACATTGTTGAATGTACCAGAGCATCATCAGAGCATCTCTACATCCTGAAATGTTACAGAACAAAAACTAAACGACAAAAGTCAGCATGAACGAGTCAGAACATAAAATGTATATTCGAACACATGATATGTATTAGAGCCATATAGGCTGAAATAATGTATCAGAGCAAATAGAATTTTGTCAGAGCAAATAGACAAATATGGATCAAATTCTATTATCAGTGCTTCTGATTCATTCTTCTTTCTTGCTTCTGATCTCTGAAGCTTGACAGCACTCAGCTTGCTTCAGTTTCCATGAGCTTATTCTTTTTACAGAATAACACTTCTTATGGTTTATACCTGCAAAACACTTAAACCAATATAGAACTTGCAGTTCTTGTTAGCAAAAGCAACTGATTAAATCAAATCATTTATCACATATTTCTCCCCCTTTTTGTCATATCATCAAAAAGCAAAAAAGATTCAGAGACAAACAAAACGAAACACACGGAGGAAGAAGATGATTTCATTGAAGTTCAAACAGCAGGTACAGAAGGACATGAAGATAAGAAAGATCAGATGCACAAAGACAGATGCAACGAAAAGAAAGAAACAACACAGATTCAATCTAAGATGGCCCTAGCCTTGACAAGATCTTGGCCAGCATCTCTTTAACCTCATTGTTGTGTCCTTCTTGCCTCACCATGAAAGCGTTATACTTATCATTGAGTGAGCTTTGCTCATCCTGTCTCTTCTGAATTTCTTCTAGAGTCCTTGCAAGACGAGAAGGTTCATCAGAAGAAGCTTCAACGCTTTCAACCACAGGAATAGCAACTTGATCTATAGCTTCCATGGATAGATCATTTGCAGGGATGTCCTCAACAGGATCTGATTCAGCAACATGATCTTCAGCATCTGCTTCTTGCATAGAAGCATCTCCATATTCTGCAGCAGGAATTTCCGAGTCTCCATTCTCAAGTGCCTGAAGAATGGCAGCTAGATTCCTGGGAGCAGAAGGGCCTTCAACTTCTGGTGGGTCAACAACTTCTGGAATGACCAAGCTTGGATCTTTCTCAGAAGGGTTTTCCCTCAGATAGTCAAAGAGAGTCTTGAAGTCTCCGAGCAGAACAGGATAATCAGGAATAAAGATAACAATATCCCTGCGTGGATTTGCTTCCATTTCAGCAGCCAGTCTTAATTGTTCCATCTCATCCAAGAAGGGCTTCTCTTCCAACAGATGTCTACCTTTGAGACTAGCAAACCAGAAGTCTTCATAATTCCTCAGAATTCCACGAGGCCGTGGGGCAGCAGCTACACAGGCTTCCTGAAGTTCTAAAAACAGAGCATCTGATTCTCTGCGAAAAATCCTCCAGAAGTTCCGCATAGCAACATCATTCAATCCAGAACTTTCAGCAATTCTGAGAGTATCAAAGGTACTTCTGAGATTCCTCTTTATGTTTTCAAAAACTACACCAATAGGATATACAGGGCGGAATTTTATTTGGGTTTTTGAAAAGGCAGGGTTGGAAGTGAAGTACGGATGAGATTCTCTATCCAACCTATAAGAAGATTCTGCTTCAGTATCAGAATCTAACACTACCACTTCAGCTTCAGGACGAGGCTTGGGAGTGTAGTTGCAATCACGGAGCAGCTGCTCATGTGATGCAGAGGTTGGAAGAGGAGAATCACAAAGATTGTTTTGAGAGGTGGAGGGAGTATGTTCAAGGGTGGCATTGAGAGAAGGTTGAGATGGAAAGAGAGTTTGAAGGGGTGGTATATCCAGAACAGGATTTATGGTAGGTGGAGAGGAAGGAATGGTTATAGGAGAAGATGGAGGTGTAAGAACATGGACAAAGACAGGTGATTCTGATGTGGCTTTTTCTGGTTCAGGTGTAGGGACAACCTCTATTGGTGCAGCTTCTGAACAAACAGCAGGAACAGAATCAGGTTCAGAAATGCATATACCTTTGGAACCTCTCAGAAAAGCTTTGGCCACATCCTCAGTCTTCTTCTGCTTCTTACTCTTCGGCTCTTCAATAATCTTTGCTTTGCCGCTAGCGATTTCTTTCCTTCTGACATATGCCAGAACTTCTGGTTGATTCTCAGCCTCTTGAGAGATATTTTCTTCATCAGATTCTTGAAGAATCATCTTTCTTTTTCTGATTTTCTTCTTCTCAACAACTTCAACAATCTCAGCATTGTTATTTGACTTCTTCTTCTTTTTCTCAGCTTCCTTCTTTTTCTTCTCAAAATCAGCAGAGACAGCCTTAACAACCTTTGCAATGACTTCTTCTGGGACCACTTCTTTCTTGGTGGTAGCAGCAGGATGATCAAACTTTCTTTTGGTCCTTTCTTCCTTCTTACGATTCACTTTAATAGGAGCACCTTTGTCTTGATCTTTAAGACTCTTATCCTCTTTTTGTGACTTCAGATACTTAGTTCTGACTTCAGGTACCTCACTATTGAAGAAGGTTTCAAAGTCAGCTAGTACTGGTTTTCTTCTGATTCTTGTTCCAGCTAGAGGTTGAGGAACTTTGAGGATAGTGTCAATTATTTTCATCTTCTTTAAAGAAAAAGCATTCAGACAGGCTCCAGAGGTGACAGCAAGGTTTTTGATAATACCTTCAGACTCCAGACTTTCAACAATCTTGGAATGCACCAGAAGGTTTGTAATAATTCTACCAAAAGGAATGATTGTTCCACCATTTTCTTTTCTGAAAGCGTTTCTGGAATCCTTTACTGCTTTCCACATATGGTTGAAGATAATGTAAATCGCATCAACCTTCTTCTGAGTGGCAATGCAATAAAGAATATACCTTTGATCATTACTGATGAAATCCGAGGCATGTGTTGCTTTCCTATGGTAGAAACACCCAAGAAGGATCTTTGTCCAGATTCTGTAGACATCTCTCAAATCCTTGACGTGTTTTGTTTTCTTGACATTTGGATAGAGAGTGGATAGAACATCTCCCAAATCTGCCCTTTGATCAAACTCAAAAACCCCTTCAGGGTTTTTCAGGTCAAACATCATTCTTAGGATGTTTTCAGTAATAACAACAAACTTTCCATGGACGAAAGAAAGTATAGATTTTGGAGCAACCACAGCATGTGCCCAGAACTCCTTGACAAGATCCGGATAAACTGGACCAACGAACTCAGCAAACAACGAGGTCCATCCTTGAAAGATGATGTCTTCTTTAAGGTGAAATTGGTTTTCTTCAATGTTGTCAAAGTCAACCATGAGTTCACACAGAACTTCCAATTCATCTTTAGGAATGGAGCATGCAACAACAGGAGTAAGTTGCAAAGTTTCTTCTTGGAGATGATGAGGAACAGATGACTCAGCATTTTGGGATGAGAAGGCAGCCATGGATGCAGAATGAACAAAAACGAACAAGAAAAGCGAACTGGGTTTTCGATTAGGGTTTTTTTTTTTTTTTTTTAGAAAACGGCTAAGAACTTTTCAAACGAGAGAATGCAAGAAGAAAGAGAGACAAGGGAGCGAAAAAGATGTAAGATATGATTTGAAAAGAATATAAGGAGACAAATATAAACTAGAAAATGAAAAAGAATAAATAAACAAATTGAATAGTTTCAGAATCAAAAGAAATCATTTTCATTAAATGACGAGTGACGTGAGGAGAGAGATCGTGGTAAAAGAAATGATTTAAAACAGTTACCTAGGTCGGCGTCTTTTCAACTGCACGCTTCGTACTGACCGTAGAGACACGTGTTCATCATTAGATAATGGATGACAGGTGTGAATTTCAGAATAGACTTTACACCTTCAGATTCAGATCACTGCTTCTGATCTGATCAACTTTCTCTTCTAGAAACACTCCTTCTGAAGTGTGCTGATATAAATCTGAATGATCTTCTGATCCATTACTTCTG
Organism: Vicia villosa; assembly: GCF_029867415.1. Classification (NCBI taxonomy): domain Eukaryota; kingdom Viridiplantae; phylum Streptophyta; class Magnoliopsida; order Fabales; family Fabaceae; genus Vicia; species Vicia villosa. Next base: position 147,964 of record NW_026705928.1, read on the forward strand.
ATATACACAGCTTCTGGAGGTTCACTTCTTTGTTCTGCAGCTTCTGATACGACAAAGTTGTATCTGCAGAAATTCTTAAGCTGCTTTGTTTCATCAGAAACAAGTTTATCATCAAACCAGATATTTATTGATTCGTCCACAATCAGTGTTTCAATATTGTATATTCTGTGGCATTTAGAGCATTCAGAATAAATAAGAACGAAACATCATTGCTATAGAAACAAACAAAACAGATGGTTCCAAGACTAATAAGCTTTCTTTTCTGATCTCCTACGAACATAGTTTCTTCAACAGATTTAAGTACCAGAACTTGGAAGACAGTCCTTCTTCCCTTCAAGTGTTGAGACCAACTTGAGTCCAGATGACATGACATGTTGACTTTTATCTTCTTTGTCGCCAAGAGAATCTGCAATAGGAATAGTCTTTTTCTTTGGTACCCACATCTTCTTGGGTCCTTTCTTGTTAGATTTTCTCAAGTTCTGATTGAACTTGGATTTAACATTGTAAGCAATAGGAGAAACAGCATGATAATTTTTAATGTGAGTTTCATGATATTTCCTAGGTTGTGTCACATGCTTTTTGGTGTGTGTTATGTGAAAACTTTGAGCATGTGAAGTGTGCCTAATATCATGGGAGTGGCCATACTTGAACTGATCATACAATGGCTTGTATGTGAATTTCATTTCATCAACAGGTTCAAGTTTGTATGGGGTTTCACCCTCAAAACCAATGCCGACTCTTTTGTTTCCAGACACAGCATATATCATAGAAGCTAGCTGACTTCTGCCAATACTTCTAGATAAGAACTTCCTGAAACTTAAATCATATTCTTTCAGAATATGGTTTAGACTAGGAGTGGATTTTTCTGAATCAGAAGTAGATCCAACATTATTGGATAATTTTAAAAGTTTTTCTTTTAATTCAGAATTCTCCAACTCAAGCTTCTTTGTTTCAAATTCAAATAGCTTTTTCAGCTTTTTGTATTTGAGACTGATCTGAGACTTGAGTTCCAGAAGTTCAGTTAGACCGGAAACTAACTCATCTCTAGTAAGTTCAGAAAATACCTCTTCAGAATCTGATTCTGATGTAGATTCTGATTCGTCATCTTCTGTCGCCATCAGCGCACAGTTAGCCTGCTCATCTTCAGAGTCTGAATCATCTTCTGACTCATCCCAGGTTGCCATAAGACCTTTCTTCTTATGAAACTTCTTCTTGGGATTTTCCTTCTGAAGATTTGGACATTCATTCTTGAAGTGTCCAGGCTCATTGCATTCATAGCACATGACCTTCTTCTTGTCAAATCTTCTGTCATCAGAAGATTCTCCACGTTCAAATTTCTTTGAACTTCTGAAGCCTCTGAACTTCCTTTGCTTGGTCTTCCAGAGTTGATTTAGCCTTCTGGAGATCAAGGACAGTTCATCTTCTTCTTCAGATTCTGATTCTTCAGGATCTTCTTCTCTAGCCTGAAAAGCGTTAGTGCATTTCTTGATATTGGATTTTAATGCAATAGACTTACCTTTCTTTTGAGGCTCATTTGCGTCCAGCTCTATTTCATGACTTCTCAAGGCACTGATAAGCTCTTCCAGAGAAACTTCATTCAGATTCTTTGCAATCTTGAATGCAGTCACCATAGGACCCCATCTTTTGGGTAAGCTTCTGATGATCTTCTTTACGTGATCAGCCTTGGTGTATCCCTTGTCAAGAACTCTCAATCCAGCAGTAAGAGTTTGAAATCTTGAAAACATCTTTTCAATGTCTTCATCATCCTCCATCTTGAAGGCTTCATACTTCTGGATTAAGGCGAGAGCTTTAGTCTCCTTGACTTGAGCATTTCCTTCATGAGTCATTTTCAAGGACTCATATATGTCATAGGCCGTTTCCCTGTTAGATATCTTCTCATACTCAGCATGAGAGATAGCATTCAGCAAAACAGTTCTGCATTTATGATGATTCCTGAAAAGCTTTTTCTGATCATCATTCATTTCTTGCCTTGTCAGCTTTACGCCACTGGCATTTACTGGATGTTTGTAACCATCCATCAGAAGATCCCATAGATCACCATCTAGACCAAGAAAGTAACTTTCCAGTTTATCTTTCCAGTATTCAAAGTTTTCACCATCAAATACCGGCGGTCTAGTATAACCATTGTTACCGTTGTATTGCTCAGCAGAGCCAGATGTAGATGCAGGTGTAGACTTTTCACTTTCATCAACCATCTTTTACTGAAGCGTTTTTCTCTTCCTGAATCTTTTCTAAACACGGTTAAGTGCTTGCACCTTAGAACCGGCGCTCTGATGCCAATTGAAGGATAGAAAAACACTTAGAAAGGGGGGTTTGAATAAGTGTAGCTTTAAAAACTTGACAGATAAAAATAAATTGCACAGTTATTTTTATCCTGGTTCGTTGTTAACTAAACTACTCCAGTCCACCCCCGCAGAGATGATTTACCTCAACTGAGGATTTAATCCACTAATCGCACGGATTACAATGGTTCTCCACTTAGTCAGCAACTAAGTCTTCCAGAGTCTTCTGATCACACACTGATCACTCCAGGAACAACTGCTTAGATACCCTCTAAGACTTTTCTAGAGTATACTGATCCACACGATCACTCTAGTTACAACCTGCTTAGATAACCTCTAAGACTTCCTAGAGTATTCTGATCCACACGATCACTCTAGTTCCTTACAACTTAATGTAATCAATTCTAAGAGTATTACAATTGCTTCTTAAAAGCTATAATCACAAACTGTGATATTTCTCTTAATCGTTTAAGCTTAATCTCACTAATATATTACAACAGCAATGTAGTGAGCTTTGATGAAGATGAAGTTTCTGAGCTTTGATTTGAACAGCGTTTCAGCAAGTTGATATTCACAGAATAGGTGTAGAATTAGTTAACCTTGCTTCTCATCAGAACTTCATATTTATAGGCGTTGGAGAAGATGACCGTTGAGTGCATTTAATGCTTTGCGTGTTCCGTACAGCATCGCATTTAATGTTATACGCTTTTGTCAACTACCTCGAGCCTTGTTCACGCTGTGTCTACTGACGTAGCCTATTATAGCTTTTAACGTTCCTTTTGTCAGTCAGCGTAGCTTGCCACTTGTACTTTCTTCTGATCTGATGTTTGTGAATACAACGTTTGAATATCATCAGAGTCAAACAGCTTGGTGCAGAGCATCTTCTGATCTTCTGACTTTGAAGTGCTTCTGAGCGTGATACCATCAGAACTTCAGTGCTTCTGTTCTCTTGTTCTTCTGATGCTTCCATAGACCCATGTTCTGATTCTGCTTCAACCATCTTCTGATGTCTTGCCAGACCATGTTCTGATGTTGCATGCTGAACCATTTGAGACAAAGCTTTTGAGCGCTGAATTATGCATACTCTTTATATATTTCCTGAAAAGGAAATTGCATTGGATTAGAGTACCATATTATCTTAAGCAAAATTCATATTATTGTTATCATCAAAACTAAGATAATTGATCAGAACAAATCTTGTTCTAACACAAACCACACTCTTTGATTTTCTTTTCTTAAGAACTTGTTATTTCCGCTCCATTCCCAGCATAAGTCTCCAAAGGTCGAGCAGCGGAGTGTGAATGTAACTCATTCACCTAAAAAACACAAAACAAACATAAACTAGTCAGCCGGGCTACGGTAGCTCTGATTCTGCAAAATAGATACGTAGGCAGCGGGGTAGGGCCCGTGCGAGCACAATTCTTTCTTTTCCCTACATTTTGCATGCATTTTAGTCCAGATTAGCATAGTTTGTTTACACACCCATAGTTTTAGACACAAGCGTGGATACCATCGAGTACGATAGGCGCAAAGGGTGCTAGCACCTTCCCCTCGCGTAGCCGACTCCCTTACCTTTTTTCTCTGGTCGTGAGACCGTTGTTTTGTTTTGTGGTTTGCTGGCATTCCCTTCCTTTTCAGGATAAATATGTTAGTGGCGACTCTGTTAATTTTCGCGGTAGCGACAGCTGACGACTCTGCTGGGGACGTCTTGACCTATTGCGGGTCCGGACTTACCTAGTCGATCCTAGCGCTTGTGTGTTTTTCTTTGGGTGTTTTATTGCTTTGCATATTTACCTGTTTGCATTGCATTCTATGTGCGCTTTTACTTTTCTGCATCATATTCTGGACTGGCTGGATCTCTGTCTGTTGGGTGGGTGTTTCAAGAGGTAAAAGGCCCAATACCCAGGCTATGTGTGAACCATAGGAACCCTAGGATAGAGTGGGAGCATGGTTTGTCTCGAGGTGTACGTCTCGTGATGGATTATGTGACCACGAGCAGAGTAGTGGTTTCAAACGGAGGTATTATCGTCACCCGCATCCGCGCTGTGATGATGCTTACCTTCGGGCGGACCGTATACTGCGTTTCATGACCTTACCTTGGCCTAGATTTTACCCGTGAGTGGGGCGGGAATCAATGATCATATAACAGGTACATTGTTGGTGACCGCTGTTCTTGTTCGTGGGTTACCGCTGTTCTTGTTCATGGGTTACCGCTGTTCTCGTTTGTGGGTTACCGCTGATCTTGTTCGAGTGTACTATTGGTTCCTGTTCGTGGGGTACTATGTATCTTGTTCGAGTAGTAATATGTGTTCTATTCCAGTGTGTTGGTGACTATATGTTCTAGTTCCGATGGTAAATTGTTCTGTTGGTGACTTGTGGTTTGTATGGTGGTCCGGAACTACGCCGAACCTTTGAACTTGTGCCGTATGATTTCTCGGCATCATCAGATATACCCAGTATTGTGGTTCACACCACTTTGCATCATTGCATATTTACTTTCTAAAAGATGATGTACAAAAAATAACTAGCATACATGTTTCTTCCATTTCCAAGGAATCATATCTTTAAGCCTCGTGCCGAGCTTTTCCACCTCTTGTTTGCTAAAAAATCAAAAAACGAGGATTCCTTGGAAATTGAATGAACATGGCATTGCACGCATCTCATACATTCCACGCATAACAGGTATTCAGGACCAAATATCTATTATTCAAACTTGGTACTCTCACTAGACTCAAAGACTTGACTTGTTCTTACTGTGTGCTCAGAGATTAGTCATGGAACAACTTTGTGGGGATTTTACCGAGAAGAAAGCTCAGTCGGGATTCTTTTTGAAGACTTGTCTTATGCTCATTTGCTTCCATGCTTGCTTTATTTGCAACTGGTTAAGCTTCGTATTGTGTGGATGTCTACAAGTTCTTTGCTTGATGACGATGACACTAGGTGTGAGTCCTATTCTGGGGCACCTGGTTATGATGATTAGGATCTGCAAGTCTTTGAAATTGCTTGGGGCTCCCGCACGAGGGATAAGCAAGACATTGTCTATCTTGAGCATTGCACCATTCGCATTGCTCGAATCCCTAAAAGCACTTACAAATTTCGTGTGACTTCGCCAGAATCTTCTGCCAGCCAGTAATCAAGAGTGATCTGCAGGAGCACACCTCTCATTCTCAAGGTTCTACTTCACATCCCAAGTCACCTCTCCCTAGAGTTTCCTGTTCAGTAGACGTCGCTCGTCAACAGAGACAGAAAGAATATGAGAAACAAGCTGACGAGGTCTCCATGCCTTATGTCAAGTTGCATCCTTGCTTGTTGGAATTTCAGTTGGTTAAGATTTTTGCTTTGGGTCTTTCTCACCACAGATATCTCTCCTGATTTCGATGACAATACTCGGTGTATTCCATGTCGGGGAACCTGATCATAATGTCAAGCTTTACAAGGTATTGAAGTACAAAATGTCCAGAACTTGCTCGATGTAGAGATGTTTGAGTTTATTCATAATGGTTTCTACTGGTCAATCGCATTTCATCTGCTGCAAGTAGAATGTTTGTTCTTCCTCGAGGAGGTAACTCATGAGAATCACTTGTAATTGGTACTGCCAGAGGTTTCCTTCAGAACACCTGTTGTGTGTTCCAAGTAATGACTTTGATAGCCAAGCGTCAGAGGTTATTGTTGCTCGCTGATGGTAATGCAAGTTTCCTCCATTCATGATGGTGTTTTCTGTTTCAATAGTTATATTTAGGGCTCCCAACCGAGGGATAAGCAAGACTCCGTGTTCTTGAGTTCACATCATTGGCAGCTCAAATCCCTAAAGCATTCACAAACTCCAGTCGCTATATTTAGGGCTCCCGACCGAGGGATAAGCAAGACGCCTTGTATCTTGAGTCTGTGCATCACTTTCACGACTCAAATCCCTAAAGCTGGACACTTGCAACTTCTGTATGACTTTGCCGAAATCTTCTTTCGTGAAATACTCTAAAGTGTTCTACAGGAACAGATACTAATGCTTGGTGCGCTTTCCACTCTAAGGCACTTGGTTATTTGATTGAAGGCTGTCAGTCATTCAGAGACAAGGTACAAGACCTGATTGATTCAAAGGCTATCACATTCGCACCTGAGGGCCATAATTGAAGTTCTCCTTTGACTCACTGGATCTTCTGAAGCAATAAGTCCATACGGAGAGGATCTCCTCAACATTGGCAACTGCTGAATCATCATGCATGTTCATGTTTAAGCTTTCTTGTTTTGTTCAATACTGTTGCATGCAACACTTGTTTATTTTTGAACTATAATAATAATGCATTGGATATGTTTGTCTGGAAAAATCCATTCGCTTTTGCTCTTATATGTTTCTCTATGCTTTTTGTGATACTAAACTCTTGTTAATAAAGCATGATAACTCTGAAGGGAGAATGATGAACATAATACCAATAACCTCAAATGGTATGCTTTTGAGTAGAACCCTGTTGATGATGTACAGGCATTGTTTCAAATCCCCAAACACTGGAGATATAAGGGAGATAGACCTTCGTTAACCCTTCTGAGCCTTCGGAGTAGGAGTTTCTTTTCTCTATAAAAAACCCTTATTTTTAACCCAGGGGCGGGTAGTACTCAGTTAACCTGATCAAGCATTCAAAATTCATCGGAAGTGTGCACCTAAGGATACAACAATGGTTATCCCTCGCATCAGGCGGACGAAACGTCAAAAACCACAACGGCTATCCCTCACCTCAGGAGTTTGAGACATCAAAATTATCCCTCACCTCCGGAGGTTGAGACCAACATCAAAGTTGCGGTGGTTATCCCTCATATCATGAGGTCAAACGATGACGATACCACAATGGTAATTCTTCATCTACCAAGAATTCAGGAAGTCACGATCACTTCCAATAAAGCAAAGATAGTGCGGGATCACACGACTTGTCAAAAAAAAAAAGAGAAAGAAAGAAAGAAAAGGAAAAAAAAAGGAAGAAAGAGAAGAAAAAAAGAGAAAAAAAAGAAAAGTAAAGAAAAAAGAGGAAATGATAATGAAATTGTTGAGCAAGAACGAAGTCGCGTGATGTTAAATCAGGCGATCAAGAAAGTGAGTGGCGGTCGTGTCCAAATACCTCATTGATTCCTCAATCATCTCAAATTCCTCTTAAAAGATGAATGCTCATGTCAAGTTAACTGAACATAGGACTAGAGAACATCATGAAGGGGGTGGGCACCAAATAATTTTGAGCCTAAAAATCCTTTTTTCTCAAACCATGAACCTGGCCACGTTACAACCCTGAAAAGTCCTAATTGAAGCAGGGTTAATTCGAAAGCAAACTATACATGAGAGTACAGTAAACTGACTCCTAGGAGATTTGCTAAAGCGTTTGAGTTGGTATCACACCATCTTTCTTTCACAAAAAAAAAATCGATGTTACAACATCCTTTCATAAAGTTTCTTTAAACTTCAGAACAAACATACTCTTTGCATTAGAATTATATTTCTCATAATAAACATTCTTTGCATATGAACAAGTGCTTGACATCAAGGAAGCTTCCATCATGAACTTCAGATGAACAGTTTTATCCTCCTGAAGGACAAGTTGTCTTCCGAACTCCGTTGAGCAGAGGCAGTAATATTTCAAAGTCTGATCACCCTCAGGGGCACAAAAGCGTTTGAATACTTTTGTCGAGCAAGTTTTCAAACAATATGAGGCAATCAGGTCAAGATTCAAAGAATCTCTCAAAGTGTTGAGTAATCCGGGGCATTCACCAAAGCAAAGTCAAACCTACCTACAATACAAGTCAGGCAGGGGCATGGTGCCAAAATTTTTGATATTGGGGCAAGTTAGTTTGATATGAACGGATATCAGAAAGTCCTTACAAGATGAATTTCTTCAAAGTTCAGATAGGCTGGGGCAAAGCAATATGCAGTGGCATTCTTTCCTCATCAGGAGGTGTTCAGTTTAAAGTTCAGGTATGAGCTAAACAACTTATGAACTCGAAGACCGTCGAGAAGTCAAGGTTGTCATCCTTAACATTGATCTGAGAATCAAAGTCCAATACTTGTTGGCATCCTCACAATCAAACGAATATGCAGAACACTATGAAAGTCAATGCCTGTTTGGTCCCTTTGAAGACAACACTTGCTTGACCCCTTAAACCCACTTCCTTATGACATTCTCTTAGAGTACCAATGCCTGTTTGATGCTCCGGCCGATACTTGTTTGGTGTTCTAATCACTGCTTTCTTGTCAACTCGTGAATCCATTGCTTGTTTGGAAAGTTTCAAGCTCAGATGTCTGACAATCTGTTCTCTCTCGCATTTACCCATTGTGGGTGAGCATCACTATCCTCTGCCATGTGAGGAACCCCTTAAAGACGTCATGCTATATCCTGGGGCATTTTTATCAGTTTACCTCGCAGATGCATCCTTTCGAGTGCACCATGCCAGCACATCAGTGGATCTAGCCAAGTGACGGATCCTCATTCCCCAGCTGAGTGCATCTAGATGAGGTTTTCTTTGTTCCAAGATTCTCATCTCCTCAGCAAAGCACATCTCAATGCAATCTCCGTGCTTTAGAAGCCTTGTTCCCTGGTGAAATGTCTTCTCCCCAGTTGAATCATGATTGAATGATATCTGATTCCCCAACAAGCTCTTAATGAGGTTCCTGGCCCAAGTTCCTCATTCTCCCCAGTAGAGTGTTTCTCTCCCCAATAGATTGACATGTTTTCCCCAGGAGAGTCATCTTATTCCCCAGTGGAGTTGTCTTAACGAGAGGTTCTTATGCCGAGTTCCCTATCCCCAGCGGATTTCTTATCTCCTCAGCAGACCATTATGCGGAAGTATTCATCTTCTCCATTGAGTCTCTCCTCGGCAGAGTTTCACATGCATCCTCAGCAGAATCTGTTTCCGTCAAGGAATTCCCCAGCTGAACGCATTCTACACGAGCAAGTTGGTCACCCCTCATCAGGGCTGTCCCCATGACTTGCCCTTATCTCCACATCCCCAGAGTGTCGAGAATTTGCTTCTCTAGTGAAGTTGCCAGGGTATTCCCTAAGTAGTCAATTGGGATGTTCATATTCCCCAAGTAGGATTTATTCCCCAAACAGAGCTCACATCCAAATTTGGTCGTCTCCAGCAGATTTCTGATCCATCTTTTCCAGCTCGCAGTTTGTGACTTCTGGTCACTCATCTTGTCCTCCCCGCAGAGTTCTATACTCTCTCCAGGACTGCTTCAGCAATTCAGTGCTCTTCCGTTGCATCCCTAGGCAGCGTTCGAATCATGCATCATTTGCATAGCATTCTCAAAAGCGTATAGCGTCTTCCTTCTCGGGAACGTTATTCCATATCCATTCATACATGCATCATGCATAAAACATATCATATCTGTTTCTTTCTGCAGGAAAGTTATCCAGATTCAAATGCCTCCTAGAGAGCAATTCGCCTAATCATTACAGGCACTTATCCTGATGTCTAAATCAGAAGAAGTTTGTCTCCTTCTCCCTGACATTGTCAGATCAGTTGAATTCATTCTTATTCCCGATGCCCTCAGATCGGTTGAAGATATTTGTTCCTATCCTGATTCCAGTTCAGTTGAAGGAGCCGCCTCCGGATCTCTGTCGATCTTCCGAAGGAGCAAGCCAGCTGATGCCTCAGATCAGTTGGAAATATCTACGTCCTGACGATTTATTTTCGTTCAGAAGAAGAACTCGTCTGCCCAGTCCTGATGCTTACTATCAGTTGAAAAAAATTTCTTTTCCCAGCGTACACAGTTCGGAAGAGATATATGTTCCTATTCCTGATAAATCAGACTTTCAGTTGAGGGAACCGCCTCTGGATCTCGTCGATCTTTCGAAGGAGCAAGCCACTGATGCACAGATCAGATGGAGATATCTGGTTGATTGACTTTTTCATTCAGAAGAGGATTGTTCTACTTATTTTCTAGCATCGAGCCTAGATCAGTTTAAAGACTTCCTTTCCCGGCGCACACAGTTCGGAAGAGATATTCATTCCTATTCCTGATAAATCAGACTTTCAGTTGAGGGAACCGCCTCCGGATCTCGTCGATCTTACGAAGGAGCAAGCCACTGATGCCCAGATCAGATGGAGATATCTGCCTGATTGACTTTGTCATTTAGAAGAGGATTGTTCTACTTATTTTCTAGCATCGAGCCTAGATCAGTTCAAAGACTTCCTTTCCCGGCGTACACAGTTCGGAAGAGATATTGTTCCTGTCTTGATAAACCAGACTTTCAGTTGAGGGAACCGCCTCCGGATCTCGTCGATCTTACGAAGGAGCAAGCCGCTGATACCCAAATCAGTTGGAATATCTTCCTGATGATTTAACTGCATCAGATGGAGATGTCGCCTTGGTACCCAGACCAGAGATATTTACTACCCGTTGATGCCCAAATCAGCTGTAATATCTCATTTCGATTCCCAGATCGACCTAGACATCTATCCCTGATTCCTGTTCGGAAGACATCTGCTACGTGTGATACCCAGATCATTCGAAGATGTTCCTTCTCTTGATGCCCATATCAATTGAAGTTTTTTCCCCCCTGCCTGTGGGGTTGCCTGTTCCTTCTTATCGCAAGATGGAGCTACTTAATTATCCAGGTCAATTGAGGTTTTTTCTCCCTGCTTGCGGGGTGATACATTCCTTCTTATTGCAAGATGGAATCTTCTATTGATCAAGAGCGCAAATTTTCGAGTTCCTTCTGGTATTCAATCTCCTTCCACCTCAACAGTTCGAAACCTTCGTTTCTCACTCGTCAAGTTCAAGAAGTTTGAATAGGGGCAGCTGTTGCACCCCAAAATTTGCCCTCTTTTATGTGCTATAAGTTATGGATGGCGTTTATTTCGCCATTTGAAAATTGAAGAAAATAATAAAAGGGTTTCTCATCTTCGTTCAAGTTTGTTTCAACCAATTCTTCTGTGTGCATTGAAATGTTAAATAGGGTTGGTTCATGGACTTCTTCAAGTTACAAGTTTGTCTACATAGAATGACTGGACTTCATGTTAGGAGGTGTTTCTATGTCTCAATCCTTATCTCCATTAAAGAGGTCCTCAAAGTGTTATGGTTATGTTAAAATCATTTATTGAGGAAGACATTTTGTCAAGGCATGATATAGGACCTGAAGATTCATTACAGTTGAGACATCATTGTTCTTTCAAATGGATCGATTGATTGAAGTTCAAATCACTTATGGTTCGAGAATTAAAGACAGGTTTTCATTAAATAAAAGATTCAAATTTATTGGTGATCACTTGATGCCACGAGTGCAAACTATTCGAGACCGTACAAATGTTCATGTTTGTCAAGAAAATTTGGAAGTTCAAAAAGAGATTCAAATTGAAATTTCATTCAAAAACCATATCCATTAGAAAAGATTCAAATGTTCAAAGTTACATTCAAAAGCCCATTCAAAATTCACTACGAAGTTCAAAACCAATACCAAAAAAGAAACAATACAAAAAAGGGCCTACAACTAATAAAAAAAACCAAGTGAATTCTGCAACGCAAGTGTAAACAGTTCGGCCAAAAGAAAAACTCAAATAACAGAAACTGAGGATGAGAACTCAGAAAGATGTAACAAACTTTCTCTCTAAATCCACAACCTCTCGACGCTTCAATCATCATCTCTTCACCTCTTCAATCTTCTCTCAACCTTCTCGACTCTCATCTTTCACCACCATCGTTCTTCATATGAATTCTCCAGAAAAATCTGACAGAAAATGGTTATAGAAGAAACTCATCACATAAAGAAAAATCGTAACAAACTTTCACGTCTACAATCTCCATTTTTCCAGAATCTTTCACAAACTATTCAACCTTCATTAACTCATTGATGTAACTGCACCTTCAAGGTTATCATCGAGTCTCCAAGCTTCCATTACGAATTCTGTAAACAAGAACTCCGTTCATCAATCTTCATCGTCGCACAACACTGCAAACAATAAGTCTTCGCATCATCTTCGTGTCCAAGAACAACAGCGTTCAATTTCATACGCAACAACAATGCAATCACTCTAAAAAGAAGAAGAAGAAGCGCTGATTGGATGAAGGAAGAAAAGATCAACGCATACGTTACCTTGATTCCTCGTTGCCAACATCTTCGAATCATTATCAACAGATCTTCATCATCAAGCACCACCTCCACCGTTAACCTGTGCTTCATCCGTAACAACTTGATACGATTCATCAGAATAGAATCATCGTCACCGATCTGTAACAGAAACAGATTCATTGATGAACTTTCACACACCTTCAAGCATCTCTTCATCCGACTTGAACTGAATCGAGAGAGAGTCTTAAACAAGAGATGATCGGAAGATAGCGTCATATCGAGATGAGAATGAGACGGAGATGGGAGTTCGCCGGAGAAAGAAATTCATGAATGCTCCGGCCGCCGATTACTTGTTAGTGAGAGAACTGAGAGCGAAATTGAGAGGAGAACCAATTGAGAGATTGAATCGGAGATCGCGAGAAGAAATAGGAGAGCAAGAGAGATTGAGGCGGAGAGTTTGATCGGAGAGAATGAGAGGAGAGATATCTGAGACGAGGGAGGGAGACGTGTATTAGTTCGGTTCCCTTTTGTGGCGGCCATGTTTTGATCGGAGGAGAAGGTTTATCTCTGGCGGCGTTTCGTCGTGAAAGAGTGGAAGGAGAGCTTTCATAGGTTCACTGGTCACAAACACAAAACGTAAAACCCTAATCCTTTCCCTTTTTGATTATTCCTTTTATTAATGATTATAATTTTTTCTTAATTGCAAATAAAATCTGATTAATTGACCATAAACATGATTAATGTGAATATCAAAATCTGATGAAAAATGTGGATCCAAAATGCATCAAACCTTGGGCCTGCCATCCGAAATTGTTGTCCTCCATAAGCCCAATTATATTCTTTTTTTTTGACATAAAGATTGCTAAAAACTTACAAAAACATTCTCTGGGCTAACTTCTGTTGGGCCCTGCGTCAGTCACTTGCCTACACCCTAGATTCCACAATAAACCTCCCTGATTCAAGTATTTTTAGGTGCTTAGATTTGTTTTATTTTACATAGTTTTTCTTATACTTTTGCATGATAAAAAATGAATAAAAATATGTAATCTTTTCTAGTTAGAATTAGATTTTGTTTTCTATATTTGTTTTAGATGATAAAAAAACATGTAATATCTTTTGCTTGTTAGAATTTAATTGTTTTGTACTTAGTTTTATTCTAGTTTTAGTTAAAAATGTCATAAAAAACAATTTATGTTTGTTAGATTTTTGTTTAGGATTTAATTAGAACTTAATTGCTAGTATTTTCTATAGCGTGCTTCCTTGTTACTACTGATTTGTTTGCTGAGATGTGCGAGATACTTCGAGAGAGCCTTCAATTGTGATTCGACTTGCTTCGTGTCCCACTTTATTTGTGGGACACGATTTCGCTTCCAGTGCGATTTGTCTTACGACTTGATTTGCGTCGTGTTCCACTTTATTTGTGGGACACGAACCTATTTCCGATGCCAGTCGCTTGAACTCTCATTCATTGAGATGTATACTCTTGTATTGTCTGGACTGTTTCTCTTGCAGGTTGCTCGTGTGGTTATGCTCGACGTGTACCACATGTCGCTCGTGATTTATTTTCAGACGACGCTTTCTGACTCGCCTTGCTTGATGATGGCTTACGCGAAGTATTTCGGATTTCTCTGCTTACGCTTGCTAGCTCATTGCGGATTTGCTATCCGTTCGGTATTGTCTCCTTGTCCCTTTTACCGCTTTCCGCATCATCCTATAACATGAGAAGTAGGACCTAGACATGCATCTGGCCAAGCCCTCGAAAGAGGCTCTGTTTTTGTTGGTGTGTTTACATTTGTGCTTTGCGGCAGGGAGTCACGGTGTAATAAGTCCTATATGGCACTCTGTTAAGTCCTCATGGAAGGCATGCGGAAAGGGTTAGTAATCAACCCCCGCCTAGTCTCATCGAGTCTGTTTGGTATGCGCACGCTACGCGTCCCTCGCTTCCGAACATGCACAAGATTTTGTTATTGAGTATGTCAGGAAAAGGGTTCATGCAACCGGACCCCCGCCTTTCCTATAGCTCGCGTTGCTCGACGTTGATGCTCGGTGTACGCACGCACCGTTTTCCTTTACGATCCGTGACGGCTTGGTTTCTGAGAGGGACTCGCTCCTCTTGCTGGCATTCCCTTCCTTTTCAGGATAAATATGTTAGTGGCGACTCTGTTAATTTTCGCGGTAGCGACAGGGGAAAGAGGTGATAAAAAACCTAAAAACTATGTTCTGAACTATAAATACAAAAACTGAAAATCGTAGACCGCACTAAGCACGCCTACCGCGCTAAGTGTGCTATCCTTTATTTTTCTTAAACCGCCATAGCGCACTTAGCGCCAAAAAAGCGCGCTAAGCCCCAAACTTTCTGCCAGACCGCGTTAAGCGCCAAAAAAGCGTGCTAAGCGCCCTCTACAGGACAGAAAATTTTATTTCTTCAAAAACGCATTTGCAGTCATGTCTTCGACACTTTATTGCTCGAAGCTCTAAACACGCATAAATACCTATAAAAAGAAAACAAAACTAAAAACGATACATATTTACGCGAAAACGTAACAAAACACAAATGATACAAATATACACAAAAACGGGGAATTATTCAAACGGTGTTACAAAAAGTATCGATAAGTGCCACTATTTACATACACAAAATAACTATATTTTGACACTTATCATTGATATTCATGATTTTTCCTTTTTGAGTTTATGATTTTGTGAGTCAAAAAGGCTTTAGTCTCAAATTAGCACCAAATTCAAGATCCCAAAAATTATAAAAAGACGAGTTCAAAATCGATCTAAACCTTTGATCTTGATTTGAACTATTTTGGTTAGTGATTTTTGTAGGTAATGGTTCTATAAATTAAATGCAATGAAATTGGAAACACAATTACTCAAGAACTTAAAAGAATTAGTGAAAATTCAAAAAAAAAATTCAAAGGGAAGAAACTTCAATTTTGAAAATTTCAAATTGGTAGAGTTTTGGCAATTGTAAGGGTGAGTTTTGGATTATTTTGTGATGTGAAAATGAACTATTATATAGAGTTATAATTATGTTAAAGGTTAAACTTAGGATTATGCAAAAATGAGAAAAGTGTGAGTGCATTTCACTTGAATTTTGATGGAATTTGTGGGAAATTTGAATTTGATGCAAAATATTTGATGTAATGCACTCCAAATTGCTGAAACATTGTGAATTTAGTGAATTTGAAAGTGTGTGAGATGCATTATTGGTTATGCATGAAAAATGTGATTATTTTTTATCTTTTAGTGCCATAATCTTGACTTTTCTTTTATGATGCACAAAAAGAATTAACAAAATGTGAAACGAATATTATGATGATGAATTAAATGATCATAAATTTATTTTTCCAAAATGAAGAATGAAACATGCAAATTTAGTCAATTTTTTAAACATGTGCAATGTTGACTTTTCTTTGACTTTTATTATGATGTATGATAATGATCAATGAAATACCAAATGGAATAATGTGATGATGATTTAAATGGTTATGGTAACAATGAACCATGATGCATAGAATTTTAGTCAAATTTCCTAACACATGAAAATATTGACTTTATGTTGGATTTTTCAATCAAAAACCTTATTTTGCATGCAACCATGTCTCAAGATCTTAAAATGATGGATGAATGAGATGAATGATATTTAGAGGTAAAAAGGTCAAGTCAATTGTTGACTTCCCCTCTCCTTTAACCTCGAAATCATCTTTTTTATATTTGATTGATGAATGCTTATGGGACTCTATGATCAAATGAAATGGTCATAACATGCAGATGCAATTAAAAAAGATGAAAATTTATGGGCAAAATTTGGGGTATGACAGACTAGAGGAAAAAGTCAAAGAGAATAACTCCCGTCTCCATGATCTAAGGAAGAATAACATTCTTATTCTCCATGTTTTTGAGGGAGAAGAGGAGGTAAAAAAAATCTATATTCTAGTCCCACGGAGTTCCTATAAATACCTCATCCAGAGGACCGATGGGAAGCAAATAATTTTCACCCTGAAATCACATATATAAAATTTCTCATCTCTTTGATGAACTCTCTCTAAGAACCATCAATAAATCTAAACACCACAAATAACCCTCAGAATAAATGGCTATGTTCATTGTAAACTTTTAGAAAATACAAAGGATGATAGCAATTAGGGGCCTAGTTTATGGGAAAAACATTTATTGGGAGTTATATGAACAATGGTCATAATGGGTATAAATAAAGTTCCATTATTAAACCTTCATAAACAAACTTTGTATTTAGCTATAAAAAAAGGGACTTATGGTATAATATCAGATAACTATCAAATCAAATGTTAGGAGAAACAAATAAAAATGAAGTTTCAGGTTTATTTCACACCAAACCGCAAACAATATACTGCAGCGGTTAGTCTTTCTTCCAAACATGACCAAAGCTTTAAGCGGTTAGTCCCTAATCTAAACCGAGATTTAATTTGGATTTATCTTGAACCAATGCGGAGTTTTGAACATACTATTATCTGAACTGAACCAGTGTTTTACAAGGGTTGTCCACAAACCGAACATAGATTTTCCACCATGCTGATCTTGAACCAAGTAGAGCTTTTACATCAGGTTGGATCAATAACCAATTGAGAAGATTTTCTACTAGTTATCTTCAAGAACCCACGGAGATATCTTTTAAACCAAAGAGTAATTTAATACTAAATCCCCCAAATAATGTTTTTAACTAGTTTAGTTTGGAACCGAAACAAACACTTCTTAAGAAGAGGTATTCACTCAAGAGAAAAAGAGTTCTTGTTGAATTTACAAATTTATCCTTTCTAGAACAAGTTTCCTCATTTAAACACAAGGACTTTCTTAAAGTGTTATCGCTAAAGTAATGTGAGAAAAAGTAGAAAATTATTTTAGAGAGAATGAGAGTTCGGAGGATGAGATAGCTCGTGTTTTTGGATGTGAAAAAGTGAATGGAGAGACCTTTATTTATGGACCAAAGGTTGGTAAAAAAAGGAAACTATTTATGGACAAAATTAATGGCCCAATCGATTGGGTCCTTATTACAATTGATCGGATGACCTAAATAATCGATTATAATTGCTCATTTTCGAAAGATTTGATAAAGAGTAGTAATCCTTTATTAACAGACTACACAATTGATTATAGACTCAATTTTCACTTATTCAATCAATTGGGAATATGCTCCAATCGACTGGACAATTCAAAATCCATGTCCTAATCATTCTGAAAATTTCCAATTCATTTAGCTAGGCTCCAAAATATATTTAGGTTATTTTCTTTGAGAAATAAAGGCTTTAAAAGTTATTTAAGTGAGTGTGTGATTTAGCCATAATACTTTACAAAACCGCTCTTGTGTTTTTAGTGAACATTGCTCACTCCGACACAATCAGACGAGCTTTCATAATTCCTCTCTTTCATACTCTGAAGTTTCAAGACTTTGTAGAATACAACAATAATATAAGCACTTACTTGAGTCCTCTTGGAGATGAGGCTTGACATATCTTCAAGTTTGATGGCATCATTAAAGGATATCAATGGTGATCACTAAACCCTAACTCTTCAGCTTTATTCGGAGGAAGAGTTTGAACAAACTATCTTGTGCTTCCTTGCATCTTCACAAATTTTTATCAAAAATAAGTTGTCATCGTCAAAATCATGATAGACATAACTTTCTTAGTTTTAATCACTTCTAGATTGAACCTAGCATAGTTTCACAAATATATCATGTATAGTCTAAGAATATATAAATCTAAGGATATAGGTGAAAATAATACTACATTAAGAAAATTATTCCTCTTATTGTAGATCATACATGGAGTAAAAAAAACATTAGTACTTTTATTTTACATAGTACATTAATGTATCTGGTTTTCATGGATATACCCCTAACCCTTTTATTTTATTATATTGTTCTCCTTCTGGCTTAATTCCTATGTCAATTTCACCTCCATTTTGCTCACTCCCGCCTTGTGCGCCTTCTTCACCATTCTTTCCTATTGAGCCCGTTCCACATGAGCCAATTTCAACTTTTTTGCCTCCTTTACCACGCCTACGATTATTTGGAAAATCATGCCAAGTGGTCCAAGGTTTTCTACAATCGAATCCAATTTTATTTTGGAATTCTTTTGTTTCACCAACTGCAAATCAACATAAATTACTTTCATTAAATATAATAAAGGATGCACAAATATTTTAACACTTAAATATGTGAGGTGATGTCATTTTGATCTTGAATCTTCCTTATATAGTTAGTTTAGTACTTGAATGTGTTTTTCGTTGATCAGTTTATTTCATATAAGTGCATACAAAAATTTAAAGGATAATATCTTAATCCACTTTATAATATTGGATATATATTTCCGAAAGTATTTTTTATGTTTAATCCGGTTCGGGAGTCAATTCTGACATCAAGTGATTCCAGTCCCCTCTCGATCGCAGTTGCGGAGATCGAACCGTGATTCTCTCAATCAAATTCAAAGTCAATCATCACTAAACCAACTAACGATTGGTAAAGCAGAGAATATTTTTAAAAATGTGCATTATATATAATGCGTGAGAAAACAAATGAAAAATTGTCATAATGAAGAGACATAAATTACACATTCAATTTATATTTACATTGTTTCTCATCTTTGGATGACTCAATTGCCACAACAAATATAATAACCATTGCACAAGAAAAGAAGACAGACATAAAAGACTTGGTTTCCATCCTTGATAAATTATGAGTATATATTATAGTTAACAATATACTAATATATAGTTATCATCGCGTGAAATATAAAAAAGATGAATTAAAAAATTTTATTAAATTATATTTTATCATTTGATTGAATGTGAAAATATTAGGTCGTCAACGTCTATTGAATTATTGAAAGGTTTAATTATCATTGGATTTTTTGTGACAATATTAGGTCGTCAACACATATTGAACCATTGAAAGGTTAAATATGAATATATTGTTCAAACAAGGTAAGAAGCTCCTTCACACAATGACAACTAAGTGATTAGTATATTTGATAATTTCTTTAAACTTAATTTTAATTCTAGATATTTGAATAAATATAATAGTCATTATAAAGAGACAAAATTTTCAAACTCTAAATTAACATCTACGTCATTATGAATTTCTATTCTTAAATTTCTAAACGAATTAACTCACAAGTAAATTCTCTTTTTTATAAATTTTTATGAACTTAATTAAACTCTACCAAACATTGTAACTTTATTATACTATTGAGTTCAGTTAGTGTAATATATTTGCTTGGCCTTAAATACTCCCTCCGTTCCTTTTTAAGTGTCGTTTTAGAAGAATTTTTTTTTCTATTTAAGTGTCGTTTTATAATTTATGTTATAATTTGTCATTTATACCCTTATTTTCTCAATAACTCCACCTTAAATTTTTCAATTAATTATTGGAAAAAGAGAATGGTATGATTGAATTTATTTGGAAAGAGAAAAAATAAATAAGGGTATAATAGGAAAATTAACTCTAATAATCCACTATCTTGGTTGAAGAGTTTTTTACTAAAACGACACTTAAAAAGGAACGGAGGGAGTACAATATTTTGGTCAACATAATAATTGATTTTTGGTTAAATTATGTTTGTCTTGAAATAAGTTTTTTTTTTTTCAAATCAGTTTTAGAAAAAAATACAACTTCAGACTTGTTAATTATTGGATCAAAGAAATATTTGGAAAGAAGATTTATGAGACATAGTGATACACTTTGATATCATGTTTATATTGCATTAGATTTTTGGGGACATTGTGTGATAGAGAGTAGAATTATATTATTTAAGTTAGTTTATTAGTTATAATCTTTTTATATTTTATTTGGGCTTTTCAATTATCATTTAAATGGGCTTTTAGTGTTTAGGTCTTTTGTTAGATTATCCATTAGTGACACTATATAATGTAGTGTCTTTGACACATTTGAGCCATCAATGAAAAGAAATGAAATTTATTTTCCTTAGTTAGTTTTTATCTTCTTTTATTTACAACTTTAATTAGTCTTTTCTCTAGTTTTGTTAGGGTTTAGATCTAGCATCCTAACAATTGGTGCTTTCATTCTTGCACTCAGCCTCTTCTATGGCATATTCTTGCTACATTCCATACCAACAACAACACAACACTTTCATTCCTCCATCCGAATACCAATATCCTACATGTTACTACCCATCCATAAATCCTCCATTTTCAACCTTCATTCCATACCAACAACACCACATCATTTCTAATCCACATCAACAACCACCCTTCACCTTCTCTTATCCTTATGAGTCCGTTGTAACACACATAACACCTTCATCACCTAACCATATTTCAACACCTTCACCTCAAGATTTCTATTCACAAGTAGAAACTCTAAAACAATATATAACCGAAACTCATGAAATCTCTAATAGATCTAGAGAGGAGTTGAAAGAACAAATTCAGAATCTTTCTCATTCATTCAAAAAAACACAAGAAAAATGGAAAGAAAAATATGTTGTTCAGAGACATACAGAAGAAAAAGAAGGAATCAAAATTTTTCCAAATCTGAAGTCATCTCCGACGGAGTTTATGATGTTGTCTCCGGTCACTTTTCCGACGTCGTTTTCTCCAATACGCCCAGCAGAAGAACAAGAAGGAATCAGAATATTTTCTAATCAGAAATCATCTCCGGCAACAACTCCGTCAGCATCTCCGACGAGATCTCCGACGATATTCTTGGCAAGACCTCCGACAGTGTCTCCGGTATCAATTCAAAATGAAAAGAAACAAACATCCTCGGTGTTACTTGTTCAGCTAAAGTTCAAAAACTCACTTTTGTCGTCACCGGAGAAACTATCAGAATTGCAAAGACCACCGGCAAAACCACCAGATTTACTGTCTCAATCGATGAAACATATGTCTATGATTTTAATTTCATCTCAAATATGGCAGAAAAAAATGAAAAAAGACGGAAAAGAGATGATATATGAAAGAAAGAAAAAGTTGTGTGTTGTTATGGATTTAGAAAGAAAAAAATACTAGATGATGAATCCCTCCTATGCATTTCAATTTTACTTATGGGTACTGTTTTCCAACCCACTACCTCACCTACCCATTACCTCACCTATCCACCACCACATTCTGCCCAACTACTTTTCTGCAAATTCACCACGTCTCCTCATGTGTCTCAATCATCACACAACACAAGGGCATCTTTTCTCTCTCTCTCTAAACTAGTGCTTGCCAACTGTCAAAAAAAATTTTAGTTGTCTTTCAAAATAATTTTCAAAAAACAAAAAAACAAAAAAAATATATATTACTTTTTATTAGAACCTTGAGGACAAGGTTCAAGTGAACCCGTCAGCAATGATAGAGAGTAGAATTATATTATTTAAGTTAGTTTATTAGTTATAATCTTTTTATTTGGGCTTTTCAATTATCATTTAAATGGGCTTTTAGTGTTTAGGTCTTTTGTTAGATTATCCATTAGTGACACTATATAATGTAGTGTCTTTGACACATTTGAACCATCAATGAAAAGAAATGAAATTTATTTTCCTTAGTTAGTTTTTATCTTCTTTTATTTACAGCTTTTATTAGTCTTTTCTCTAGTTTTGTTAGGGTTTAGATCTAGCATCCTAACAATTCCAATTGATAGGATGCAAATTTAGAACCCTAACAAAACTAGAGAAAAACTGTAAAATAAAAGAGTATAAAAGCTAACTAAGAAAAATAAATTTCATTTCTTTTCTTTGATGGCTCAAATGTGTCAAAGACACTACATTATATAGTGTCACTAATGGATAATCTAACAAAAGACTTAAACACTAAAAGCCCATTTAAATGATAATTGAAAAGCCCAAATAAAACATAAAAAGATTATAACTAATAAACTAACTTAAATAATATAATTCTACTCTCTATCATTGTGCCTTACGCTCTTCTTGTCTATCTCGACCTATTTTTTTTTTACACAAGCAAACTTAATTCATCATTATTTAAACTTAATATTTCTTTTAAAACCATATAATATTCGTATTTTTATAATAT
Organism: Vicia villosa; assembly: GCF_029867415.1. Taxonomy (NCBI): domain Eukaryota; kingdom Viridiplantae; phylum Streptophyta; class Magnoliopsida; order Fabales; family Fabaceae; genus Vicia; species Vicia villosa. Next base: position 170,336 of record NW_026705928.1, read on the forward strand.
TTCACCAAATGATAATGTGATCAACAAGCATTTTTTTGTGTAAGTCCTAAACAATCCAATGTATGTCATTCCGGAATGAGTCAATCACCTAAACTCACGATCCCACGATTAATGTGACATATCTTAAATTTGTCTCGTCTTTCATATGTTTTGCAGTATTATTTTATTTTGAATAAATAAAATAATACAATTGATAAATGAGTATGTGTAAGGAAGTAAGTGAGAGGTCTTTGGGTCTGGTTCAAATCTCATTTTAGTAATTTTTTCTTTTTTCTTTTTATCTTGAATTCTATTTTACTTGCATTTTATTCAAAAAATACATTTTAGTTTCAATTTTCGTTTTTATATTTAAGTATTTTTTTATTTTACATTTTATGCACTTTTTAGCCTTCTCACCTTTTAATTATTTTTATTTTTATTAGTAATATTTTTATTAAGTATTATCATGCTTTTTTATTATTAGGATTATTATAGCTCTTATTACTATTAATTTTAGATTAAATTTATATTTTATTATTAGGTTAGAATCATATTAGGTTTAATTTATATTATGGTTATTAAGATTAATTTTTAAAAATTAGGATTTTCTTTTTAGTAGTTATTATGATATATTGATATTTTATGTTTGTTGATAATTAAGAAAAATCATGAAAGTCAAAAAATCCAAAAAATTTAAAAAGATGAACGTGTTTTATCAGCAATGTACGAAAAACTTTCAAAATCTTCAAACCACACACAAATCTCCTATTAATTCAATTACACAGAATCACAATCTCCCAATTAAACCTAAATCAGATTCAAAACATCATTACAATTAACAATCAATCATTTTCTTTCCAAAATTCCTAATTTGCATTTAATTCAATACTCATTCTTTTCACTATGAAAACCAATAAGTACAGAGCCAAAGGGGAGACCGAAAAAGTTGCTAAACTTCACCATATTCCAATACCATCACCATCTTTATTTGCCAAAACTCCATAATCAAAATTCATTCTTCCAACCTCCTTCACATCCAACATCAACATCTCTACAAACCAGAATCCACCATGAAAACATTATTAGAACAATTATTAAAAGGCCTCGATCTCTTAACTTTCCGGCGATTATTAGAACGTCTCAATCTGATTCTCGGAGCTCCAGTTACGATAGTTTTAGCGCAGACTACTAAAGCTGAAAATTGAATACGAAAATTAAATAACAATGAAATTAAACTAAAATAAGAAAATATTATAAAATATAAAAATAAGAAAAACAAACCATGGAAATGTATAAGTACAAACATAGATAAATGTGCATCAAAATGCACTGATCATATTTCTTAGCCCTTTTCAGGGCTTTTTGTTGTACTTCTTCGTACCATTGGGGGATTTTATGACTGTAATGGACAACAGAGCCCCTTAGTGGCGCTGCCTATATATTCATTCTCCTCTGTAGTTATCTTTGGGCGATTAACCCTTTAGCCCTTGGCTGAGGACACCTATTACTATCCTTCCTCTTGCAGTAATTTATCTACTTTTTAAGAATTGCAAGGGGACTTAAAAAGGATCATGTTTATGGATTTGACATTTTTGGTCTTCTCTCGGCAACAAGGGTCTCACTTGAGGATTCAACAATTTGATCGCCTCTATGGGCGGTAAGGATTCCAATTAGGATCAAGCAATTTGATCGCCTTTATGGGCGAAAAATCTCACTTAGGAATCCAACTATTTGATCGCCTCTATGGGTGGAAAGGATCCTGAGGATGTAGATTGGCCTGTGTGCCAGTCGGAATCTGAAGGTAGAAGAGGATTGAACACTAGAATACCAAGAATTTTCCCTTGCAGATGGAGGGACTTTTAACGGGGATGGGCTTACGGATGCCATCAGGAAGTTGTCTGAGATGGGATTAAAGATGCCATCCGGTTGTTGACGGATGTTTGTCTAAAGTAGGTGCTCTCCAGACTGGATCATATGCGTTGATTGTGTCTTAAGGAGAGGTTCATCAAAATGTAGTAATGTCTTATAGAAGACTACCTGAAGAGGTTCCTGAATAGGGTAGATCATTGACTGATGTAAAGAAGATTAGGCTTTAAACAAAGCTCGGGAAGAAGTGTCTTATAGAATATTAACAGAGAAGCTCCTTGAAAGGGCAAGAGATGTCTTAGAAAAGATTGGATAACCATGTTAAAGAAGATTACCTGAAGAGATTGGGAACAGGCTCCTATAAAGGATAAGAAACGTCTTAGAGAAGACTACCTAGAAAGGTTCCTAGAAAGGACATGATACGTCTTAAACAAGACTGACCTAGAAAGGCTCCTAGAAAGGATAATGAACGTCTTAGAGAAGACTACCTAGAAAGGTTGTGATACGTCTTAAACAAGACTGGCCTAGAAAGGTTCCTAGAAAGGATGATAAACGTCTTAGAAAAAACTACCTAGAAAGGCTCCTAGAAAGGATAAGAAAGGTCTTAGAAAAGACTACCTAGAAAGGCTCCTGGAGAGGATAAGAAAGGTCTTAGAAAAGACTACCTAGAAAGGTTCCTAGAAAGGATATGATACGTCTTAAACAAGACTGACCTAGAAAGGTTCCTAGAAAGGGTGAGAAATTCTATGATTGTTTCTGACTTATCTTTGAAGAAAGACCCGGGATGAAGCTTCAGAATTGTATTTGTGTCTTGAATGAGCGTTAAGATTGAGTCGTTGATATGATCGTATTTGCACCGTATCTGAATGATATTGTTCTTTTGATTGTGAAATGACCTGAAAAGGCAAAATTAGTTTTATGCAGTGTCATGATGCATGTACCATGTGATGAGGTTCTTGAAATAAACGAGAATTTCGCATGTTATGTATGTATTGTGAATGATGCGGAATAGACTATATAGTCGAAGCATATTGGTAGCTTTGTATATCAATTGTTGGGTGAGAAAATAAATCTCTGGGTGCTGCTGGAGATACTGACAAAGGTGATTGAGAATTCCTGTCTTCCGTTCGAGCATATCCAGCTGGGGATTTTTTATTACCGTTTGGGGATGAAAGTAGCTTGAGTGATCTGATCGTGATGTATCCTAGGGACAAGAGAGAAGAATAATCTTCTGATGTAGAATCTGATCGAGCTTAAATGTGAGTGTCAACTTTTAAGGATAACGAGTTTGAACAAACCCTGTTGGAGAAGAAAATTGTGTCAAAGAACCGATAGTGTCGGAGATGTAAATTCCATTGGAGAACCACGTCTTTGTTGGGAAAAGAATATTTGAAGATAACTTCTCGAGGATTGCTGTGTGGGGATATATTGTGAAAGCTGCTTTGTGGGGAAGATTCCCTGAGATTTCAACTTTTCTTTGCTCCATGTCTTTGAGTTCTTGCTGTTGGAAATTACTTTCTTAAACCATATATGGTCCTTCATTTGAGGGAGTCTACCTGCCCCTGGATTCAGTAACTTGATATGCTTGATGCTTGAGTTTACTGGAATTAGAACTTCGAAGGAGAGACAGATATTGACACCATCTGATACTCGTAGCTAAACAACTTTTGCTGAGATTTATGACTGATGCAACATGCCCCTAATGATGGACTAGCCTTTTTGATTGTTCGAAGCCTTTGAGACATTCTATGAATCATGACCAGATTGCCCCTGGTAGATGGGATAATAATATGTCATGCCCCTTGTATGTACAAGCTTTCAGCTGATTGAGTCAGGCGTGCGAGACGTCTCTACAACTTCATCTGTCGGGAGGACTTTTAGTCATTAGTCATACCTCATGCAGATTCTTCCTGATGTCAAACATTTGAAATTACGTAGACAAAATTGTTTTATAATGACACTCATAAAAATGCAATGCATATGTCTGTCTTGGGGTTTAAAAACATTTTTAGTAAAACAAAAGATGTAAGAAAGTGATATTTGTAAAAAACATGATATCAACTCAGGATTTTTAGTAGACCTTAAGGAGTCAGGATACCTTTGGTAACAGTACGCTTTTGAGCTAACCATGCTTCAGTTAGGACTTTCAAAGGTTGTAACGAGGCCAGGCTCACGGGTTTAAGAAACAAAGGATAATGACTCAAAGTATATTTGTACCCATCCCAATCTTCGTGATGTTCTTCAGTCCTATGCTCAGCTAACTGTGCGTTCGTGCTCCAAAAGACTTTGGTATTGTAACTTTCTTATTGGTGACGGTTCAAAAACCTGAAGTTTATTTAAAAAGGCAGTCATCTATCTCCTTTTTCTTGTAATATTTCTTGTCGAGGATTTGTAGTGACCTCTTTTTGACTTTGGTTATCCCTAACTTTTGCCTGACTGTTTATTTTGGAGTTACAGTCAGTGGGATGTTTCTTTTTTCACTAAGTCACCTTCATAGGTTTTGACTTAATAGTTTTTTTTGTTTGATGGATATTGACTGCCTGATTTAATGATTGCAGGAACTCATCACTAATTGTGTAACAGAAACACAAGCATAACTGAGTCAACTGAGTAACTACCCTGCCCCAGGTTATGATTAAGGGTTTTAAACTGTGCAAGAAAGAAAACTCCTACGCCTTAGGCTCAAAGGGGTTGACAAGGGATTAACATCCTTATATCTCCACTGTTCAGGAATTGAAACAATGCCTGTACATCGTCAGCACAGTCTGTTCAAAAGCATATTGTATATGGTTGCGGTATCATTTTCGTCATCCTCCCTCAAAAGGTTCACAGTGTCATACCCCAAAATTTGCTCTCCTCTATTCATCTTCAATGGCTCTAGGTTCAAAGGATCATTCAAGTCACTCTCTCCTTTTCGATGGTCTCAAAGCTAGGGTTTGCACTTTATCAAAGGATTTTGAATTTCTAAGGCCTCAAATGGATCTCAAGAAGCTTCAATTGAGATGAAACTAAAGAGAGCCTTTAGAGGACACCTTAAGCTTTCTAAAGAGCCAAGAATCACCTCTATGGAATTAAGATCAAGGAAGTTATGACTTGTTAAGGTTGACTAATTTTTTAGAAAATGCATGAAAGAGATATTGAGCAAAATTGAATTTTCTTTCAAGCGGGCCAATCCTTTCATGTTCTAAAACTCATTTCTAGCATGGCCCATAACCTCTAAGCCCAACTATATGATTTCCTTTTATTTATTTTATTTTATTTTATTGGATTGAATTCAATTCAATTTTAGTTAAAATAAATAAAGAAAAAAATCAAAGATTGGTGTTAAGCTTATTTTATCAAATATTAAGAATACACTCATAATATTTGATTGAAGACTTGTGGCAAAAAGATCAAAAAATAGATTGGAGTTAAACTTGGAAAGATTTTATACAAAAAATCAAATCAAACTTTCTTCTAATCAAAGCATGATTTCTTTCCAATTTTCTAAACCCTAAAGTGATCCATATATATTCTAAATGATGGAGGAGGCAAGGAGGACGAAAAGAGGGGAGGAGGAATAGGGTTCCAAGTTATCAAACTTTCACAAAACTAGGGCACGCGAGAATTCAATCCACAACCGTTCTTATCCTGTTCCAAGCATCAAATCTTCTTCCCGGAGATCCCAGAGGTCCATCCCAACCGTCATTTAAGCTCGAGACATCCAAGAATACTCTCTTTCGAGTTGCACCGGTTTGGTTAAACTTTTGATTTACAAACTCGCGAGTCATAGCTTTTAAATGATTTCAATGTACATATTCACGTTCATATTGTTTTTTGTAGTCGTTTAGAACCATTATGCAGGAGTTTACACGCAAGAATCACGCATCACCATTGTTAGGGCATTAAGAGCTTACACATTCGTTTTCACGCATACAACCACTTTCAGCGCAAACCAATGGCACCACTGAATTTGTGAGGTAAAAATTAAGGGATCTGGGTCGGTTTCATATTGGTTCATGTTGTTTTTGCAAGTTTCTTTTTTCGCAGAAAGTAGCTACGGAACAAACATGGCTAAATCATGGCGAAACAGCAACAAAGTCGTAGCAAAAAGTGGGTGGAAACGAGGAAGAAGAAGGTGAACAGGGATGAGGACCATTTGACTGTACGTGGCGAGATCTGTATGGATGGTCAACGACGTCAGTTTCTCTCTCTCGCTCTGACTGGTTGGCTATGGCGCGCGTGGGGTCCAGCCTTGACTACGTTTGAATGATCATTTAGTCATAGCATTTAATATTTCTTGTTTTTTGTGAGTGTTTCTAATGACTAACAAGCTGCAGCGCATCTGGCGAAGGGATATGGTGTGCATCATAGAGAACCTGGGATCGATACCCAGGTGAGACATTTATTTTTTAAAACAAGCCTGGTTCTCAGATCCAGTGTACGTGGCGCTGTGCACTCCATCGTATACCCTTCAATCACCACCTTTGGATGATCTCGAAACTGGATCCAACGAATCCAGAACTGAAGGCACACGATAGACACTCATAGAGTCTTCACACAGGATAACACGCCCAGGTTTTACTTTTCTTTAATTATCTTTATATTATTTATATAATTGTATAGTTATTCTTAACTATTTTATATGTATACAATATAATTTTAAAATAAAATTAAGAGTAAAGTTAAAATAGGGCAAGGCTTATAATTAACATTAGGACATTTTTTCGATTATTCGGTTTAGTTATTTTAATTAAATTTAATTATAAAAGTCACTAAAACCTTAGAACGGTGATATAAGGTGTTAGGGTTTACCCCATCCCATTTGGGCCAAAGTATCAAAATATTAGGATTTAAATTATTATTCGTTTCGACTAAATTTATTGGTCGCGATGATTAATGATCGATTAATTTAATTAATCAAATCCTATAAATTAAAATAATATTTATTCTGCTAAATGGTTTTAACCAAAGCTATTGGTTACGATGATTAGCATTTTCCATTTATCAAATTCGTTATTATTTGTAATTGAATCTATCGATTATGAGGAGTAACGATAATTAAAATACGCACATTTGCTATTCGTGATAATCGAATCTATCGGTTATAGTGGTTAGCAATCCTCCCTTTAACCCGTTAGCCGTAGTAATCAAACCTATTGATTATCGCAACTAATGGTAACAAATTAAAACCAGGGTTGTACGCCCAAACACTTAAAACATATCAAACCACAAACCACAGATTTTCATCTCTTCAATACTGCGAAACTACAAAGGTAATTTGAAATACCTTTTCAAAACTGCAAAACGGTAATTCAAAATACCGTCAACACATTCATATCAAATTCAAAGGCGTACAACCCTGTGCCCGAACTACGTTGACTCTAATTCTCCATAAGGAGATACGTAGGCACTTGGATAACCAAGGCGAGTCCCCTTCCTCCAAATCTTAATCATGTCTTTAACCCTATTAACTGTTTGTTACCTTTCTTTATGTTTTGCCATAACCCTTATCTTTGCAATGTTAACCTTTAGGAAAGGGTTGAGGGTGCCTAACACCTTCCCTCGACCTGAATATAGTATCTTACCCTGATCTCTATACTGCGTAGGGTTTCCTATTCGCCCTTCAGAATAGGTGGCGACTCTAAGTTAAATTTTTTAGGCAGGTTGCTACAGCTGGCGACTCTGCTGGGGACCACGTAATGGTGATTACTATGCTCCTATAGGTTTTGGCAGGGTTTAGGTTTGGCAAACTTTTAGGGTTTGACTAATTTGCCATTTTTAGGGTTTGGCTAACTCGCCAATTTTAGGGTTTATTTTTTATATATAAATATTTAAATTTTTATTTATTTATTTATTTATAAATACATTTATTTCACCTCAATTTAAATTAATATTTTATTTAAATATTTGTTCTACTGCATTGTTATAAGCGGCCGGAATCCAAGGTTAGTTTTTAAATATTTAAATTTAAATTTATTTATTTATTTACAGCCTTAAACTACAGTAATTTAAATTTTTATTTAATTACTGTCATACTATAATGTCAAATTATAAGCGGCTGGACTTCGAGGTTAGTTTGTTTTTAGATATTCAAATTTAAATTCATTTGTTTATTTATCTACATCTATTTACAGTAATTTTATTTATTTATTTTGCTATAATTTAAATAAATACTGCTTTAGTTGCTTATATACAATTTCTGCTTTTTATATTGTCGGGATATTATAAATTATTTGTTTAAACCCTAAGTGTGGGAGTTAACTTTGAGATCAATAGGGGAGTATGAATCGCCTACGAGTCTCATTGATAACTCCACTCGGAGTGGGTTGAGTATTCGGAAATGTCCAAAACGAGGCTTGACTTTGTTGAGGGCTGGACTGGATACTTGGCTGATCTCTCCGAGAACCTACCCCAAAAATTCGAACCTCATGGATAAAATGAGTTGTTCTAAAATCCAAAGAGACAAAAAGTCTCGGCGGCTACGAACGACCCCATGAGACCTTCTAGAACCCCCTATAAAAAGGTTGGCTCCCAAGAGCCGCTACGTCGGACCTATGAACTTAGGACTTTTGTGCTTATGTGCTGATTATATATTTGCAATTTATATGCTTCGAGTATCTATGCGTTTCAATATTACAGGTATCCCTACGTATTCCCTAGCCTGTAGGGATTATATTTCTAAAAACGTCTCATTCATACGAGGGACATCTTTGTTAGCATACGTCAATTGGCCTCTCGATGGCCATGCGATTCGGTGACTGTCTTGAACGGTCACCCTGTGCTCGCTCTTACGAACTCCCTAGCCTGCAGGGATTTTTCTTTTACATCCATGTGTTTTCACAACGACGCGTCCTTCCTCGAAGGAAAACTTCATTAGTATGCGTTCGATTGGCCTCTCGATGGCTATGAGATCTAGTGACCGTCCGGAACGGTCACTCCATGTTTGTTTCCGCCACCCTCTAACTTGTAGGGTTTGGATTTCCATCTATACATCTTTTATCCCTAGCCTATAGGGATTTCCCTTCATCCGATATCGTCCTTAGATAGGTTGTGTCCCGCATAGAGAACCTTCCCACGAGGGACAACTTCATCGGTACACGTTGATTGGCCTCTCGATGGCCATGAAACTTGGTGACTGTCCTGAACGGTCATCAACTGCTACTTTCCGCGTACCCCTTAGTCTGAGGGATTCCCATTGGTGTATTATAATCTCAAGCTTGCGAGTATCTCATTAGAGTCTAATGTTATCCCTAAATCCGCACAGGCTATCCTTAGGATTATATCTACCGCACGTCCGCATTGCATTGCATACAAGGAGTCATAATAGACAAAAAATAAAGGAGTCCTTTGCATACGCGTGCATTCGCATTTTCATGCATTCATACATTTACATTCACATTTGCATTTCTACCTTCGCCCGCATCCATACTTACCGCGCTAGCCGGTTTCCCGAAACGCCCAAGGAAATAAGAGGATTATCACCTATGGAGAAAGGAGGATAAATTATTAAGAATGATCTCGGCCCTACTACAAAAAGAGGATGTCTTCCGCCATGCCAATTACATGTCCATGCCTTTTCAAAACAGGATTATAAATACAATAAAGGTTATCATCGAGCAAGGATTAGTTCAACAACGAAGTTCCCTCATAGATACACTCAAGGGGTATCTAGTCATAAAGGGGTTCATCTACGAACATAGCAAATTTACAAGAACGCTCTACGATAGCCTGGGGGCAAAGATCAATCCAACTGGGGCAACACCCTGAACGAAGATGCTTAACTACGATGGAAGGAAGGCGACATATGTTAATCCCCCACCAAGGGGCAAGAGGGTCATAGGTTCTCTCTATCAGTCTACAAACTCTGGAGGTTACAAATGGTGTGAAGCTATCCTTAGAAAAAAAAAGCAAAAGAGGTTCAGTCAAAGGAAACTCATGAAGCTCCGATACGACGAAAACCCACCGCTAACAATTTATTCCCGACAGGTTTGACGTGCCCAAGGATAATTCGAGACTACCCTTCACTTCTACAAGTCCATGAACTAAGGAGTGAAACAAGTCCAATGAACTCGCAAAGGAGATTGCCCTTAGGATCAATAGGTTTTACCATTCCAAGTTGTAGTTTCTACGATCACAAAGTGTTATTTGATGTAAAACGTTGTACCTATCGAATAGTAATTCAATAAAATGATCATGCATGTTTTGAAATCAATTCTTTCTCTTCGCTCTTACATTACTACGACTTTCCGTTTCAAATTATCACTCCCAATTATTAACAAACTTGAGGGAGAATGACGAATACAAATAACTAAGTCTCGCTAAACATATGCTTTCAAGGTAAGACCAAGCCGAGGATGTACAGGCATTGTTTCAAATCCCAAACAGTGGAGCTATAAGGATGTTAATCTCTCGTTACCCCCTCGAGCCAGGAGTTGGAGTTTGTTTCTACTTTTCAAATAAACCTTGATTTTAAACCAGGGGCAGGGTAGATTTCGATTAATTCAATGGTGTATTTTGGTTGTCAAGAGAGTCAATCCATCCAAGCAAGGATTCAAGCAAAGTTCAAGCATATCTTCTTCCTCGCATTCATCCAAGATGGAGGAAGCAATGGAGATAACATTGACAACAATATTCTTCCTCAAAACATCATTCAAGATCGAGGAAGTATCAAAGTCGAAGCTTACAAATCAAATCAACATGACGGTCACAACAGTCAAAATATCCAAGGATCAATATTTCCAAAGGAGCATTCAAAAGAAAAACGCCCGCTAAGTCAAAATGGAAATTTCCACGAAAGAAAACAAAACGACTTAGGCAAAATTTGGGCATCCCGATGGATCAAATTCAAAGGAGTTGGTTCATGCAAAAAACAAGGGATAAAAACAAAGGCGAAATACAAAGGATAATCTTGTGACTGCCACAGCTTCTCATAAACGCTTGGATCTTTACAACATTTTTCAGTGCTTGGATCTCTACTAAGGCCTCCGCGCAACATCAAAACTGATTCTCTTACAAACAAAGCACATCCATTGGATTAAGCGAATTTTAGGACTTGGAGAACATCAAGGAGAAAGGGGTGGGCTAAATAAATTTTGAGCCTTATATCCATTGTTTCTTAAAACCGTGAACCAGGCCAAGATACAACATTCAAAAGTCCTAATTGAGGCAAGGTTAACTACGGAAGCATATTAAGCAGGATTTGTTATACTGACTCCTATGTTTGTTAACACTATTTCTAATCACTACGCTTCTTCAAGCATTCATTTCTAATCATTCAACCTTAATTCATAACGAACCTCGATTTCAAAACTTGCATTTGCATTACATTGAAGTTACTTCTCAAAAGGTACAACACCGTCTACGAATATACACTTAGAATAAAGGTGATCATTTCTGATAAAGACTCTTGAATGGGGAAACCACGTCTAGAGGGTTTTCCTAAACAGAGGCATACAACCAAACATCCTATTAACTAGGGGCATTCTTCCTAAGGTTCAATTGACTTGGGTTACATCTCGAAGCAATCTCAATCAGGGGCATGTCAAACATGGGAAGAATTCAAATTCAAAAGGATATAACACTATGGGTAACCCTCCATATCTGGGAAGTCAAGGGCATACCCTTCAATCTAAACGTCGAAGCATATGACAAGGTTATTTCCTGGGGCATTTCCCTCATAAGCATCTTCTTCCACTAAAATAATGGGGCAATGGATACTAAATCCATAAAGCGCACAACAAAAGACACTTTCATATTCTGCAGCTTCGAACAAATCTTCCTCCTAACTACAATCTTCAAAATTCGAACAAAACAGGTATTGGGAAATCGCGCTAGCATCACATCCTACCTTATCCAACAACCTCACAACATTTCGCATACGCTTTGGTTATCAACAACATATCGTTTGAGTACCATGCAAGTACATATAACTCATGCATTACATACAATGGCTGATACATTACACCACACCTTTTTAGGTAGTCTTCTCTAAGACAAATCCTATGATCATTTCCGATAACCTTTTTAGGTAGTCTTCTTTAAGACATTCTTTCCTAAGAACCTCTTCAGATAGTCTTCTTTAAGACATTCCAAGAACCCTTTTTAGGCGGTCTTCTTTAAGACATTCTCTTTCTAAGAACCTTTTCAGGTAGCCTTCTTTAAGACAAATCCTACGATCCTTTCTAGGAACCTTTTCAGGTAGTCTTTTCCAAGACATTTATCATCCTTTCAGGAACCTCTTCAGGTAGTCTTCTTTAAGACATTCTAAGAACATTTCTAGGTAGTCTTCTTTAAGACAATCATCGTCATTTCCAATAACCTTAGGTAGTCTTCTTCAAGATATTTCTTTTTCTAAGTACCTTTTCAGGTAGTCTTCTTCAAGACATTCCTTTTTTTAAGTTCCTTTTCGGGAAGTCTTCTTCAAGACATTCCTTTTCTAAGTGCCTTTTCAGGTAGTCTTCTTCAAGATATTTCTTTTTCTAAGTACCTTTTCAGGTAGTCTTCTTCAAGACATTCCTCTTCTAAGTGCCTTTTCAGGTAGTCTTCTTCGAGACATTCTTGTTCTAAGTACCTTTTCAGGTAGTCTTTTTCAAACAATTTGGCATCCTTTTCAGGAATCCCTTCAGGTAGTCTTCTTTAAGACATTCTACGAACCTTCCTAAGTAGTCTTTTCTAAGACATCCATTATCCTTTCCAAGAACCTTTTTAGGTAGTCTTTTAAGACATTTTTCCAGCCTTTTCAGGTAGTCACCCTTAAGACATTCCTCTTTCTCTGTTGAAAACCTTTTTAAGGTAGTCTTCTTTAAGACAAATGTTCATGTCCATTCCAGAAACCTTTTCAGGTAGTCTTATAGAAGACATTATTTCGTTCCACTCATTACATCAATCAACATATGCATAAGCACTGTCCCATACATCAAAACATCCAATGCAAAACTCTGGTGCTAAGCTACATTGTCCACCTGCTTCCCGGTAACCTTACCGATGCCAGTAACCTTACTGAGATTTATTTTCCAATCACCTGATTGATGTTTTCCGGTAACCTTACCGATGCCAGTAACCTTACTGAGATTTATTTTCCAATCACCTGATTGATGTTTTCCGGTAACCTCACCGATGATAGCAACCTTGCTGTTCATTTCACGCATCAGCATACATACATACGCACCAGCATATGCATATCATCTAATGCATTCACATATCACAAAAAACCCAATTTTTAATGGCCATCCAAATCATTTTCAAAGTCAGTTCCCGTCTGACTGTTACATCAAAATCCAGTTCCTGTCTGGTAGTCAGTTCCCGTCTGACTGTTACATCAAAATCCAGTTCCTGTCTGGTAGTCAGTTCCCGTCTGACTGTTACATCAAAATCCAGTTCCCGTATGGTAGTCAGTTCCCGTCTGACTGTTACATCAAAATCCAGTTCCCATCTGGTAGTCAGTTCCCGTCTGACTGTGACAACAGCCCAGTCTCCGACCCTCGAGTCGTGAGTCTAAAAACAGGTGAATCTCTTTCATGCAGGTACGCTTGTCAGAATCATGGCAGGCAATTCCTTTGGTGCAGGTGAGCTCGTCCGAACTAGGGCAAGTGATCTAAATGGTGTAGGTGAGTTTGCGATAACCCTCGCAAATGATCCTAATGGTGCAGGTGAGTTTGTGATAACCCTCGCAAATGATCCTAATGGTGCAGGTGAGTTTGCGATAACCCTCGCAAATGACCCTATTGGTGCAGGTGAGTTTGCGATAACCCTCGCAAATGATCCTAATGGTGCAAGTGAGTTTGCGATAACCCTCGCAAATGACCCTATTGGTGCAGGTGAGCTTGTTAGAATCATAACAAGTGATCCCTCTTACAAGTCCTCACTATGTAAGACTCAGGCTTTAGCAGGACGGTTCTTTTCTCTCACACTCGAGCACAAGGTTTTTTCAAACGATACTTCAATTGGGTTTATCACGTTAGTCCCTCGGCAGTGATGTTCCCCAAAATTTCATCAACAACAAACAAGGTTTTATTTTTCTTTTCCAAAGCTTCTAACATACTTCAACTAACACAACTAACAATCATGCATCATTCAATTAACATACCTCATTCATACATAGTGCATATACATACATTACTCTCATTTATTTTTGAGAAGCTCACTGCATCATACATTACATGCATCATAACATTGCATAAAATCAAGATTGCCTTTTTAGGCTATGCTACAATCAGAAGCATCTGCTTCACATCCAAAAAAGAGAGAGAGAGGTATTTACCTTGGATGGCATCTTCAAAGCCCATCTCCCACATGACTTCTTCCCAACAAACGCAAATTTAGGGGCATTCTCAGTGTTCAATCATCTTCTACCTTTATATCATGATAGGCAGACGTGCCTATCTGACTCTTCAGGTTTAAGAAGATTGAACAGGGGCAGCTGTCATACCCCAAAATTTGCCTTCCTCTATTCATCTTCAATGGCTCTAGGTTCAAAGGATCATTCAAGTCACTCTCTCCTTTTCGATGGTCTCAAAGCTAGGGTTTGCACTTTATCAAAGGATTTTGAATTTCTAAGGCCTCAAATGGATCTCAAGAAGCTTCAATTGAGATGAAACTAAAGAGAGCCTTTAGAGGACACCTTAAGCTTTCTAAAGAGCCAAGAATCACCTCTATGGAATTAAGATCAAGGAAGTTATGACTTGTTAAGGTTGACTAATTTTTTAGAAAATGCATGAAAGAGATATTGAGCAAAATTGAATTTTCTTTCAAGCGGGCCAATCCTTTCATGTTCTAAAACTCATTTCTAGCATGGCCCATAACCTCTAAGCCCAACTATATGATTTCCTTTTATTTATTTTATTTTATTGGATTGAATTCAATTCAATTTTAGTTAAAATAAATAAAGAAAAAAATCAAAGATTGGTGTTAAGCTTATTTTATCAAATATTAAGAATACACTCATAATATTTGATTGAAGACTTGTGGCAAAAAGATCAAAAAATAGATTGGAGTTAAACTTGGAAAGATTTTATACAAAAAATCAAATCAAACTTTCTTCTAATCAAAGCATGATTTCTTTCCAATTTTCTAAACCCTAAAGTGATCCATATATATTCTAAATGATGGAGGAGGCAAGGAGGACGAAAAGAGGGGAGGAGGAATAGGGTTCCAAGTTATCAAACTTTCACAAAACTAGGGCACGCGAGAATTCAATCCACAACCGTTCTTATCCTGTTCCAAGCATCAAATCTTCTTCCCGGAGATCCCAGAGGTCCATCCCAACCGTCATTTAAGCTCGAGACATCCAAGAATACTCTCTTTCGAGTTGCACCGGTTTGGTTAAACTTTTGATTTACAAACTCGCGAGTCATAGCTTTTAAATGATTTCAATGTACATATTCACGTTCATATTGTTTTTTGTAGTCGTTTAGAACCATTATGCAGGAGTTTACACGCAAGAATCACGCATCACCATTGTTAGGGCATTAAGAGCTTACACATTCGTTTTCACGCATACAACCACTTTCAGCGCAAACCAATGGCACCACTGAATTTGTGAGGTAAAAATTAAGGGATCTGGGTCGGTTTCATATTGGTTCATGTTGTTTTTGCAAGTTTCTTTTTTCGCAGAAAGTAGCTACGGAACAAGCATGGCTAAATCATGGCGAAACAGCAACAAAGTCGTAGCAAAAAGTGGGTGGAAACGAGGAAGAAGAAGGTGAACAGGGATGAGGACCATTTGACTGTACGTGGCGAGATCTGTATGGATGGTCAACGACGTCAGTTTCTCTCTCTCGCTCTGACTGGTTGGCTATGGCGCGCGTGGGGTCCAGCCTTGACTACGTTTGAATGATCATTTAGTCATAGCATTTAATATTTCTTGTTTTTTGTGAGTGTTTCTAACGACTAACAAGCTGCAGCGCATCTGGCAAAGGGATATGGTGTGCATCATAGAGAACCTGGGATCGATACCCAGGTGAGACATTTATTTTTTAAAACAAGCCTGGTTCTCAGATCCAGTGTACGTGGCGCTGTGCACTCCACCGTATACCCTTCAATCACCACCTTTGGATGATCTCGAAACTGGATCCAACGAATCCAGAACTGAAGGCACACGATAGACACTCATAGAGTCTTCACACAGGATAACACGCCCAGGTTTTACTTTTCTTTAATTATCTTTATATTATTTATATAATTGTATAGTTATTCTTAACTATTTTATATGTATACAATATAATTTTAAAATAAAATTAAGAGTAAAGTTAAAATAGGGCTAGGCTTATAATTAACATTAGGACATTTTTTTGATTATTGGGTTTAGTTATTTTAATTAAATTTAATTATAAAAGTCACTAAAACCTTAGAACGGTGATATAAGGTGTTAGGGTTTACCCCATCCCATTTGGGCCAAAGTATCAAAATATTAGGATTTAAATTATTATTCGTTTCGACTAAATTTATTGGTCGCGATGATTAATGATCGATTAATTTAATTAATCAAATCCTATAAATTAAAATAATATTTATTCTGCTAAATTGTTTTAACCAAAGCTATTGGTTACGATGATTAGCATTTTCCATTTATCAAATTCGTTATTATTTGTAATTGAATCTATCGATTATGAGGAGTAACGATAATTAAAATACGCACATTTGCTATTCGTGATAATCGAATCTATCGGTTATAGTGGTTAGCAATCCTCCCTTTAACCCGTTAGCCGTAGTAATCAAACCTATTGATTATCGCAACTAATGGTAACAAATTAAAACCAGGGTTGTACGCCCAAACACTTAAAACATATCAAACCACAAACCACAGATTTTCATCTCTTCAATACTGCGAAACTACAAAGGTAATTCAAAATACCTTTTCAAAACTGCAAAACGGTAATTCAAAATACCGTCAACACATTCATATCAAATTCAAAGGCGTACAACCCTGTGCCCGAACTACGTTGACTCTGATTCTCCATAAGGAGATACGTAGGCACTTGGATAACCAAGGCGAGTCCCCTTCCTCCAAATCTTAATCATGTCTTTAACCCTATTAACTGTTTGTTACCTTTCTTTATGTTTTGCCATAACCCTTATCTTTGCAATGTTAACCTTTAGGAAAGGGTTGAGGGTGCCTAACACCTTCCCTCGACCTGAATATAGTATCTTACCCTGATCTCTATACTGCGTAGGGTTTCCTATTCGCCCTTCAGAATAGGTGGCGACTCTAAGTTAAATTTTTTAGGCAGGTTGCTACACACAGCTTTAGTGAGAGTTGAATATCATAGAGAGAACCCAGTAAAACAAAGTTTTGTAATAATAATAATAAATAAGTCAAGACAAACGTATGCAATGCATTAATGATTATTATAAAATAAATAGGGTCTGACATAAGACGAATGTTTAAACAAACGGGAAAGAAATTACGACTGCAAATGAACTAATGATCTAAAAAGTCATTCGTCTGGATATCAATGCATTAGACTTTATGAGGCTCTTCTGGCTGGCTAAATTCAACGACCCCTTCTTCAATCAAGTCTTGAATTTTATGTTTCAACGGCCCACAATCTTCTGTATCATGACTAAGACTATTTGAATGGTAAGCACATCTTGCATGATGCTTGTACCCAGGAGCGGGATTAGATGGAGCTGAGTATGGAGGCAGTAGAGTTATCAGACTCCGATCGAGCAAGTGTTGCAAAGCTTGAGACAATGGCATGTGCAGTGGAGTAAATGACCTCTTGGGTTTGGATTTCCAAGTACGTTGGCCACCTTGTTGCTTACGCTGATCTTTCTGTGGTTGTTGCGTTGGCGCCTGACTAGAGACCAGGACTGCCCTAACAATGTTGGATTCATTCTTTCTCTTGTATGGCTTTTTTACAGCACCAGAAGAAGTAGCCACCTGAATTTTTCCACTTCGGATACCACTTTCATCACGTTCCCCAGTCAGTATGAGGTCGGTGAAACCAGATGAAGTGCTTCCAAGTAGATAACTGTAGAAAGGACCAGTTAGTATACTCATGAACATGTCAACTAACTCTCGGTCAGCCAAAGGGGGTTGAACTCTACCAGCCAAGTCTCTCCACTTCTGAGCATACTCTTTGAAGCTTTGTAGTTGCATGCAGGTTGGCGCGAGATCAGCATTGTATTGGTATTGCTTGTAGAAAGCAACAACCAAGTCTTCCCATGTGTGAATGTTGGCACCCTCTAGTTGATAGTACCATTCAAGTTGTGTTCCAATTAGACTTTCTTGAAATAAATGGATCCAGAGCTTCTTGTCGATAGTGTGAGGTTGAAGCTTCCTCACATAAGACCTTAAGTGCAGTTTAGGACAAGAGACTCCATCGTACTTAGCAAAGGCCGGGGTCTTAAATTTCGGAGGAATGACAACTCCTGAGATGAGGCCTAGTTCTTCAAAGTCCAGACAGGGTACTTTCTGAATCTCCATAGCTTTCATGCGCTCTTCGAGCATCTGGTATTTCTCATCAGGATATTCATCCTCAAAGTAGTAATATCCTTCTTCCTCAGAGGGCTTGACAGAATCATGATTACTTTTTGCGTCAGTCTTGATGCTAGCATCGTCATCTTGATCATTGTCATTGTCTTCATGAATCTTGACTTCTTCAGCCTTCTTGAGCGGACCTCTGAATCTTCTTCCCATGTTAAGGACACCCACGGATCTTCTTGACTTTTTCTCCTTCTTGTTTAGGAGTGCTTTCAGCTCATCTTGCCCCTTGGACAAGTTTAGGATCAGATCTTGAAATTGGACATTCTGAGCTTGAAGGTCTTTGGCTGACTGTTTGAGATTCATGATGTTGAAATAAACAGCGAGGAGGTGAGAAACCTGTGGTAGAGACTTGTGATGAGATGTTATGAATGCAAATGCAATGTTTTCAAGGATCTTAAAAAGATTTAGTTAGCAACATTAGAAAATTGATTAGTCGCCTCTTCGTTTAAGAACTCTGATTCTTGAGAATTCTTCTATAGGAATCAAGCTCACCATATCCAGTGGGTCATAGCCTCTGATTCGGGAACTTCTGAATTTGAAGGTACATGGCTAGAGGAAAATAAATCCTCTTGCCCCTTGATAGGCATTGAGTCTTTAAACTGGAAGACATATGGCTAGAGGAAAATAAGTCCTCTTGCCCCTAGATAGGAATTCCGTCCTTGATAAGAGCACCTGAAATTGTGCGCCCTAAATCCCTAAGATCCTTGAAAGGATTAGTCAATATGCTATGTTATGATGTTATGATGTCATGATGTTATGCGAATGCCGTGCATCAGGCAAAGCGTAATATATTAAGGACCAACAAGTCCTACAGCAAAACCTGCAAGAAAGTCAAAGGGTTAGTAGCACACACAAGCAAGTCACACAAGTGTCCTTAGGTTTAAAGGCTTGCATGAAGTTCGTAGGTAAGTACCCTCCCCACTGAAGTTTAGTTGGTTCAACCTGTCCTATATGTCATACCCTAATTTTTGACCCCCCTGAGATGGCATATCTTCAGGATTTTTCATCAGGTCAAGACAAGTTCCCAGAGCAGTCACTTCTCCATCTGGTATCCAATCGAGGATGCTCAAAGACAAGAAAGCTCAGGAAAAGGATCAATCAATACAAGGATTAGTCCCTAATACAATCATGAGGCTCAAAGACTTCACTTTTCTCATCTATGATTGATTAGACATCCAGTCATATGAGTACAGGTTTATTCAGGTCACCAGACTAGGGTTTTGAGCCTATCAAGGACTAAAATCAGGGACCACTTTTGGGAAACCCTAAAAAGCCTCAGGGAACCATTCAAAGACATCAATCATCTTCAAATAACTCATATTACAAGATCTACTGGACATCACATTTCAATTCAAAGTCTACAGTCATTATTTTCACATGGTCGACAAATTAGGGTTTTGACCTAATTCACCAAGATAGTTGACTTTTAATCAGGGCATGAATCCAAAACTCAAGACATGATTCAAGAATCTCTACTACCTCAATATAAGCCATTTACATCATTCATTTGAGGAAAAGATCTTGTTTCTACACAAAAGCCCAAAAAATTCACTTTGGCAGGAAAAAGTCAACTGTGAAGGATCATCATTGACTTTTAAGGTTTTTGGTCAAAAAATGACTTTCAAAGATCAATATCATCAATATATGGATGTCAAAGTCATTTGACCAAAGAAATTCATCAAGGAGCGAAAAGTCGGGAATTAGGGTTTTTGAAGGCATGGTGAGAACTCAAAATTTCACCTACACAACTCAAAAAACTTCCAACATGAAAGTTGTAGATCTTGCAAAATAAAACAACATCTTACAAAGGAACTTTTTTCAAAAGATCAACCATTTATGAAGTTTTGGAAATTTTGAAGTTTAGGTCATAAACACTTAGAAATTTTTCTAAGTGTTTTAACCTAGTTTTCATCCAACTTTGGGCTCATTTTTCACAAATTTCCCAAGTGATTCTGAAGAAGACATAAACTAATGATTTAAAGTAGATGTTTAGGGCTTTCCAAATTGTGTTCAACCTTCTCCAAATTCAATTTGAGCTAAGAGTTATGCTTGTTCAAAGTTGGCCTCATGAAGTAAAATTATAGGTCATGGACACTTTTGGACTTTGCAAATTTTGTGCAAATAACCTCTCTTATGGATGCTACACGACCCATAACATGTCTGAAACAATACCATGCATTCATTTTCACCATGCCATGATAATTGAAGAAGATTCCTAAAACAAGAACATGTGATTATGTAATGATTACTTTTGAGAATTTATGGCAAATTGATGAATCACCCAAGGAATCTTCTCACCAACCAATTAGAGCTCACTTTGCATCTGAATTGTCCCCTAAGATCAGATAGAATCAATGGATAGGGGAGGTGGCTCGAAAATGCAATGATCACACTTGGATATTCTTTGAAATTTCTTCATGGCTAAGAAACCAAACTTGCTTCACTAAGCAAGCTCACTCTCCCAATCAGTACTGAGACATTTGCCTATAAATAGAGGCCTCATTCTCATTCAAAAAAGACACCAAAGCAACTCAATTCCTTGCTTTCTCTTTCTCTTCTCATGCTTATTGTTTTTCAAAGTTCTTTGGCAAGAAGAATCGTTTTCTTCAAACCAGAGCTCATCTTTGGAAAGTAAGCATTCTAACATCTCAAGGGAGGTCATTTGAGGTGATCCAAGCACCTGGATCACTTCTGTAAGTGGAGGAACACCATTGTTGCTCTCACTTTGGAGCATTTGCAGTTGGAGGTCCATGGAGTAATTCAGGAGGTTCTGAGCCAAGCCAATCATCCAGGCACATTCCTCAGGTCATAGTGAAGCTAACCAGATGGCTGCAGCTCATCTGTAACTCAAGAATCAACACCCTCCATGTTCACTTAAAGCTGAAATCGAGGGAGGACCATAGAGCAATTCAGGAGGATTCAAGCTCCAACAAGCATTCAGATAGCATCATTGAGTCTCAGGGAAGCTATTGAGATCATTCATTCAAGCCCAGGTGCTCTCAATCATCCTCACGACCTCCATTTTCAGAGGTAAGTTCCTGAACCTCACTTCTTTAATTTAAGCATTCTTTAAGAAATAGCTCGATTCTATCTTGTTCAGCATCATCAGAGGATTGAAAACCCTCTATCATCAGTCATTTATCTTTCAGCATAGCCATTTAATTTGATTTTTAAGTTTTAGGGTTCTTCACGATTTCTGGTAAATTAGTTAGATGTAGTTAATATAAATATATGTTAGTTACATATTTAGAATCGTGAGTGAATTTAGAGCAAGTTTGGTCTTTACATCTTTGCAAATGGTTGAGAAATGAGCAAGTTCATAAATTTGAAATCTGAGAGCTTGAGGTTGAAGACGAAGATGGTGGTGGCGCGCAATTTTCAAATTCAGGTCTAAGTTTATTTTATTTTGATTGATACCTGTTTCATTAACGACTAAAACGTGATAGCCCAGTGGTAAAGAGTGTTTGTGTGTTGCGCGTGCCCAAGGTCTGGGGTTCGAATCCCCCTCGCCCCAGACCTTTTGATTTTATTTCTTTTTTTCGCTTCTATGCATTTGAGTAATATATGAATTGCAATGGGACCATGCATATGACACCAAGCGCGCGTTGGCTCAGTGGTGTTGTTTTGGGCTGGTAATACAAAGGGCGTGGGTTCAAACCTGGTTGGTGACAAAACCATATTTTTTACCACTTTTCCCATTTAATTTCTTCACAACTTTAACCAATTATTTAACCTATCAAATTAATTTATTTTCACTTCATTTTTCACACACTTGTCATTTAATATATCTATTTTGTGAATAATTAAAAAAATCATAAAAATATTATTTATTTCATATATTTTTATTAGGTTTAAAATAATATGTTTTAAGTGTTTTCTTAAATACTTTAAATATATATATTCACTTTGTTTTAACCTAATCATTTTATAAATAAAGTTTATGATAAAACCCTAATTGTTTAGGTCTTAATTAGGCATAGATCTTCATCTTTATCTTAATTAAGTTGACTTTTGTCAAATTTCAAAACTGTTTTCAATCTCCGAATAAATCAAATGATTAGGGTTTTCAAACAACAAAACCTTGTATCATTCCAAATCATTTTTCAAATTGCTTTTACACCAGTACTGTAAAGTACTGGGCCTCTAATAGAGTGTAAGTCCCAAAAACCTTCTCTTCTTAGCTTGTTTTCAAAACTGTATTTTCAAAATCTTCTTTCTGTTTTCAAAACATTCTTCTGGTATTTGAAGGGCATTATTCCCGGTGAAACTCTTCAGATACCTATGTGACCTTTGTCCATCTTCACTTCTTCTGTTTTCAAAAACCATTAACTGTTTATCATATATATATTCAACTGTTATCAACAAAACAACAAAAATTACTGTTGAGGCTCTGTACATACTTCTTCAATGGCCTCCACTCCATCCAGGTTAGGCTTTACAAGCTTTCAATTTACAATCTTTATTTAAATTACTGTCAAATATAAATTGTGCATATATATTAGTTTAGAACTACGTTCGAGTATAAACCTTAGGACAGTTAAACTATATATATATTATAGGAATATGGCCTAGGATTGAGAATGTCTTCCCGGTGAAGGCTCTTTCCTAATTAGAGATCTGTAGTTCAAACCCCCAAGATGAATTATTCCCGGTGAAACATCTTGGCAAAAACCTTAGAATCCAAAAATAAATAGGACACATCCACCCAAAGAGGAATTATTCCCGGTGAAACCTCTTACCCATTTGCTTAGAGCCAAAATAAGTTCAAAACTACATAGCTTTCTCTTGTGCTATAACAAGGACCCTCGATTAGCCTCCTCTTGGGCTTTGTACAAGGACCCACAGGCTTCTTAAAAGCATTTCCAGCTTCCTCTTGAGCTTGTATACAAGGACCCATCAGGTTTCTTATAACCATAGGAACAGGTCTTTAGTCACCTTTTAGCCTACCCTGGTGAGTTTCTTCCAATTTAAACCAGACTTTAAACAAGCTAAGTTTGTCTCAATTTTGCATTGAGTACACCTTTTGGAATGAGAGACATGGATAGTCTCTGTCACCCTTATCTTTATCAATCTTCCTTAGCAGAGTCTAGGATCCATGTTTGATCATCCTCAGCATTGAGTCAGCCTTCATCTTGGGCTTTAAACAAGAAGTCTCCACTAGATAATCTTTCTGCCATTCATTTTAACAAAAACCCCTGGAAAGGGTTAGCCTCCAACATCTGTCTAAAATGTCAAAATCCCTGGAAAGGGTTAGCTTCCACACATTCCTTCATTTTAACAAAAACCCCTGGAAAGGGTTAGCCTCCAACATCTGTCTAAAATGTCAAAACCCCTGGAAAGGGTTAGCCTCCAACATCTGTCTAAAATGTCAAAATCCCTGGAAAGGGTTAGCTTCCACACATTCCTTCATTTTTTAATAAACCCCTGGAAAGGGTCAGCCTCCAAAGTCAATTAATAAAAAGTCAAAAAATAAAGATTCATTTCTCTTAGGAGATAATTTCCCCAAAAGAGTCAAAACCCCTGGAAAGGGTCAGCCTCCAAAAACATGATAAAAGTCAGTCTTTTAATAGACAAATTCACCAGCTGAGTCAAAATCCCTGGAAAGGGTTAGCTTCCAAAGAAAAACAGTCTTTTTAATCTCCAGTAGAGTTAAAACCAACAAAAACAGTTAGCCTCAACCTTGGGCTTCATACAAGGCACCCAAACAATAAAACTCCCCTGTTAAGAGTCAGCCTCAACCTTGGGCATTGTACAAGGCAGATAATAGAGTCTCCCCAGTGAGTCCTTCATCACTCAGTAGCCACAACCTTGGGCTTTGTACAAGGCAGATAAACTATATCTTTCATGTGTCAAAGATTCCTAACACCTAGGATCTTTTCCCCTTAGAGTCATCCATACTCAATTCATTTATTTAAGAGTCCGCCACAACCTTGGGCTTTGTACAAGGCAGAAAATAATGTTTTCCCTAGCTAGAGTTAGCCACAACCTTGGGCTCTGTACAAGGCACATAAATAGAGTCTCCCTAAGTAGAGTCAGCCTCAATTCTGGGCTTTGTACAGAACACTAAAATACCCTGTAATTAATCCCCAGTGGAGCCATCTCCCAGAGTCAATAATAATTAATTAATCAATCAAAAAGCCTCAAGCTTGGGCCTCATACAAGCCAGCTAAAGTCAAATCTTTTATACAGTAGATAGACATAGCTTATCTCTATAGAGAGATATTTTTACTACTCTACCACATTCAAACAAACATTTCATTTCAATTTTAATCAAGTCTCCCATTTAGGATTTTGAAAGGCATGAGCTGGCAGTAAAACCCAGACATGTGGTAACTTTCCCTAATTTGGATGAGCAACTTTCTTTCATTTAAGAGGCATTTGACTGGTATACTTGCACATACACAAGTAAGGTCCCCCTCTTGAATGAAATGAATTCAGTTATTCTGTCACTCCTTTAAATGTTTGTGGTAGAATAGTACAAATACCTCTCTGTAGAGATAATTTCATGTCTCTTTACTGTAAACAGAGATTTAATTCCAAGCTTCAACCTTGAGCTTTAAGCAAGGCACCAAAAACAATTAATTTCCCTAGTTAGTTCCCCGAACTACATTAAGCTCTGACTTCCACTAGGGATATGTAGGCATGAGGTTCACAAGGAATCTCAGCGAGCTAATAAAATACCAAAAATAGTCAGTCTGTCTGTCTGTCTGTCTTTCCAAATCAATTCAATTCCTTCTCCTAATACAAAGGAGAAACTTTTCCCAATCTTTAGCAATAAACACAATCACAATGACACAGAGAAGGTTCCTGTAGAGTACTATAGATATGTAGGGTGTTTAAACACTTCCCTATGTATAACCGACCTCCCGGACTCCAGAATTTCTAGTCTAGGTGAAATCCCCACACTTAGCAAACTCCTAGGGTTTAGTTGAGATCTTTTTTCCCCTTTCCTACTCGTAGGACAAATAAGAAAGTTCGTGTGATATCGTAGGAAGAACTGAAATAAAATTCATCCCGCCACGGGCGCATTCTCCTTCCAAATTTCGCGTGAAGGGTATAGCGTGCCGTCCTCCCAAGTGAAACGGGGAGGTAAAGAAAACGACCACCACAGAAAAATGGCGACTCTGCTGGGGATATAAGTGTTAAAAACCTTGGTTTTTCATCCAAACCAATGGTTGACCTGTTGCTGGTCCAGCCCCAATGAGGAATTAGGGATGCCAAATTCCCCCTCAAACAAGAGAGGTCCTGCCTAACCTCTGTGTCATATCATGTGTTTGTTGCATATATATTTGTTTATTTTGTTTATTCTGTATCGGGAAAGGGCTTGATTCCCCCTTGTGGTGAGAAATCCTATACCCGGATTTGAGTGCAACATAAGATAGGATGGAGGATGTCTTCCCGGTGAAGGCCCTCTAATCTTGGTTTCCAATTCTACTCTTGGGATTTGCCTGGCTGGTTGTGATTAACTGCGCCACTGCATTCCGAGACTGATTTGTACCAGGAGGACCTAGAAACACATTAACCCCACTTAAAGCCTTTTTTTTAGGACGTAGAGCGGTGATTACGGAAGTAATTGTCACGCAGATACTACACTCAGAGAAAACTCTCTTATAGATACCAATCAACGTATCTTTAAGGTTGAGCAAAAACTCTGAGACCCCTAGAACCCGATCTACAGGTACAAAAATCCTTAACCTTAGTTTACCATTGGGGCGGGGATTGCGTTTGGACTTCATGACCACTATACCCTTCAACGCCATGTTTGTTTAAAACTCTTGTGTGTGCATTCATGCATTCATGCATCATTCATTAATAAACAACTAAAAAACAAAAAGAGTCTTTTTCGAGTCGTTTTTCAAGGAAACTAAATAACGAACGTTTTGAACTTCATAGAAAGAGAGAAACGGAGAAAGGACTTAAGGATCTATATTATGGATTATGGAAGAAAGAGAGATAGGAAATACACCTTCAAGATTCCCCAGGTCAAGGAACTGGGAAAGCTCGGAAAACTGGTGGTCAACCCCCAGGCTTTCAAGGAGAAGTATGGAAAACTTCTGCCTTTGCTCAATACCAACATTGTGGATGGGATCCTTCCCACATTGGTACAGTTTTACGATCCAACGTATCACTGTTTCACCTTTCCAGATTATCAGCTCATGCCTACGTTAGAGGAGTACTCTCGTCTGATTGGAATACCCGTGTACGCGCAAGATCCGTACTCCGGTTTGGAAAAGAATCCTGACGACATTATCATTGCTGCAACTACTCCTTTGAACGTAGTCGACATCAGAACTCATATGGTGAGTAGAGGAGGAATTCAAGGATTGCCCTCCAAATTCCTGTTTGATCAAGCTCGGTACTTCGTCAGCATCCAAGATATGAGCGCTTTTGAGGAAGTCTTGGCTTTGCTTATCTACGGATTGTTTTTGTTCCCTAACATTAACGATTTCGTCGACATCAACGTAATTAAGATCTTCTTAATTGGAAATCCAGTTCCAACCTTGCTTGCGGATGCTTATCACTCTGTGCATTCGAGAAACTTGCAGCGAGGAGGATTAATCACATGCTGCGTACCGTTATTATACGAATGGTTCGTTTCGCACCTGCCAAAGTCCAGCACTTTCTGGAATATGAGGGATGGCCTTTACTGGTCACAGAAAATCATGTCTCTCACTCATACAGACATTGATTGGTGTAGTCCTGACAACGACGAAACCAAGATCATCTTCAGTTGCGGAAGTTTTCCCAACATACCCCTTATTGGAACTAAGGGAGGAATCAGTTACAATCCAGCTTTAGCCCGTCGTCAATACGGCTATCCCATGAAAAATATACCAAGTAACATCCAATTGGAGGGTCTGTTCTTCAAGAACATCGACGATCATGGCAACATGCTGAAGAAGGAAATTGTCCAAGCCTGGCGTCTTGTTCACAGCAAAGGGAGAAGATTGTTAGGAAGACATCTTTGCATCTCCCTGGATCCTTACCTTCAATAGGTACGCGTCAGAGCATTCAAGCTCAGGATGCCATATCAACATCAAGAACCTATTCCCCTAAGGGAACCAATTTACCTCTTCTCCACCGATGTTGAAAAACTGCAAGCGGCATTAAACAAGGTATGCCAAGAAAGGAATGCTTGGAGGAACAAGTATCGAATTGTCAACACGGAAAATGTTGAGATTCAAAACATCCTAAGAAGGAAGGATGAGTTACTTGAAGTACTCGATCGACAAGTGACACAATCGTCACTTTCTCATCATATCCCTCCTGCTTCCTGGATCATCGATCAGCTCACGTCAGAGAACGCTCAGCTCAAGAAACAGAAGAAGATGTTAGAACGTGAAGTCGGCTCTTCATCAAAGTTTTAGAGTCGTTTCTCTCAGTTTCTCTGTATTTCCATTTTCAAAGTGTGTAAAAACGGCGTTTTCGCTTAATTAATAAAGTTTGATGTTTCATAACGTAATTATGGTGTTTCCTTGAAAAATAATAACTTAATTGCATATCATGCATCGCTTTAGTCATACGCACTGACACGAGAATTGTCGCGGATCTAAGAGTTACTTTCCTTTCTCCAGAAAGAGAGGAGGAGAAGGAGGTGAACCAAGGCTTTCAAGCTGTCTCATCCATACAACACTCGTTCAAGTCGCAAGAAAAGAATGGAAGACTTTGAGCAAGAGAATGAAGAACTCAGAGAAGAGATTAATACTCTCAAAGGTACTGTTGAAAGACTCAATAGTATGGTAGAAGCCCTGGTAGTTGCGCAGAATCGACCAACGCCAGAAGAACCACAAAGGACTGTGGTTTCCGAGATTGTTTCTACTCCTATTCCTCAGTATACCATGCCGCCTGATCGACCTTGGGGCATGCCGTATAACTTTACTCCAGAAGGGTACATACCTCCAGCTTCTGAAGCTCCAAAAGTCACCATGGATATGCGTCCACCAGAGGGTTACAAACCTCTGGAAATTGAAGTTCCAAGAGCAACGGCAATGGGTTTCGCACAACAGAACGTTGAGATTCCGAGATCTGCTGTCATGGCTTCTCCACAGCCGATTATGCATACTTTTCCCCCACAGGGCGGACAAGTATATCATCACGCTCCAAGTGAGGACGCTGGCGTGTATGAAAGATTGGACGAGTTCCAAGAACAGTTTCTGCAAATGCAGAAGGAACTCAAGACTCTCCGAGGACAAGATCTATTTGGAAAGAATGCTGCAGACCTCTGTCTGGTTCCAAATGTTAAGATTCCTCACAAATTCAAAGTACCAGAATTCGAGAAGTACAAAGGGAATTCATGCCCACAAAGTCATCTTGTAATGTACGCTCGAAGAATGTCAACTCAGACTGATAATCAACAATTGCTCATTCATTATTTTCAAGACAGCCTGACTGGTGCTGCACTCAAATGGTACATGAACTTGGACAGTTCAGAGATTCGTACTTTTCGAGACCTCGGAGAGGCCTTCGTCAAACAGTATAAGTACAATCTGAATATGGCTCCCGACAGAGATCAACTCCGGGCCATGACTCAAAAGGATAGAGAAAGCTTCAAGGAATACGCTCAGAGATGGCATGAAGTTGCTGTTCAAATTTGTCCACCACTTGAAGAGAAAGAAATGACAAAAATCTATCTCAAAACTTTAAGTCCATTTTACTACGGACGAATGGTTGCAAGTGCACCAAGTGACTTTACCGAGATGGTAAACATGGGTGTGCGTTTAGAAGAAGCAGTTCGAGAAGGACGCTTGAACAAAGAACCAGAATCTT
Organism: Vicia villosa; assembly: GCF_029867415.1. NCBI lineage: Eukaryota > Viridiplantae > Streptophyta > Magnoliopsida > Fabales > Fabaceae > Vicia > Vicia villosa. The sequence continues at coordinate 199,416 of NW_026705928.1, forward strand.
CTGTTGGTCCAAGGAAGTATGGAAGTTCTTTCCAGAAGAAAAAGGATCAAGATGTTAGCAATGTCTTGCACAAAATCAAGAAGAAATTCCAACCTCAAGTTGCAACAATAACTCCGGTTGTTAACTCAGCGCCAGCTTATCAACCTCAGGTCTCGCAACAACAAATTCAACAAAGGTCGCAGCAACCTCAGCAGCAGGTTCGACCTCCAAATTACAACAATCGGACTCCAAGGTATCCTGCCTTTGACCCCGTACCAATGCCGTATGCAGAATTGTTTCCAACATTACTGGCAAAAGGACTCATTCAGACAAAGAGTCCTCCAAATCCTACAAACAGTTCCTCACCATGGTATAAGGCTGACCAATCTTGTCCCTATCATCAGGGGGCACTAGGTCACAATATTGAGAACTGTTTCCCTTTCAAGATTGACGTCCAACGATTAGTGAAGAGCGGAATGCTATCCTTCAAAGATACTAATCCAAACGTCCAAGCAAATCCTTTGCCGCAGCATAAAGAAGCTTCAGTAAATCTGATAGACCAACACCCCAACGTCATTCAAATCTACGACATTCGTCAGATAGGGGAAAATCTTGTCAGGATGCACGCTAGACAAGCTGGGTACGGTCATGTACCACCTCACAACTACTTCACATGTGAAATTTGTCCAAAGAATAATCAAGGATGTGCCGTAGTTCAAGCTGCATTACAAGAACAAATGGACTTAGGATGGATTCAACATATCCGAGTCAGAACTGAACATGACATCAACATGGTTCAAGGATGTCCGGGAGAATACAAAATCTACAAAGTTGAAAACCTTGAAGGATCGGTAGTCAGGTTCCACAAAACTTTAAATGGACTTGCCTACTTTGGAACTGATTTCCACGCTTACAGTAGATGCAGAATTTGTCGAAGAAATTCACGAGGATGTTTGCGTGTTCGCAACGACATTCAAAAGCTGATGGATGACAATACCATTACTGTTCTTGCCAACAGAGAAGATGATGAAGTCTTTACCGTATCTCCTCAAATTAATCAAGTTGAACCTATGCAAGTTAAGTATGATAGCAGGAAGACAGCAGTTGCACCACTAGTCATCTACTTACCAGGTCCTGTACCGTATGAGTCCAGCAAGGCTATACCATACAAGTACAACGCTACATTTATTGAAAATGGTAAGGAAATACCATTACCGTCTGTTGTCAACATTGCTGATGTTAGTCGAGTCACCAGAAGTGGGCGAGTCTTCAACAGAACAACAGAAAATGTGGAGAAACCTTCGGAGGAAGTACCACATAGGCAAGACAATCATCCGACCAATGCTGTTCAAGCGAAAGAAAATGATGAGATCTTGAAGTTAATCCAGAGGAGTGAATACAACATTGTAGATCAATTACTACATACTCCGTCTAGGATTTCTGTTCTTTCCCTGCTATTGAGTTCTGAAGCTCATAGGGAAGCTCTACAGAAAGTTTTGGAACAAGCTTTCGTAGAACCAAGTGTTACAATAAGCCAATTCAACAACATCGTTGCCAACATCTCCGCGGGAACTAGCCTAAGTTTCTGTGACGAAGATCTTCCTGAAGAAGGAGTGGACCACAACCTTCCACTTCACATCTCAGTTGGCTGCATGGGTGATACACTCACAGGAGTCCTAATAGACAATGGATCCTCTCTCAACGTCATGCCTAAATCAACATTATCAAGATTATCTTTCGAAGATTACCCTCTAAGAAAAAGTCATGTCATCGTCAAAGCATTTGATGGATCAAGAAAGTCAGTTTTCGGAGAAGTAGATCTTCCCATAACTATTGGACCTCAGACGTTCAAAATCACTTTCCAAGTTATGGATATTCCAGCACAATACAGTTGTTTGCTAGGTCGCCCATGGATTCATGAGGCTGGGGCAATTACTTCAACACTTCATCAGAAACTGAAGTTCATAAGGAATGACAAATTGGTAACCGTATGTGGAGAACGAGCTCTGATCGTCAGCAACCTGTCATCATTCTCCGACATAGAACCAAAAGAAGTTGTTGGAACTAAATTCCAAGCACTTTCCTTGGACAAAGGAAAGGAGAAAGCAGCGTCTATCTCTTCATACAAAGATGCAATCCAAGTTGTAAAGGATGGCACTACCAGTGGTTGGGGGCACATTAATATTCCTACCAACAACAAGAACAGAACAGGAATTGGATTCTTTCCAACATCATCGAAAGCTATCCCAGGGATTGAGGTAGTTCTCCCTATTCAAGAAACTTTCTGCAGTGGAGGTTTTCTTCAACCTGTTCAACAAACAGTCAATACCATCGGTATGGAAAACACCGATGAAGAGGAATGGTTATCCTATCTTAACAAAGCAGGATATATCTCCCTATCAGAGTCTGAACCACTTTGCTGTTATCCGACTAGAGGATCTGAAAGTAAGACTCAACCAAGCAGTGATGAAGTTACTGACAGCTTCACCACCAGAAATCATGGTTCATCAGAAGAAGTTCCTCCTATCCCCGAAGAGACTTGGGATACATTAGGAGAACCAAGCGGAAAATTCGACTACATGGTAAAATACTCCGCTCCTGAAAGTTCAAGAATCTCTCTTGAAGACATTGTTCCAACTGGATGGAACATTGATTATGAGTACCTCTCTCAGCCAAAAGAGATGTATAACCCTTACTATTCATCACCATCGACTGGTGAAATCATCATTGAGGATTATATCCCCAAGTCACCTTCCGAGGCTACGGATCTAGAGTTCACATATCTAGTCAATGCCATCTTGGGAGAAGAGCAAGACCGAAATACAGAAGAGGACGATCTCGAAAGTATCTCCGACAACGAGTCTCTCCATTCAGAAGATTGGAAGTTTCCTCAAAAGAAAGTTCGACATACTCCACTCGGAAATGGGTATGCTCACACAGCTCAGTCTGCTGAAGTAGAAGAAGATCGTCTGAGTGTTGCAAAGACAGTGGTTGGTAAATCAAGACCTACCACAGGCCAGCTTAAGCCTAAGGTTCCAGATTACTTAGTGCACAATGGGGTTCGCCACTACTGGACAGCTGTTGAAGTTTCAACTGTTGTTCGCACTCCTAAGTAGGAACTTTCACCGTTATTTTATCCTCTCACCATAGCCCAGGGTGAAGAGATGTTTCATAGGGCTTTGCATTTTACTATTTCTTAGGAAAATGTCCCTCTTTGCTTCGCCCAAAGCAATAGAGTTTTGTTTTATAGGGTCTTTGTTTCAAGAAATGACTGTCCATAAATAAAAATGTCATTCTGTTCCTTCGTTTAGTTTTTCCTTTTCTCTTTTTCGGAAATTGGTAATCCTAAAAAACACCCTTAAAAAACATCAAATATTCCATTAACTGCATACACCGAGTCTTCCCTCGTTGTCTAAATAAAACTTATCACACATATGCAGATTAATCATAAAATACCCCGTTGAAACGTGCGACCGTATGACTTCTCCAAGCTTTGAGTTTCCTGTATTCGAGGCAGAGGAAGAAGAAGACGAAGAAATGTCAAAGGAAATTTCACAGTTACTTCAACAAAAGGAAGAGGCCATTCAGCCATACAATGAGCCTCTAGAAATCATTAACCTTGGTTCCAATGGAAACAGAAAAGAGGTTAAGATTGGAGCTTCGCTCAGTTCAGAGATCAGAGAGAGTTTGATACAGCTGCTCAGAGAATTCTCAGACGTCTTCGCTTGGTCTTATCAAGATATGCCAGGGTTGGATACCAGTATAGTGGAGCATCACTTGCCATTAAAAGCAGAATGCCCTCCGGTCAAGCAAAAATTAAGAAGAACTCATCCGGAGATGGCCATGAAAATCAAAGAGGAAGTTCAAAAGCAGATCAACGCAGGTTTCCTCGTCACTTCAGAATACCCTCAGTGGTTAGCTAACATTGTTCCCGTTCCTAAGAAAGACGGAAAAGTCCGCATGTGCGTCGACTACAGAGATTTGAACAAAGCTAGCCCTAAGGATGATTTTCCTTTACCACATATTGATATGTTGGTAGACAGTACAGCAAAATCCAAAGTTTTCTCATTCATGGACGGATTTTCAGGATACAACCAAATCAAAATGGCACCTGAAGACATGGAAAAAACAGCTTTCATCACCCCCAGGGGGACGTTCTGCTATCGTGTTATGCCTTTTGGACTAAAGAACGTAGGGGCAACATATCAAAGAGCCATAGACTATTTCACCAAATGGGTTGAAGCAGCTTCCTATGCAAACGTTACAAGACAAGTTGTCGTCAGGTTTATCAAGAATCACATCATCTGTCGCTACGGCATTCCTAGCAAGATAATCACTGACAATGGGTCAAATTTGAATAACAAAATGATGAAGGAGCTTTGTGAAGAATTCAAGATCGAACATCACAACTCATCTCCTTACAGACCAAAGATGAATGGAGCTGTAGAAGCAGCTAACAAAAACATCAAGAAAATCATTCAGAAGATGGTCATCACTTACAAAGATTGGCATGAAATGCTCCCGTATGCTCTTCATGGTTACCGTACGTCAGTACGTACTTCGACTGGAGCAACTCCTTTCTCCCTTGTATATGGCATGGAGGCAGTCCTACCAATAGAGGTTGAGATTCCATCAATGAGAGTCTTGGTGGAGGCAAAATTAACAGAAGCCGAGTGGTGTCAAAGCAGATTCGATGAATTGAACTTAATCGAAGAAAAGCGCATGACAGCTTTATGCCACGGACAGCTATATCAACAAAGAATGAAGAAAGCTTTCGACAAAAAGGTTCGACCTCGCACAATCAAAGAAGGCGACCTTGTACTCAAAAAGATTCAATCTTTTCTCACAGATTCGAGAGGGAAATGGACTCCCAATTATGACGGCCCCTATGTGGTCAAGAGAGCTTTCTCAGGAGGAGCCTTAATACTCACGACTATGGATGGAGAAGAATTCACCCGTCCTGTGAACGTCGACGCAGTCAAGAAATACTTCGCCTAAATAATTAAAAAAGAACAGCTCGCTAAGTTGAAAACTCGCAAAGAGCGACTTAGGCAAAAAAGAGCGTCTCGGTGAATCGAAAACCCGAAAGGGCGATTCAGGCAAAAGTTAGAGACATAAAAAAATATATTAATCAATCCTGGTAGACTTAAAACCCGAAAGGGGTAGTTTACGCAAAAGTTAGGGATATATGGCAAGTAACTGTGTTCAGGACAAACTTGATCATTCAAAATCCATAGCGGAGTGTTCATCAGCAGTAGGTCATCTTCTACGAAGCACGAATACAGCGCAACTCGGAGTGGAAGGGAAAGATAACGGTCGTCACGTTTCATCGTAGCCCTTTTCCCGAAAATTACCAATTTCCAACTTTGTAAATACTCCATGGAATCAAGCATTTGGCTGATTACCATTCCATATATAATAATTTGAGCCTTGTGCTTTTCCTTTGCAATCTAGTCTTATTCAGTTTCTTGGAATGCATTTTAAGTTTAAACAGTCATTTTCTTGAAACAAATGTTTTCATAAAATAAAAATGAATTTACTTGCAAAAATAAAGGTGAAACTTCTTTCTAAGGTTTACAAACATTAGGAAGAATGCAAACAGTTGCTCCGAGAACGGTTGAGACTCCGGGAACCAAGTTTTCCCCATGAGGTCGCTTTGCGAACATCTCCCGATGACGGATCTTTACTTCAATTCATATTACTTACTTCGGACAGCGGACAACTGATAACCAGATATTCCCAAGAGAGTTCGAACTACAAGAAGAGGACATCTTCTGATCAACAAGAATTCAAGTCGTATCATAGGATTTTACATCCGCGACAATTCTATTCACATTCACTTTACATTTTATCATTGTCATAATATTCATGCATACATTACATCATAACTGCATAGTCGAGTCAGGCTTTGATCATGTGAATGCCTAAGTCATTGAGGCATGAACTCAAGTTTCCCCTGCAAGTTCCGGAGAAACTTTTTCCTTCGAAACAACAGTTCATACACAAGGATCTCCTCAAGCAAGTCAACAAATGGTAATCTCCCTCAAAGAGATAGTTTGTTCACTTTTGGAATTCCTCAGCCGAGAATCTCCTGCATAGCGACATTCGACAGTCCTCTTCAGATAAGATAATCTGCTTTGCATTTTGGAATTCCCCAGAGTTTTGGTATTTCCCCAGCAAGGTCGAGAGATGCCACTTTTTCGTCAAAGAAAATAATTCAGAATCTCCCAGCAGATCGACAAATGATTCCCCAGCGGAATCAGTGAATGGTAGTCTTCATCCAGAAGATAGTTCATGATCCCCAGCGGAGTCAACAAATGGTAGTCTTTCCCCAAGGAAAGACAGTTTGTCTGTTAAATACTCAAGAGATCGACAAATGGCAGTTTCTTCAAACAGTTTGTCTGTTTCAAGGATGTTTAGTTCCCCACAGAGTCGATGAATGGCAGTTTTCTTCTTAGGAAAACAATTCGTTGATTCCCCAGGCATCAGTTGACGAATGGCAGTCTTCACCTCGAAAACAGTTCGTCCGCCTTCAAACAAAGTCATTAGCCCCTCAAAAGATCATGAGGCCATATGACGTTCTTTCAAAGACGTCAAGTCAAAAGGGAAGATGGTGAAGTTTCTTTATTACCATCAAATGGTATCTCATCTCCAAGTGCTGATGAGAAGTTTGATGAGGAATCAAACCTTTGAAGTTTCTTATTTACCGTCAAATGGTATCTTACCTCCAAGTGCTGGTAAGAAGTTTGATGAGGAAACAACCCTTGAAGTTTCTTTATTACCGTCAAATGGTATCTCATCTCCAAGTGCTGATGAGAAGTTTGATGAGGAAACAAACCTTTGAAGTTTCTTTATTACCATCAAATGGTATCTCATCTCCAAGTGCTGATGAGAAGTTTGATGAGGAAACAAACCTTTGAAGTTTCTTATTTACCGTCAAATGGTATCTTACCTCCAAGTGCTGGTAAGAAGTTTGATGAGGAAACAACCCTTGAAGTTTCTTTATTTACCGTCAAATGGTATCTTACCTCCAAGTGCTGGTAAGAAGTTTGATGAGGAAACAAACCTTTGGAGATTTTCTCTTTATCCGAGATATTGTCCAAACACAACCGAGACCAGTTTCGAGATATGGACATCCGAAACGAGGAGAGGTTGTTTACCTTTTTCTAAGTATCAACACTTAGTTAAAGAAGATGGATTGCGCATCCAACATTGCCATCCATTCACCAGAATCCACATCAAGTATTTCTGCAGGAGTTTGTCTCCTCATCCCCCGCCAAGCGCGACAACGGGATCAAGTCATGCAAAGACTATGTCAGTTACAACATCTCAGGAGCGCCCAAAATTCGGGCATTCTTTGATATTTAAGTCTCTTTTACGCAGGAGAGATCGAGATATCAATCTCTCTCCCTCCAGATAAAAGAAACTTAAATAGGGGCATCTGTCATACCCTAATTTTTGACCCCCCTGAGATGGCATATCTTCAGGATTTTTCATCAGGTCAAGACAAGTTCCCAGAGCAGTCACTTCTCCATCTGGTATCCAATCGAGGATGCTCAAAGACAAGAAAGCTCAGGCAAAGGATCAATCAATACAAGGATTAGTCCCTAATACAATCATGAGGCTCAAAGACTTCACTTTCTCATCTATGATTGATTAGACATCCAGTCATATGAGTACAGGTTTATTCAGGTCACCAGACTAGGGTTTTGAGCCTATCAAGGACTAAAATCAGGGACCACTTTTGGGAAACCCTAAAAAGCCTCAGGGAACCATTCAAAGACATCAATCATCTTCAAATAACTCATATTACAAGATCTACTGGACATCACATTTCAATTCAAAGTCTACAGTCATTATTTTCACATGGTCGACAAATTAGGGTTTTGACCTAATTCACCAAGATAGTTGACTTTTAATCAGGGCATGAATCCAAAACTCAAGACATGATTCAAGAATCTCTACTACCTCAATATAATCCATTTACATCATTCATTTGAGGAAAAGATCTTGTTTCTACACAAAAGCCCAAAAAATTCACTTTGTCAGGAAAAAGTCAACTGTGAAGGATCATCATTGACTTTTAAGGTTTTTGGTCAAAAAATGACTTTCAAAGATCAATATCATCAATATATGGATGTCAAAGTCATTTGACCAAAGAAATTCATCAAGGAGCGAAAAGTCGGGAATTAGGGTTTTTGAAGGCATGGTGAGAACTCAAAATTTCACCTACACAACTCAAAAAACTTCCAACATGAAAGTTGTAGATCTTGCAAAATAAAACAACATCTTACAAAGGAACTTTTTTCAAAAGATCAACCATTTATGAAGTTTTGGAAATTTTGAAGTTTAGGTCATAAACACTTAGAAATTTTTCTAAGTGTTTTAACCTAGTTTTCATCCAACTTTGGGCTCATTTTTCACAAATTTCCCAAGTGATTCTGAAGAAGACATAAACTAATGATTTAAAGTAGATGTTTAGGGCTTTCCAAATTGTGTTCAACCTTCTCCAAATTCAATTTGAGCTAAGAGTTATGCTTGTTCAAAGTTGGCCTCATGAAGTAAAATTATAGGTCATGGACACTTTTGGACTTTGCAAATTTTGTGCAAATAACCTCTCTTATGGATGCTACACGACCCATAACATGTCTGAAACAATACCATGCATTCATTTTCACCATGCCATGATAATTGAAGAAGATTCCTAAAACAAGAACATGTGATTATGTAATGATTACTTTTGAGAATTTATGGCAAATTGATGAATCACCCAAGGAATCTTCTCACCAACCAATTAGAGCTCACTTTGCATCTGAATTGTCCCCTAAGATCAGATAGAATCAATGGATAGGGGAGGTGGCTCGAAAATGCAATGATCACACTTGGATATTCTTTGAAATTTCTTCATGGCTAAGAAACCAAACTTGCTTCACTAAGCAAGCTCACTCTCCCAATCAGTACTGAGACATTTGCCTATAAATAGAGGCCTCATTCTCATTCAAAAAAGACACCAAAGCAACTCAATTCCTTGCTTTCTCTTTCTCTTCTCATGCTTATTGTTTTTCAAAGTTCTTTGGCAAGAAGAATCGTTTTCTTCAAACCAGAGCTCATCTTTGGAAAGTAAGCATTCTAACATCTCAAGGGAGGTCATTTGAGGTGATCCAAGCACCTGGATCACTTCTGTAAGTGGAGGAACACCATTGTTGCTCTCACTTTGGAGCATTTGCAGTTGGAGGTCCATGGAGTAATTCAGGAGGTTCTGAGCCAAGCCAATCATCCAGGCACATTCCTCAGGTCATAGTGAAGCTAACCAGATGGCTGCAGCTCATCTGTAACTCAAGAATCAACACCCTCCATGTTCACTTAAAGCTGAAATCGAGGGAGGACCATAGAGCAATTCAGGAGGATTCAAGCTCCAACAAGCATTCAGATAGCATCATTGAGTCTCAGGGAAGCTATTGAGATCATTCATTCAAGCCCAGGTGCTCTCAATCATCCTCACGACCTCCATTTTCAGAGGTAAGTTCCTGAACCTCACTTCTTTAATTTAAGCATTCTTTAAGAAATAGCTCGATTCTATCTTGTTCAGCATCATCAGAGGATTGAAAACCCTCTATCATCAGTCATTTATCTTTCAGCATAGCCATTTAATTTGATTTTTAAGTTTTAGGGTTCTTCACGATTTCTGGTAAATTAGTTAGATGTAGTTAATATAAATATATGTTAGTTACATATTTAGAATCGTGAGTGAATTTAGAGCAAGTTTGGTCTTTACATCTTTGCAAATGGTTGAGAAATGAGCAAGTTCATAAATTTGAAATCTGAGAGCTTGAGGTTGAAGACGAAGATGGTGGTGGCGCGCAATTTTCAAATTCAGGTCTAAGTTTATTTTATTTTGATTGATACCTGTTTCATTAACGACTAAAACGTGATAGCCCAGTGGTAAAGAGTGTTTGTGTGTTGCGCGTGCCCAAGGTCTGGGGTTCGAATCCCCCTCGCCCCAGACCTTTTGATTTTATTTCTTTTTTTCGCTTCTATGCATTTGAGTAATATATGAATTGCAATGGGACCATGCATATGACACCAAGCGCGCGTTGGCTCAGTGGTGTTGTTTTGGGCTGGTAATACAAAGGGCGTGGGTTCAAACCTGGTTGGTGACAAAACCATATTTTTTACCACTTTTCCCATTTAATTTCTTCACAACTTTAACCAATTATTTAACCTATCAAATTAATTTATTTTCACTTCATTTTTCACACACTTGTCATTTAATATATCTATTTTGTGAATAATTAAAAAAATCATAAAAATATTATTTATTTCATATATTTTTATTAGGTTTAAAATAGTATGTTTTAAGTGTTTTCTTAAATACTTTAAATATATATATTCACTTTGTTTTAACCTAATCATTTTATAAATAAAGTTTATGATAAAACCCTAATTGTTTAGGTCTTAATTAGGCATAGATCTTCATCTTTATCTTAATTAAGTTGACTTTTGTCAAATTTCAAAACTGTTTTCAATCTCCGAATAAATCAAATGATTAGGGTTTTCAAACAACAAAACCTTGTATCATTCCAAATCATTTTTCAAATTGCTTTTACACCAGTACTGTAAAGTACTGGGCCTCTAATAGAGTGTAAGTCCCAAAAACCTTCTCTTCTTAGCTTGTTTTCAAAACTGTATTTTCAAAATCTTCTTTCTGTTTTCAAAACATTCTTCTGGTATTTGAAGGGCATTATTCCCGGTGAAACTCTTCAGATACCTATGTGACCTTTGTCCATCTTCACTTCTTCTGTTTTCAAAAACCATTAACTGTTTATCATATATATATTCAACTGTTATCAACAAAACAACAAAAATTACTGTTGAGGCTCTGTACATACTTCTTCAATGGCCTCCACTCCATCCAGGTTAGGCTTTACAAGCTTTCAATTTACAATCTTTATTTAAATTACTGTCAAATATAAATTGTGCATATATATTAGTTTAGAACTACGTTCGAGTATAAACCTTAGGACAGTTAAACTATATATATATTATAGGAATATGGCCTAGGATTGAGAATGTCTTCCCGGTGAAGGCTCTTTCCTAATTAGAGATCTGTAGTTCAAACCCCCAAGATGAATTATTCCCGGTGAAACATCTTGGCAAAAACCTTAGAATCCAAAAATAAATAGGACACATCCACCCAAAGAGGAATTATTCCCGGTGAAACCTCTTACCCATTTGCTTAGAGCCAAAATAAGTTCAAAACTACATAGCTTTCTCTTGTGCTATAACAAGGACCCTCGATTAGCCTCCTCTTGGGCTTTGTACAAGGACCCACAGGCTTCTTAAAAGCATTTCCAGCTTCCTCTTGAGCTTGTATACAAGGACCCATCAGGTTTCTTATAAACATAGGAACAGGTCTTTAGTCACCTTTTAGCCTACCCTGGTGAGTTTCTTCCAATTTAAACCAGACTTTAAACAAGCTAAGTTTGTCTCAATTTTGCATTGAGTACACCTTTTGGAATGAGAGACATGGATAGTCTCTGTCACCCTTATCTTTATCAATCTTCCTTAGCAGAGTCTAGGATCCATGTTTGATCATCCTCAGCATTGAGTCAGCCTTCATCTTGGGCTTTAAACAAGAAGTCTCCACTAGATAATCTTTCTGCCATTCATTTTAACAAAAACCCCTGGAAAGGGTTAGCCTCCAACATCTGTCTAAAATGTCAAAATCCCTGGAAAGGGTTAGCTTCCACACATTCCTTCATTTTAACAAAAACCCCTGGAAAGGGTTAGCCTCCAACATCTGTCTAAAATGTCAAAACCCCTGGAAAGGGTTAGCCTCCAACATCTGTCTAAAATGTCAAAATCCCTGGAAAGGGTTAGCTTCCACACATTCCTTCATTTTTTAATAAACCCCTGGAAAGGGTCAGCCTCCAAAGTCAATTAATAAAAAGTCAAAAAATAAAGATTCATTTCTCTTAGGAGATAATTTCCCCAAAAGAGTCAAAACCCCTGGAAAGGGTCAGCCTCCAAAAACATGATAAAAGTCAGTCTTTTAATAGACAAATTCACCAGCTGAGTCAAAATCCTTGGAAAGGGTTAGCTTCCAAAGAAAAACAGTCTTTTTAATCTCCAGTAGAGTTAAAACCAACAAAAACAGTTAGCCTCAACCTTGGGCTTCATACAAGGCACCCAAACAATAAAACTCCCCTGTTAAGAGTCAGCCTCAACCTTGGGCATTGTACAAGGCAGATAATAGAGTCTCCCCAGTGAGTCCTTCATCACTCAGTAGCCACAACCTTGGGCTTTGTACAAGGCAGATAAACTATATCTTTCATGTGTCAAAGATTCCTAACACCTAGGATCTTTTCCCCTTAGAGTCATCCATACTCAATTCATTTATTTAAGAGTCCGCCACAACCTTGGGCTTTGTACAAGGCAGAAAATAATGTTTTCCCTAGCTAGAGTTAGCCACAACCTTGGGCTCTGTATAAGGCACATAAATAGAGTCTCCCTAAGTAGAGTCAGCCTCAATTCTGGGCTTTGTACAGAACACTAAAATACCCTGTAATTAATCCCCAGTGGAGCCATCTCCCAGAGTCAATAATAATTAATTAATCAATCAAAAAGCCTCAAGCTTGGGCCTCATACAAGCCAGCTAAAGTCAAATCTTTTATACAGTAGATAGACATAGCTTATCTCTATAGAGAGATATTTTTACTACTCTACCACATTCAAACAAACATTTCATTTCAATTTTAATCAAGTCTCCCATTTAGGATTTTGAAAGGCATGAGCTGGCAGTAAAACCCAGACATGTGGTAACTTTCCCTAATTTGGATGAGCAACTTTCTTTCATTTAAGAGGCATTTGACTGGTATACTTGCACATACACAAGTAAGGTCCCCCTCTTGAATGAAATGAATTCAGTTATTCTGTCACTCCTTTAAATGTTTGTGGTAGAATAGTACAAATACCTCTCTGTAGAGATAATTTCATGTCTCTTTACTGTAAACAGAGATTTAATTCCAAGCTTCAACCTTGAGCTTTAAGCAAGGCACCAAAAACAATTAATTTCCCTAGTTAGTTCCCCGAACTACATTAAGCTCTGACTTCCACTAGGGATATGTAGGCATGAGGTTCACAAGGAATCTCAGCGAGCTAATAAAATACCAAAAATAGTCAGTCAGTCTGTCTGTCTGTCTTTCCAAATCAATTCAATTCCTTCTCCTAATACAAAGGAGAAACTTTTCCCAATCTTTAGCAATAAACACAATCACAATGACACAGAGAAGGTTCCTGTAGAGTACTACAGATATGTAGGGTGTTTAAACACTTCCCTATGTATAACCGACCTCCCGGACTCCAGAATTTCTAGTCTAGGTGAAATCCCCACACTTAGCAAACTCCTAGGGTTTAGTTGAGATCTTTTTTCCCCTTTCCTACTCGTAGGACAAATAAGAAAGTTCGTGTGATATCGTAGGAAGAACTGAAATAAAATTCATCCCGCCACGGGCGCATTCTCCTTCCAAATTTCGCGTGAAGGGTATAGCGTGCCGTCCTCCCAAGTGAAACGGGGAGGTAAAGAAAACGACCACCACACTATATAAAGATCGGGTTTAGGGAGCTCATATCATTGACCTTTCTCGAAGGCACTATTTCAGTTCAGCAATCGAATCACCGACCGAAAACGTCTTGAAAGTCCAGTCCATATGAGTGTAGCTTCGAGTATCAACCAACTTCAGTCGGAACCAAAGCCAGTTATCTCGCTACTTTCTAATAGGCCAAAGTCAAGTTCAACTAGGATTCTAAGGGAAAATTAGTGCTTAATGACACCACGCAGTAGCCAAGTGTTTCCTCAAGTCAGATCCCGAGAAACACCGGGACAAACCAATGTGTCACACTAACGATGGCCACCATATCAACCACATCAGTATACGTTGTGCAGTCTCCTTGGTCTCACGCCATTTACCTAAGGTACTCAGATCCGGGTTTGGATCTTTCACACAAGTAAACCCAAGCAGGCCCATAAATATAAAGCAAACAATACAAACAATTTAAAGTGAATCCTAAACTTTAAGGTAACCCCTCTTTTATTCGAAAGTGTCCCCAGCAGAGTCGCCAGTTCTGTAATACGGTGGGAGAACTGACTTTTGAAATGTGCAGATAGCAAGAGTCGTCACCGACTTTTATTTTATCCAATTTGGAAAGGCATAAAAGAACAGGAAAGACCTTCTTTGAAAAGAGATTGAGTTCGGGGGTAGGTTATGCAAAGGGAAGGTGTAAGCACCCTTTGCATCCATGGTTATCCATGGGCTCTTAATTTGTTTAGCTCACTTTGTTTGTTTGAAATGTTTGAAAGTGTCGTGTGTGTTTAGAAAAACGATTTGTTTTGAAAATGTCTGAAAAGACAATGTTAAAAAACAGGGCGTGAAAAGCATTTGATTTGTTGTGAGCAAGCACTTAAGAGTTACCTACCCTAAAGTTCGTAAGGTCTTACTGTTAGACGTTGGCCTAAGGATCTAGAGGAGGGGTGAATAGATCTCACAGAGTTTTTCGGAATTATTTCGAACTAAAGCGAAAGCGGTTCTGAATCGACTTGCGTCTATTCCGGATCGTTATTGCAAGGGTCGTATATGTGACAAAACCACAAGATAATTGAGATTAACGATGAAATGATATGTTATCGAATCAATATGTTTCATTATAGAAAATCGATTAACTTCTGATTTGATAAACTTTGATTTGCAATGCAGTAATAATGAAAGAAGCAAAAGCACAAACACTTGGTGATAATGATCAAATTGATGGTGATTCAATGTGTGATGAATTGTGATGTTTATACAAGTTTTTAATTCACAATTTTAACACTCGAATCGTTGATCAATTTGCAATTATAACCAAATATGAACAGAACGTAAATGAAAAGATAAAAGCGACAAGAACACGATATTTGTTTAGGCAGTTCGTCGATCGTCCTCGCTACGACTACGTCTGCCCCCAATTCCAAACTGAAATTGGGAAATCTTCCATTAATGTTGAAAGCAGTTTATACAAAGAAGATAACAAAGCGATAAACAATAAACCAAATTTGTCGATCCTTTGAATCTTCTTCCCCCTTAATCTTGAGCCAGATCAAGGTCTTCCAAGAGCTTCACTTTGATCCCTTTCTGCAGTGTCTTGAATTTCTTGAACACTTGTTCTTCAATCTTCACACTCAGCTGGATCCGTGATGAAGCCTCTTGATAAAAACCCCCAAAATTCACCAATCTTGGAGGACAAAACCCTCAGATTTTATTCACCAAAAACCCCACAAATCTTCACCCACTAGGAATCTTCAATTCCGTTCCATGGACGTTATCAATCTTGAACGCAAACCCTCAATGCAAAAATGATTGTGTGTAGTTGTGTTGGAGTTTTGTCGATGATCGAAGATGAGAAGCCTTTTTGTATCTTTCAGTTGTTGGTGTTGAGAAACTGTAATAATGAACCTTAGACCATATATGTGAGAGCTGATCAGTTAGAGCAAAGCAAATCAGCAATTTTGGCACTTTTGATCAAATAGGTCGACCTCTTGTAGTGCTTAGGTCGACCTAACAGAGCTGAATTAACTTTGGATGAAATTCTTCCCAGTTAGGTCGACCTGTTGAAGGCTTAGGTCGACCAGAATCCTGTTGAAATACGTTTTGGAGACTTTTCTTCAGTTAAGGTCGACCTAGTTGTTGTGTGGGTCGACCTAACAGTAGGCTGTGTAAATTTCTCCAATTTAGGTTGACCTGGGTTGTGAGTAGGTCGACCTGTCTGTTGTTTTTCTGATTCCTTCTTGTTTTACTTGTATTGAGTCGACCTAGATACAGAGTAGGTCGACCTGCTTTGTCTTGTGTGGCCAATACTTGCTTTTCCTTGAGTTCTTCTGCTTGTGCCTTGTTGCTTGTTTGTTTGTGGAGTTTGCCATGGATCAAAAACACCTTTGTGAGTGTGGTCTTGTATTCACATACTCCCCCTTTTTGATGATGGCAAACAGGTAGTAAAAGCTTCGGCAACAAGTAGTGATAGCTCCCCCGGACTTGTATGCGTAAGCTAAAGCTCCTTCATACTGAGCTCCCCCGTACTCTCAGCACCTATCTCCCCCTTTGACAACATCAAAAGAAATACAACAACGGGACAGTAGAAGCGAGGAACGAGATAAAATAGATATAACGCTAGCATGTATAGTATAATAGATAAAGGTAGGGAGATATAACATAAGATCCAAACATATTTAAAAGTACACTTAAACATACATAATATTCCAAGTAATTAACGGGAAAACTAAACTAAGGACTAGAACATATAGCTATTTAAACAGAATAATGAAGAAATGAAATGAAATGAGATGATGTTATGAAAGAGAATGCATCCTAGCGCCTGCCCCATCTTCCTCTTCCTCTTTGAAATGTATGAGGACGATCTTCTTCAACTTGTTCCAACAGATCAAGCACAGAAAGATTGAGAGTATTGAAGCTTTGGCTTAGATTGGCATGACGATTCAATGCAGTCTCCTCAAATTGATTCTGTCTTAGGGTCGAGTTGGATGCAAACGTCTCAAAATCGCTTTTGTGGTCTTGAACCTAGCTGTATAACGATTGATATTGTCGTTGTTGTTCGTCATAGCAATCTTGTTGAAGCTGTTGCATGTTCTGGAATTGGAGCTGTTGTGCTTCAAAGTGTTCTTGTTGACGCAGCTGCATGGTTTCTAACATGGAAATGATGTTGGTTTGATCGGGCGGAGGCGGAGCTGTGTATCCCCAAGGAATTTCCTCTCCTTGAGGAGGAACATATTGCCAATTGGCATCCGCATCATGTTGAACATCTTCCATAGGGTGATCATCATCATTTGCTAAGTCTTGATCATTGCCTTCTTCTTCATTACCTGCAAGGTGGCCAAATTCCGTAGGATCGTCATAGTTGTATATGATTTTACCGGTTCCCTTTTGAATGAGATAGTATGTTTTCTTATTTGGATCTCAGTGGTGGTATCCCATGAGGGTTAAGGTTGTTTGAGAGAAGTCTTGAGATTGTTGCATGTGAATGTAAGGCAAATGTTCAAGCCTCATGCCGAAATGGTTCACGATTGTTTGAATGATTGAACCATAGCACAGAGCGGTAGTTTTCTGTTGTACTTCATGGAACTTAGCAGATAGAAAGTGTGGCCAATGTACACGCGTTCTGTTTTGCAGCAGATACATTAGCACAACCTCATTGCGTTCAATTCTTGAGAATCCTCCTGCTCTTGGTCGAATGACTCTTGAGATAATCCAATTTAGGAGCCTAGGATCTCTCTTTAAGTGACCAGCTGTGATTGTTTCATTCGGTTTGTCAAAGACGGAAGGGTCTTTGAGAATGGATTTCATGTAGGCCACATGATCATAGTTTCCCGGTACGTCACCGTCTTCCATACAAAACTCATCTCCTACAATTTTGAGACCAAAAATGCTAATCCAAGTCCGTTTGTCAACAACATGCGACCTGGAGCCCATTTTAAATCGGAAATGACAACCATCCCCTTTTTGGAACCCTGCATAGAAAGCCCTAACGGTATTTTCACAGTACGGAGTGTCACATTGCACCAACGGGTGAATGTTTTGGTGTTCAATCAGATTAGCAACCTCGGGAATATGCATGTGTTTGACGACATTTGGATTATAGATATATTGCCTAACAATTTTCCTTTTCATTTGCCACTTCTCAAAATTTTCCCGACAGTCAGGATGAACAAGAGCACTTACCGGTTGAGAAGATGAACCAGATGCAATTTCCTTTCCCTTTCTTGATTTCGGAGGCATGGTTGTTGAGGATTTGAGTGAGAGAGATGAACTTTGGTTGCCTTTGGACTTGAGAATTTAGGGTTGGCCGTACAAATGATATGAGAATGAGCAAAAATGGAAAATGCAATGTTTATCTATGTATGGGGATGGGTCGGGTCGACCAACAGACCCAAATTTGGGAATTTTTACAGCAGTAGGTCGACCTAATTGAGGGTTGGGTCGACCTAACAGAAGAGCCCAAAAAAATATCAAATTAGGTCGACCTAAAAGAAGGGTAGGTCGACGTAACTAGACATTTTATGTTTTCTGTTGAAAAATAACTTCTGTAGGTCGACTCAGATGCAAAATAGGTCTACCTAAATTGCTTAAATTGTTGAAAATGCCTTGGTGATGTTTATATATGATGGATTTATGCCTAGTTTCTTGCATGTATGCTCAAAACATGATATGCTATGGATAATGATGAGATACACATACAAGTAAGAGAGATATATGGGTGAAGTCACTATAAGCATGTTAATTGATAGCATATTATAGTATCAATAATATTTTTGGAAGTGAACAACAAACATGTTACCGCCTTCTCAATATGTAGGTGTCTCGTCATCATTTCGTAGAATCCTCTAGTCAATGTAGAATGATGCCTGATTTGATGATGAACTACCTTTATACTAAAATAAATGTTAGCTTGAGTATAATCAATATATATATATAAAGTAAAGGAATAAAATTAAGAGAAACAAACGTAATTAGCCCAAATTAGAGATATCTAATATCCCTAAGTCCCTACGAATGTTGAAGTACTGCTCCGTTGCTAGAGGTTTGGTGAAGATGTCAGCTAGTTGCTTCTTGCTTTCTACATGTTCAAATATGACGTCTCCTTTCTCTACATGATCTCTTAGGAAGTGATGCCTTATTTCAATATGCTTGGTTCGTGAGTGTAAAACTGGATTCTTGCTCAAGTTTATGGCACTTGTGTTGTCGCACATGATAGGTATACGATCAAGCTTAATACCAAAATCAAGAAGTTGTTGCTTGAGCCATAATATCTGGGCACATCAGCTTCCGGCAGCTACATATTCTGCCTCCACAGTAGATAATGCAACCGATACTTGTTTCTTGCTATGCCAGCTTATCAATGAATTTGAGAATAGATGACATGTTCCACTGGTGCTCTTTCTGTCGGATTTGCAACCAGCAAAATCTGAGTCGGAGAATCCTACCAAATAACACTCATTGCCCTTTGGATACCATAGGCCATATGTAGTAGTTCCACGTAGATATCGCAGAATTCTTTTGACAGCTTTTAAGTGTGATTCCTTTGGACAAGATTGATATCTTGCACACATACATACACTAAACATGATATCTGGTCTTGAGGCTATAAGATACAATAGTGAACCTATCATACCTCGGTACAGTTTCACATCAACCTCTTTACCTTTCTCATCTTTGTCTAGATTAGTATTTGTAGCCATAGGTGTGTCAATCTCCTTTGCCTCACTCATTCCAAATCTTTTGAGCAGCTCCGTACAGTACTTAGTTTGACTTACAAACGTTCCATGATTGAGTTGCTTGATTTGTAGGCCAATGAAGAAATTTAGTTCACCCATGAGACTCATCTCAAATTCACTCTGCATAAGCTTAGAAACTTCTTTGACAAGTTTTGCATTAGTCGACCCAAATATAATATCATCTACATAAACTTGAACTAAGAGTACATCTTTATCTTTTCTTTTAATAAAGAGAGTAGTGTCAACTTTTCCCCTAGAGTATCCTTGACTAAGAAGAAATTTGCTCAAGCGTTCGTACCAAGCCCGAGGAGCTTGTTTGAGACCATATAGAGCATGTTTCAGCTTATAGACATGAGTTGGATACATGTAATTCTCAAAGCCGGGTGGCTGAGCGACATAGACTTCTTCATTTATATAGCCATTTAGAAAGGCACTTTTAACATCCATTTGGAATAGTTTGAAGTCTTTTGAACAAGCATAGGCAAGTAAGAGGCGAATAGCTTCGAGACGTGCTACAGGAGCGTATGTCTCTTCATAATCAATACCCTCCTCTTGATTATAACCTTGGGCAACTAATCTAGCTTTGTTTCTAGTAATAACGCCATTTTCATCAAGTTTGTTACGAAAAACCCATCTAGTGCCGATTACTTGATGATCTCCCGGATGAGGGACTAAGTCCCAAACATCATTCCGTTTAAATTAGTTTAATTCTTCTTGCATGGCCATTAGCCAATGCTCATCAAGTAATGCGTCCTTAGCGTTTTTCGGCTCAACTTGTGAAACGAAAGCAAAATGATGACAGAAGTTACTTATCTTTGAGTGTGTTGTAACGCCCTTTGAGATGTCCCCTATTATGTTGTCAATTGGATGATCTTTCACATTTGTCCAGGCCTTAGGAAGTTCTTCATTATTTGAGATGCTTTCTTTTTCATTTTCATCATGAGACTCATCTTTCTCTTTCTCAGCATCTTTCTTCACAATAGTTTCATTCTCGTCTTCGTTATCTTTGACAATGTCTTCAGTAGATGGACCTGCACCATTAAACGAAAGACCTTTCTCAACATATTTTGTATAAGATTCATCAAAAGACACGTGTACTGACTCTTCTACTATAAGTAATCTTTTATTGTATATCCGATATGCTTTGCTAGATTGTGAGTAACCAAGAAAGATGCCTTCGTCAGCTTTAGCATCGAATTTTCCAAGATTATCCTTACCATTGTTCAATACAAAACACTTACAACCGAATACATGGAGATGAGATACATTTGGTTTTCTACCCTTTAGTAATTCATATGGAGTTTTGTTTAGTATAGGACGTATTGTTATCCTATTCAAAACATAACACGCGGTGCTAATCGCGTCAGCCCAGAAATACTTAGGTAGACTACCCTCATTCAGCATTGTTCTTGCCAACTCCTCTAGAACACGATTTTTACGTTCAACCACTCCGTTTTGTTGTGGTGTTCTAGGAGCTGAAAAGTTATGCTCAATTCCATGTTTATCACAGTATTTTTCAAAAAGATAGTTTTCAAACTCTCCACCGTGATCACTTCGAATTGCAACTATTTTGGTGTTCATTTTGTTCTGACATAATCTTGCAAATTGCGTGAAAGCTGGAAAAGTTGATCCTTACTAGGTAGAAAGATTGTCCAACAAAATCTAGAGTAATCATCGACAATGACAAAACCATAGATGTTTCCACCTATGCTTTTAGTCCTTGAAGGGCCAAAGAGATCCATGTGAAGGAGTTCAAGAGGGCGTGATGTTGAAACCACGTTCTTTGATTTAAAAGAGATTTTTGTTTGCTTTCCCTTTTGACAAGCATCACATAGATGATCTTTTGAAAACTTCATTTTAGGTAAGCCAATTACTAAGTCTTTTGTGACAACCTTGTTAAGTAAGTCAAAATTTGTGTGGGCGAGACGTCTATGCCAAAGCCATGAGTCTTCGCCTAGAGCAATTAGACACTTGGTACTAGACTTAGATACTTCATCCAAGTTTAGCATAAAGATGTTGTTTACTCTTAAGCCATTAAACATAATGTCTCTTTTCTTAGTATGTTCTATTGTGCAGCCAGAATTTGTAAATGTTACTTTAAAATCTTTGTCGCACAATTGACTTATACTTAAGAGATTATGCTTAAGACCTTCTACTAGCAGTACATCAGTTATAGTTGTGGTAGAAGGGTTACCTACACTTCCTTTACCAAGTATGGCTCCCCGATTGTTATCTCCGTAGGTGACATACCCCTTTTTCTTTGTGTGAAACTCAACGAAAAGAGATATGTCTCCAGTCATGTGTCTTGAACATCCGCTATCAAGGAACCACAACCTTTCGGCAATGTCAAGACACTTTTCCTGCAAAATTAATTTAGAGAGGGAGGTCCCCAATTTTCATTGGGTCCTTGGTAGTGAGTACATAATTTGTTGCACTTAGACAACCATTGAAATACTCCTTTAGGAACCAAAATCCTCCTAAATTTGCATTTTTCAATGGTATGACCCTTTTTGCAACAATAGTGACAGGTAATATGATGAGAATATGCTGTTTTGCTAGTTGATACTTTTGGTACAAAAGTGTATTTGCTATATAAAGGAGTATACGACCTTTTGAACTTATTTGGATCAACCGCAGAAGTCACTTTTGGTTGTAGAGCCTTGTCTAATTTGGCTTTTAGATCTCTTACTTCTTTTTGCCAAATATGACATGTCTCACAACCAAACCATGATGTAGGATCTATCTCAACTTTATCCTTTTGAATGTCTAGCATAGATTGTTTTAAAGCTTCCATATCCTTTTCGGTTTTCTCAAATTTTGATTCAAGATATGAAAAGATTTTCTTATTTGAGGCCAAAAGTTTGAAAGCTTCAATTGCATCTCTATGTAATTCTTCAAAAGCAAGTTTTAGTTGAGAATGAGATACCTTATCTATGAGTTTAGGTTTAAGATGACTTACAAGTTTCTTTTTCTTGTGTTGATGAGCCATAAGGCATAAGTTTGCCGATTCTTCTTCATTGCTTGATGAGCTTTCACTAGATGAATCACTTTCCCATGCTATGTAGGCTCTTCTAGATTTGTTATGACCTTTGCTTTGGTTCTTCTCTTTTTCCTTCTAAGGTATGGACAATCCGGTTTGTAGTGACCGACTTTGCCACAATTAAAGCAAGGACCTTTGATTTTTCCTTTGTTGTTGTCATCTTGTTTGAGCTTGTTTGATTGCTTTCTATAGTTGATCAAGCCTTTGTCAGAATGTTTTGCTCCATTTTTCTTTAGGTATTTGTTGTATCTTCGCACAAACAGTCCCATTTCCTCATCATCGGAGTCTTCATCATCACTTGTATCACTATCCTCTAGCTCTTGTCTTGAGGTCTTGGAGCTTGAAGCTTTTAGAGCTATTGACTTCTTCTCTACCTCTTTCTCCATGTTCTTCTCTTTCTTTGCTCTTTTCTCATGCATGTCAAGGCATTTAAGATGTTGTTCATGTTCCTCTAGTTTACCAAAAAGAGTGGTAATGTCTAAGGTGTTTAGATCATTTGCTTCCTTTGTTGCTGTAACCTTGGGTTGCCATTCCCTGTTCAAACATATTAAGATTTTTTAGTAGCAACTGCATTAGAAACAGGTCTATCAAGAGAATTTAAACGATTTTTCAGGTGAACGAATCTCTTCTGCATGTTTTCGATGGATTCACCATCTTCCATGTGGAAAAGTTCGAACTCTTGAGTTAACGTATTGATTCTAGCTAGTTTGACATCATCCATTTCCTCGTGGGCAACTTGCAATGTGTCCCACATAGCTTTAGCGGATCTACAATGGGAAACGCGATAGTATTCATCAACTCCTAGAGCTGAGATTAGAATGTTTCTCGCTTTCCAATCGTATCCATATCTCTTTTCATCTTCAGCATCCCAAGTATTTTCTGGTTTTGGAACAACTGCACCAGCTGCATTTGTCATGGTGATCTGAAATGGACCATTGACAATAGATGTCCAGATGTTCCTATCAATTGCATTGATGTGGACACACATACAATCCTTCCAATAGCCATAGTTTTCACCGTTGAAAACTGGAGCTCTATTGTGAGCCCCTTTAGGTCCGGAAGCCATCTTTCCAATAAGTGTTTCACGTAGCACGGAATAAACCAGAGCTCTTGATGCCACTTGTTAGACACTGGCCTAAGGATCTAGAGGGGGGGTGAATAGATCTCACAGAGTTTTTCGGAATTATTTCTAACTAAAGCGAAAGCGGTTCTTAATCGACTTGCGTCTATTCCGGACCGTTATTGCAAGGGTCGTATATGTGACAAAACCACAAGATAATTGAGATTAACGATGAAATGATATGTTATCGAATCAATATGTTTCACTATAGAAAATCGATTAACTTCTGATTTGATAAACTTTGATTTGCAATGCAGTAATAATGAAAGAAGCAAAAGCACAAACACTTGGTGATAATGATCAAATTGATGGTGATTCAATGTGTGATGAATTGTGATGTTTATACAAGTTTTTAATTCACAATTTTAACACTCGAATCGTTGATCAATTTGCAATTATAACCAAATATGAACAGAACGTAAATGAAAAGATAAAAGCGACAAGAACACGATATTTGTTTAGGCAGTTCGTCGATCGTCCTCGCTATGACTACGTCTGCCCCCAATTCCAAACTGAAATTGGAAAATCTTCCATTAATGTGGAAAGCAGTTTATACAAAGAAGATAACAAAGCGATAAACAATAAACCAAATTTGTCGATCCTTTGAATCTTCTTCCCCCTTAATCTTGAGCCAGATCAAGGTCTTCCAAGAGCTTCACTTTGATCCCTTTCTGCAGTGTCTTGAATTGCTTGAACACTTGTTCTTCAATCTTCACACTCAGCTGGATCCTTGATGAAGCCTCTTGATAAAAACCCCCAAAATTCACCAATCTTGGAGGACAAAACCCTCAGATTTTATTCACCAAAAACCCCACAAATCTTCACCCACTAGGAATCTTCAATTCCGTTCCATGGACGTTATCAATCTTGAACGCAAACCCTCAACGCAAAAATGATTGTGTGTAGTTGTGTTGGAGTTGTGTCGATGATCGAAGATGAGAAGCCTTTGTGTATCTTTCAGTTGTTGGTGTTGAGAAACTGTAATAATGAACCTTAGACCATATATGTGAGAGCTGATCAGTTGGAGCAAAGCAAATCAGCAATTTTGGCACTTTTGATCAAATAGGTCGACCTCTTGTAGTGCTTAGGTCGACCTAACAGAGCTGAATTAACTTTGGATGAAATTCTTCCCAGGTAGGTCGACCTGTTGAAGGCTTAGGTCGACCAGAATCCTGTTGAAATACGTTTTGGAGACTTTTCTTCAGTTTAGGTCGACCTAGTTGTTGTGTGGGTCGACCTAACAGTAGGCTGTGTAAATTTCTCTAATTTAGGTCGACCTGGGTTGTGAGTAGGTCGACCTGTCTGTTGTTTTTCTGATTCCTTCTTGTTTTACTTGTATTGAGTCGACCTAGATACAGAGTAGGTCGACCTACTTTGTCTTGTGTGGCCAATACTTGCTTTTCCTTGAGTTCTTCTGCTTGTGCCTTGTTGCTTGTTTGTTTGTGGAGTTTTCCATGGATCAAAAACACCTTTGTGAGTGTGGTCTTGTATTCACACTTACCTATTCTAAAGACTTTCCTTGAGGATAGTACTATCCATACCATATAAGGGTAGGTAGTCCTATACATTGGATCTGCGGGTCATCGAAGGGTCATTAAATCATCTTAGGGGCTATCGGAGGGACTATCACCATTTAATCGAGGGACAAGATTATTTATACCGAAGGCGACATCGAAGGGACTATGATCTTTAAATCGGAGTGACATGGTGATTTTGAATCGAAGGCAACATAGGCTAAGGCATCCCTACGCTCGAGGGACTTAACTATTTTGATCGAAAGGCAACGGAAGAGGGGAAACCTTAGAGGTGAGTGTGTGAACAGCAGTGTGTTGTATTCAGATATTTATCTTGAGTTAGTTAACTATGTTCATTTTAGTCTTTTCATGCAATCCTATTAACATACATCTAACAGTTATCAGCAGTTTATAGTATGCGGAAAGTAAATGTAGAAAGTAAATCCTACGCTATTACAAGGCTTCGGGATTTGGGGGTACATAACCAAAAATGGGGGATGCGGAAAGTAAAGGTGCGAGAAAATAAATCTACGCTATTACAAAAATAACCTTTGCAACCTATACAGCGGTTTCTAATATTTAAATATAAAATGAAATAATTTAAACAAATAGACAATCATACGAAATTCACTGGAGTTGAGATGAGAAGAGAAGAATCGAGCATTGGAGAGATTAGGGTTAAAAGGTAAAAACCTAACTAATATTAATTAATCCTATCTTAAAATCTAAATTAATTTTAGTTGATTAATTTAACCTAATTCTAAATTAATTGAATTTGATTTAATTAAACCTAATTATGTATGCAATTAACCTAGAATAAATTAAATGATAAAGAAACTAATTATTTACTAAGTCCTAATTATCTAAATTTAATTACTAATCTAATTAAATTATAGTCTAAGTCTAACTTAGTAAATTAATTAAGAGAATAAAATAAAAGGAAACTAATTATTAATCCTAACCTAAATTGTTAAATGGTAAAATGATGATTAGGTGGTTAATTAGTGACCTAATTCTAATAAATTAATTAAACAAAAAAAGTAGAGAAGATAAAGGAAAACCAAAGAATATGGCTGGAGGGCGCTGATCCTGTGTAAGGGCATCCTGAGGGTTCACGGTATGGGCAGCATCTGAGCCTTCAGATCAAGATCAGAGAAGATCTAATGACATTCACGTGGGGATACACCGTGGGCGCATATGGAATGTTGGCACTGGATCTGTAAACAGAATATGGCAAACAAATTGAGTAAAATAAATAGGCAAGAGGCAGGGTACGAACCCATGCCTTTGCACACGAGAGCCTTAAGACATGCTGCACTGCCAACTGAGCTGTAACCATTCACTGATATTAAATCAAACACCATCAAATAAATATAAAAATAATCACTAAATGGAAGATTCAAAATAAATTAGTCAAAGTGGGCCCCTGATATTCTGCACTAACCAATGAAAAGAGGAGAGAGGATCAAAATTGTTTGACTGGCCAATAAGTTCCATGCGCGTGCACCGAGAATGGTCTGATCACTGTTCATCGTCTCTTTCCCATACACCTGCGGAATTTCCTGCGGAATAGCCATGTATTCGTAGGAAAGAATCTACAAACATGGAACTCATGGAAGCGAACAAGATGAATAAAAATCAAGGCCCAAGTCGACTTAAAATCTTCTTCTGATCATGAATACGGCATCCATATGGATTAAAACAACCTGCAAACATGCATACGAAAGGCAAGAACGTGTATGCCCTAATAATGGCAAATCATAACCTGTACATCCAAGCTTCAGTTTAAAGGCTCTAATCTGTTCTAGAGATCAATACAAACTCATATGCAACGTTAGATTTGAAAGAAACAGAACAAAATATGATGAATGAAACTTAAGAACATATGAAAAGCATGAACGTGTTACGACCCTTCTATGCATCATGGTACTTCGTGACTCATTCATTAGTAACATATACTACCTTGTGAAGATGTTAGAATGGCTGTTTGGACTTGAGAGAGGCTGCACTCAAAGCTACGGATTTTTCACTTTCTTTGAAAATTTCAAGCTTTGAAAACCCTTGTGTCCTCTCCAAAAAATTCGTCCCTTGGCTTGTGATTTTGTTCAGAATATATAAGAGATGGAATTAGGGTTAGAATCTTGGGAAAGAATCAAGTCATTGATTTTAGAAAAAATATAATTTTAATTCAAGAATTAAATCTTTCTATTTTGAGCTCTATGCTATTTCATGCACTTTTCCATTTATTCTTGGCCATTAGATGATGATTTGGATCTGATTAGGTGAGTGAGAATATTCCATAGAATCTTTCATTATTCAAAATATGATTTTATTTTGATTTATTTTGAATTTAAATAAATAAAATCAAAATAAATGAAATAATATCATAAATTAAATAATATTTGGTCCATGGGCCTCCCATACACTTGATATCACGTTGGAATTGCAATACTATAGGCTCATTACTCAAAAGTTTGCATTTTGTCATTTAAGATTTCAAGCATTTCTCAAAAATGGTCCAACTTGCACCAGTCATAAATCTCTCAATATTTATCATATGGAGATGTTATAGGACTTTTTGGAAAGCCCAAGATGTCCTCTTCAAGCCACTTTGGAACATATTTTGCATTTGGAGATTTTATCTTGGTGATAAGGCTCCTGACAAAAAACCAGCTTTTTGCGAGCTTCTAGAAGGACCTATAATGTTTTGGCTCATATCTCTCAAATGGTGCATTTCTTGACCTTGGGTTCAACATCAAAGTTGTAGAGAATGAGATTTCCTTGAGAATGATCTTTTAATGGGGAATTTCTGAGAAAGTATGAGAGAGATATGATCAGTCAAAGTTGGGTTGACTTTCTCCTTAAAAACCCTAATTTAGCAACTTGTCCTTTTGATGATTTCTGAGCTTTCCTTGATGAATAATGATCAAACCTTGATCAAATGATGAATGTAACTTCAAAATGAGGATGTTGACCAAAAATCAGGAGTTTTGACTGTATTTTGACCACAGTTGACTTTTAGGTCAAACTGATCGATTGTTGAACATTTAGACTATTGACTGAACAAACTTGTGCATCAGAGCTTGAAACTTGGCATGAGGATCCTTTGAGGCATGTGAAAGACCATGAAGTCCCCTTGAGGCATCAGAAGTTGATTTCTCCTCGAGAAGATCAAAACCCTAGTTGGAGGCTTGTTGCTTAGGAGACAGGTAAATGTGCCTATTCCTCAATGCTTGAGCCAAATCATTTGGAATATGATGGGCAAATTTTGGGGTATGACAGATCCCACTTAGGGATCCAGCAATTTGATTGCCTTTAAGGGCGGAAAGGATCCCACTTAAGGATCCATCATCTAGCTCGCCTCTATGGGCAACAAGGATTCAACTTAGGTATCCAACAAATTGATTGCCTCTAAGGAAGGCAGGGACCCTACTTAGGAGTCCAATAATTTGTTCGAATTTATGGGAGGAAATTATTCTACTTAGGTGTAGCAAACTAACCTAAAAATTAAAGAATTTTAGAGTCGCCACCTATTCTACCAGGGCGAATAGGAAACCCTACGAAGTTTTAGAGAATCTGGGTAAGTTATTATAATCAGGTCAAGGGAAGGTGTTAGGCACCCTTAACCCTTTCCTAAGGTTTGCACTTAAGGTTTGTAAGAGTATTATGGCAAGGTTTGTGGTTTATGGCTAATGACAGAAAGTGAATAGGGTTAAAAGAGAGATTTAAACCTAATTGAGGTTTTGAGGAAGGGGACTCGCCTTGGTTATCCAAGTGCCTACGTACCTCCTTAGGGAGGATCAGAGTAAACGTAGTTCGGGGCAGGGTTGGACGCCTTAGATTTAGTATGAGTGTGTTGAAGGTATTTTGAATTACCGTACGCAGTTTGGTAATTGTCGCAGTTTTGAAATTCGTAGTTTGTAAAAGAGATTTGTGTTTTGATGTGGCGTACAACCCTGAGTATTATATGTCTCATTAATCGCGATGATCAATAGGTTTGATCAACATGATTAACAAATTAAATAAAGAATTGCTAATTATTCTAATCGATTGATTCGATTATCACCGTTAGCAAATTAATGTGTTTTAAATAAATTATTTTAATTAGAAGGAAATTATTTATCGTTAATCATCGTAATCAATAGGTTTGATTAAAACAAATAACGAATTAATGAGGGATTACTAATCATCGCAACCAATTGAATCGGTTAAAACCCTTATTAAATAAACCTATTTGGATATATTATTTAGTTAATTAAATAACTGATTATTAACCATCGCGACCGATTAATTCGATCAAAACAATTAATAAATAAATCTTAATATTAATTATATTAAACAATTAATTTTTAAATCAAATTATATATAAAAAAATAATTAAGTTTAATTCAACAATTATAAATAAAATAGTTTATACACTAAAAATAATAAAAGGATAAAAAACCTGGGTGTTAATCCTGTGTGGTTGGTCCTTGGGTGTATACCATGGGGCGCTACTTGTGGACTCTTGGATCTGAATTGCAGGAGATCGTATGGTGGGAGAGCGATGGCGTATGACGCATGCTGGTGTGTGAAACGCATGGGATCTGAAATCGGTTAAATGTTAGAAAAAAATTGACGTTAGGAGGACTTGAACCCACGTCTTAAACCTTAAATACTCCTCTCATTCACCAATTCTGCTGCCATGGTTAGTCATACCTAAATTACATGGATTAAAATATATACAAAAACAGAAATAACTGATGGGTCTGTCAAACAGAAGTCGACATGGGGCCCGGTGTTTCACGTATCATCCAATGGGAAGTGGAAAGAGGATTTGAACATGTTGACCAGCCAGCAAGATTGCGCCACGCATATATATATATATATATATATATATATATATATATATATATATATATATATATATATATATATATATATATATATATATATATATATAGAGAGAGAGAGAGAGAGAGAGCTTGTGGACCACTAATCACACATACGCATGGTCAAATGGTCCCCAGGGGACTGTTCATCATCTTTCTCACCTTACCTGCGGATTTTTCTGCGGGTATAGTTGTGGATTTACCTGCGGAATTTCCGCACGTTCTTTCTTCTCCCATGGCTCCGATTCGTATCCTGCAAAACTCAAACAATAAAGACGCCCAAGCTGCCCAGATTACCTAACTATGGTACTATGAACTCAATGGAACGATTAGTTTTAACAAAGAACACTCATAGCTATGAAAACGAAGGTGCTAGTTCTTAATGCCCTAACAATGGTGATGCGTGGTTCCTGCGTGTAAACTCATGCATAATGGTTCTAAAAATCTACAAACAATAATATGAATATGAATTCGTGCATTAAAATCATTCATACGATGTAAAAGCGAAGGTTTGAATTTCGAAATTTTTACCAAGTGATGTGACTTCGTGAGACCGATTCTGGGCATAGCTTCATTTGTTCAATGGCTTGAATCAAGTACTGGGAGCCTCATGAGCGTGACGTGACCAGCCAGCCTTTTCGTCCCCTAATAGATGAGCTTTGTTAGATATATATATATATATATATATATATATATATATATATATATATATATATATATATATATATATATATATATATATATATATATATATAGGCAAGTGAATTAGGGTAACAAACTTGGGCTAAATCTTGGTGAATTGCAAGATTGGTATTTGGTTAATTTTTGAATGCAAACTTTCTAAAATTGACCAATTTGTTCCTTCTCTTTCCAATCCCTATCTCCACGAAATTTGGACATATTATTGACATGGTGAGTGATTGGAATTGATTCAAAAATAAATCCAAAGCAAATCTTTTCATATCTTCCATCTATTTGATTTAAACTGAATTTTTAATGAATAAGAAATTCAATAAAAATCAAATAAAAGTCAAATGGGCTTGGCATTGGATTTGGAGGTTCTTAGTACTCCTATAAGCAAGTTTGGGTCAGAAAAGAATAGGCTCATTTGGAGAAAATCCAAGTCTAACACTTATTTGTTTCATGCACCTCACCCAAAATCGACCAACTTTAACAAGGCATATCTCCCTCAATTTTTAAGATATGAGATAGTTCTACGACTTTTTGGAAACCTCAAGATGTCCTATATAAGCCACTTTGGAATCCTTTTTCCATTTGGAGATTTTATTTTGATGATACGGCTCCTGACAAAAAACAGCTTTTTGGCGATCTTCTAGAAGGACATGTAATGTTTTGACTTATATCTCTTGTGCGGAAGCATTTCTTGACCTTGGGCCCAACATCAAAGTTGTAGAGAATTGAATTTTCTTGAGAATAAGCTTTGATTTGGGAATTTATGATAAAGCATGAGAGACTTATGGCCAGTCAAAGTACAGTTGACTTCTGCTTAGAAACCCTAATTTAGTAACTGTAGGTTTTGTTGATTTCTGAGCTTCCCTTGATGAATCATGATCAACCCTTGATCAAATGATGCATATTACTTCAAGATGTTGATGTTGACCAAAAATCAGGAGTTTGGACTGTGATTTGACCATAGTTGACTTTTAGTTCAAACTAGTCGACTGTTGACTTTCTGAGCTTTTGACTGAGCAATCTCAGAATTGAAGCCTGAAACTTTTCATAAAGGTGATTTAAATCCTAAGAGATCATATGAAGCTTAATTGAGGCCTTGATACATCCTTTCTCCTTAGCAAATCCAAAACCCTAATTTGAGGACCCTTTGATTAGGAGAGTGCGCCTTAGGTTAACCCTTGAGCCTTGAATCATTGTATGAGTTTGAAAGTGAAATGAGATGGGCAAATTTTTGGGTATGATAGTTGCCCTTGTTCAATCTTCTTAAACCTGAGGATGTAGATTGGCTTGTGTGCCTGTTGGAATATGAAGGTGGAAGAGGATTGAACACTAGAATATCCTGAAATTTGCACTTGCTGGTGCAGGAAGCAATGTTGGAGATGGGCTTAAAGATGCCATCTAGTTTTTGACAAGATGCTTGTCTAAAGCATGTGCTTTTCAGACTTGGATCATATGTATTAATTGTATTTGAGGGGAGATGAAGTAATGTCTTACATAAGACTACCTGAAGAGGTTCCTGCATATGGTATATCAATGACTGATGTAAAGAAGATTAGGCTTTAAACAAAGCTCGGGAAGAAATATCTTAGAGAAGACTAACTAAAAAGCTCCCTAAAAGGGAAAGAGGTGGCTTAGAAAGGATTGGGTAAATGTTTTAAGGGAGATTACCTAGAAAGGCTGAGATACGTCTTAAACAAGACTCACCTAGAAAGGCTCCTAGAAAGGATAAGTTATGTCTTAAACAAGGTTAACCTAGAAAGGTCCCTAGAAAGGGTAGGAAATGTCTTAGAGAAGACTACCTAGAAAGGTTCCTAGAAATGATGATAAACGTCTTGGGGATGACATTTTTTCGGCTGCTACTACTTGGCTCGATAGAGGTTTCTTTCCGTCTTCTATCAATGAAACTAATATTTGCCTAATTCTGAAGTGTGCTAATCCTCGGACTATGAAGGAACTTCGTCCTATATCTTTGTGTAATGTAGCCTACAAGCTGGTCTCCAAAATTCTTGCGAATAGAATGAAGATGTGTTTGCCTAAATGTGTTTCGGAGGAACAGTCAGCTTTTGTGGAGGGCCGTTCTATTTTAGACAATGCATTGATGGCTATGGAAATCATCCATACCCTTAAACGGAGGACTAAAGGTAACACTGCGCATATGGCTCTGAAGATCGACATTAGTAAGGCATACGACAGAGTAGATTGGGGATTCCTGAAGGGTATGCTCAGTAAGTTGGGTTTTGCGAATCAATGGATCCACTGGGTGATGATGTGTGTGACATCGGTGAATTATTCGGTCCTAGTAAAGTCAGATAGAGTTGGTCCAATTCAACCAGGTAGAGGATTGAGGCAAGGGGACCCACTGTCTCCATACCTTTTTATCCTCATTGCAGAGGGTCTTTCAGCTCTTATCAAAACTGCGGTTTCTCGAGGAGATATTCATGGAGTCCGGATATGTAGGGGGGCACCTAGTGTGTCCCACCTGCTTTTTGCTGACGACTGTTTTTTATTTTGCAGGGCTAACATTGTGGAGGTGTCTCACCTTATGGAGATTCTTACGACCTATGCTGACGCATCAGGGCAAGAGATTAACTTAACCAAGTCTGAGGTGTTCTTCAGCCGTAATCTTAGTATTCCGGCCCAAGAGGATATTGCTAAAATCATGGGTGTCCGTCATGTGTTAGGGACGGGTACTTACTTGGGATTGCCGTCAATGATTGGTAGACGTAAAAAGGAGACATTTGCTTTTATCAAGGACCGTATTTGGAAAAAAATCAATTCTTGGAGAGGCAGATCTCTATCTAAGGCTGGTAAGGAGGTGATGATTAAGTCTGTGCTGCAGTCTATTCCATCTTATATTATGAGTGTGTTTATTATTCCATATGGGGTGGTGAAGGATATTGAGAAGATGTTGAATTCCTTTTGGTGGGGGGGAGGTAGCAACAATAAGGGTATTCGTTGGATGGCTTGGGATAAATTGTCTTGTCCTAAGAAGGATGGTGGTATGGGTTTTAGGGATTTTCGTGCTTTTAATGTAGCTATGGTAGCCAAACAAGGTTGGAAGTTGCTGTCTAATCCATCCGCCTTGGTATCCAGATTTTTCAAAGCAAGGTATTTTCCTAATTCCTCATTCTTACAGGCCAAGCTGGGTAATAATCCGAGTTTTGTTTGGAGAAGCCTTTGGAAAGCTAAAGATGTGTTACTTTTGGGGTGTAGGTGGAGGATTGGTGATGGTAGTTGCATTAAGGTTATGCATGAACCTTGGCTTCGGGGGAGCTCAGAGGGATGTCTAAGTGGTCCGGTTAATCAAGGTGTGTATGAACTTTATGTTAATAATCTTATGAGTCCCAATTCCAAGCAGTGGGATGCACATGTTATTCACTCCTTTTTTGATCCTACAGTGGCAGGTGAAATCCTGAAATTCCCTTTGTTGGAGGAAGTTGCTACGGATGGGATGGTGTGGAAGGAGGAAAGAAATGGTGAGTATAGTGTGCGTTCGGGTTATAGGATGTGAGATGCACCAGATGGATAAAAGAGTAGAGGGTAATTGGAATAGTTTGTGGAACATTATGGCTCCTCCTAGAGCCAAGCATCTATTATGGAGGATTTGTAGAGATTGTTTGCCGACTCGTATTAGACTCCGGCAACACTATGTTCAATGCCCAACTATGTGTCAGACTTGTGAAAGGGAGGATGAAGAGGATTGGCATGTTTTCTTCGAATATATTACTACTATCAATTGTTGGAGAGATGCAGGTTTGTCTTCTATTATTGAACCCCGGTTACATACTCTGAGTGATGCCAAATCACTTATTCTGGACATTTGTAATAAAGAGGATAAGAGGGATGCCGGAAGATTTGCTGTAATGATGGAGGTGCTATGGAAGAATCGTAATAATGTTGTGTGGAATAATGATAGAGGTGACATACCAAGGTTAGGCTTGCAAGCCTATTTTAATTGGCAAGATTGGTTTGCTGCTCGTGAGGTTCAAAATATTTCTATCGGTGATCCGAGTCCCTTAACCTGGATCCCCCCGGCGGTGGGTTGGATAAAATGCAATACGGATGCGGGGTTTAATTCTTCTCATAACTCTACTAACAGGGGTTGGTGCTTCCAAAATAATATTGGAAGTTTCATTACTGCAGGTGTTGCTTGGGATGTCGGAACTATGTCCATAGTTGAAGCAGAAGCCTTGGCTTTGAAAGAAGCGATGCACCATGCTATTAGTTTAAATATGGAGTGTGTGATTTTTGAAAGTGACTCTCAAGTGGTGGTTCAAGCAGTTAACTCTAATGTTACAGGTTGTTCGGAGTTAAGTTTTATTTTTCTTTCTATTAAGCGAATGTTAGCTTCTTTTCCTAACTTTGGGGTGAAGTTTGTAAAACGCCAAGCGAATGTGGTTGCCCACTCGTTAACGAAGGAGGCCAATTCTTGGTCTAGGCGTAGTTCCTTAAGTATTATCCCGTCTTGTATCGAATTTCATTTGATTAATGACATGAGTTAATTTGATTTTTGTCAAAAAAAAAAAAAAAAACTTGAATCCGATCAATTAACCTCAAACACAAATTTGAATTCATGGAATCACTTAGTCAACTTCAAATCCAAAGCAACTTGCATTTTTAATAAACCCCTAGCTTCGGTCTCAAATGAACTCGCATTACAAGCAACTAAGAGAACAAACAATTGTCTTAATCGCCACCTTATTCCTTTACTCCATGATTCACACCTGAACATCAATCCAACATAACCACCACCACGCCTTAAGGAAACCTCAAAGAAGGCAAAAGTTGAAACACCTAAGAACACCTTGACATGAAATCTAACGGATCTCAGTTGAATTAACGATTGCAGACACCATGCATAAGAAACTCTTTATAATTTTCTTCAATTTTTGAGAGACGAAATAAACGTCCCTCCATAATTTATAGCACAGGAAAGAGGGCAAATTTTGGGGTGCAACAGCTGCCCCTATTCATACTTCTTGAACCTGACAAGTGAGAAACGAAAGTTTCGAACCGTTGAGGTGGAAGGAGAGTGAATACCAGAATGAACTCGAAAATTTGCGCTCTTGATCAATAGAAGATTCCATCTTGCAATAAGAAGGAATGTACCACCCCGCAAGCAGGGAGAAAAAAACCTCAATTGATCTGGATAATTAAGTAGCTCCAACTTGCGATAAGAAGGAACAGGCAACCCCACAGGCAGGGGGAATAACTTCAATTGATCTGGGCATCAAGAGAAGGAACATCTTCGAATGATCTGGGTATCAGACGTAGTAGATGTCTTCCGAACAGGAATCGAGGATAGATGTCTAAGTCGATTTGGGCATCGAAATGAGATATTCCGGCTGATCTGGGCATCAACGGGTAGTAAGTATCTCTGGTCTGGGTACCAAGGCGACATCTCCATCTGATGCAATTAAATCATCAGGCAGATATTCCAACTGATCTGGGTATCAGCGGCTTGCTCCTTCGTAAGATCGGCGAGATCCGGAGGCGGTTCCCTCAACTGAAAGTCTGATTTATCAAGACAGGAACAATATCTCTTCCAAACTGTGTACACCGAGAAAGGAAGTCTTTAAACTGATCTAGGCTCGATGCTAGAAAATAAGTAGAACAATCCTCTTCTGAATGACAAAGTCAATCAGGCAGATATCTCCATCTGATCTGGGCATCAGTGGCTTGCTCCTTTGTAAGATCGACGAGATCCGGAGGCGGTTCCCTCAACTGAAAGTCTGATTTATCAGGAATAGGAACGAATATCTCTTCCGAACTGTGTACGCCGGGAAAGGAAGTCTTTAAACTCATCTAGGCTCGATGCTAGAAAATAAGTAGAACAATCCTCTTCTGAATGACAAAGTCAATCAGGCAGATATCTCCATCTGATCTGGGCATCAGTGGCTTGCTCCTTCGTAAGATCGACGAGATCTGGAGGCGGTTCCCTCAACTGAAAGTCTGATTTATCAGGAATAGGAATAGATATCTCTTCCGAACTGTGTGCGCCGGGAAAAGAAAACATCTTCAACTGATATTAAGCATCAGGACTGGGCAGACGAGTTCTTCTTCTGAACGAAAATAAATCGTCAGGACGTAGATATTTCCAACTGATCCGAGGCATCAGTAGGCTTGCTCCTTCGGAAGATCGACAGAGATCCGGAGGCGGTTCCTTCAACTGAATTGGAATCAGGATAGGAACAAATATCTTCAACCGATCTGGGGACATCGGGAATAAGCATGACTTTCATCTGATCTAACAATGTCAGGAAGAGGGAGCCAAACTTCTTCTGATTTAGACATCAGGATAAGCGCCCGTAATGATTAGGCGAGTTGCTCTCTGGGAGGCATTTGTATCTTGATAACTTTCCTGCAGAAAGAAACAGATATGATATGATTTATGCATGATGCATGTATGAATGTTTGTGGAATAACGTTCTTGAGAAGGAAGACGTTATACGCTTTGAGAATGCAATTCGAATGATGCATGATTCGAACGTTGCTTAGGGAGACAGCGGAGGAGCACTGAATTGCTGAAGAAATCCTGGAGAGAGTACGAAACTCTGCGGGGAGGACAAGATGAGTGACCAAGGGTCACCATTGCGAGCTGACAAAGATGGATCAGAAATCTGCTGGAAACGATCAAATTTGGATGCGAGCTCTGGCTGGGGAATAAATCCTGCTTGGGGATAAGAACATCCCAATTAACTGCATGGAGAATATCCTAGCAACTTCACTGGAGAAGCAAATTCTCGACACTCTGAGGATGTGGAGATAAAGGCAAGTCTTGAAGACAAATCGGATGGGGAGTACCACTTGCTGGTGTAGAACGCATTCCGCTGGGGAAATCCTTGAAGGAAACAGATTCTGCTGAGGATGCAAGTGAATCTTTGCTGAGGAAAGACTCAGTGGAGAAGATGAATACTTCTGCATAGCGATCCGCTGAGGAGATAAGGAAATCCGCTAGGGATAAGGAACTCGGCATAAGAACCTTTTGTTAAGACAACTCCACTAGGGAATAAGACGACTCTCCTGGGGGAAACAGGTCAGTCTGTTGGGGAAAGAAACACTCTACTGGGGAAAGTGAGGAACTCTAGAAAGGAACCTCATTAAGAGCTTGCTGGGGAATCAGATACCGTTCAATCATGATTCCACTGGGGAGAAGATATTCCACCAGGGAATAAGGCTTTTGAAGCATGGAGATCTCGTTGAAATGTGCTTTGCTGAGGAGATGAGAATCTTGGAACAAGGAAAACCTCGTGTGAATGTACTCAGCCGGGGAATGAGAATCTCTCACTTGGCTAGATCCGCCAATGCGCTGACATGGTGCACTCGAAAGGATGTACCTGCGAGATAAATAGATGAAAATGCCCCAGGATATAGCATGACGTCTTCATGGGGTTTCCTCACATGACCGAGGACAGTAATGCTCACCCACAATGGGCAAATGCAAAAGCAAAAAGATTTTCAGACATCTGAGCTTGAAACTTTCCTAACAGGCAATGGATTCAATGAGTTGATAGGCAAGCAATGATTAGAACACCAAATAAGTATTGACCGAAGTATCAAACATGCATTGGTTCTCCAAGAGAATGCCACCAGGAATTGGGCTTAAGGGGTCAAGCAAGTGTTGACTGTAACACCCATAATTTCAGTTTATTAATTTAATTTGGATTTAAATTAAATAATTGGAATTTTAGAATTTAAATTGGATTTAATTGAAAAATGATGGAGTAAGAGCTATTGGGCTTATGGTGTGGTGATAGTAAAAGACGGGTGCTAATTAGTTAGGCCTTTTACTAAGTTGTGGTTAATTTATTTTATTTTATTTTTCATAAAATAAGAAAAAGGAACCATTTGGGGAGAAAGGAAGAACACGTGAAAAGAGCAAGAGAAGAGAAAGAGGCAAGAACGTGAAACCGGAAGGAGAGCATTCAAGAAATTCATCGAGGTAAGGGGGGACTCTTCCTTTTAGTATCTCTTATGTGGTCTTAGGTGATAGGTAGATTGATGTATGGTTTGGTTCAATTAGATATTGGGATTGTTAGGTTAGGGTGTTAAAATTGGATTGAATTGATGATAACTGTGTGAACTATTTGGTTAATAATGAGTTTGGATGATGTTTTATGGTGTATAATTGAATGTATGATGATTATATGCCTGTATGTGATGTCTGGAATCGTTTTTGGGTGAAAAGGATGTGAAATCGCAAGGTCTGTCGCAGACTTGGGGTTTGCTGAAATCGCAGGTCCGCTGAGCGGAGGGGGGTCCGCTGAGCGGAGGTCCCAACGTAGTTCGCTCCTGTTTGACGTCGCTTGAGGTCCGCTGAGCGGGGGTCTGAAGGATTTCGCTTCTGCCTTGCTCCGCTGAGCGAACCTTGCTGTGTGTGAATTTTTCCAAACTTCAAAATAACGTATCTTTTGATCCATGAATCATTTCTTAGTGCCGTTTTGAGCGTTGTGCAAGTAATTAAATGTTTTATATGATGAATGATGAATATTGGTATTATCCGACTTTATTTCTTTAAAAACTCGATTTAATTACTTGATGAGAATTGGACATTGTATGCATATGAGATAGGCATGACAATGTGTTTGATGTGATGATGAATTGGTTGTGACTTGTTATTATGATTGTGACGGATGCATGACTATTTGAATGATGTTGAAAACATGTACATACTTAATCGGTGATGTGGTGTTGAGATGAGTTGTTCATCGTGATTCGGTGTGTTTTAAGTATGTTATATGTGTTTCATTCATTCATATGCATTGATGTTGGATCCCGGTGATGTTTGGATCGTTGGTGGACATATTTCCCATTGTGTGGAAATTGTGTCGGTGGGCCGTATCTCGATGAGGCGTAGATCGGTTAGGTGGATTGATTCCACGGTTTATTGGTACCACATGCATAGTGTCAGTTGTGTCATATGCATTTTGTCATAATATGATTGTATGGATTTCTGTAGTGTGTGTTGTAATCTATTATTGTGTGAATTAATAATGGATGTGAATCTGAATATGTATAATTGGGTGAACGGTATATTATGATGCTGGTTGCTTATGAATTGCATAATATTTACTAATTGAGAATGAGACTCACCCTTACATGTTGTCATTTTCAGATTGAGGAGTAGCGGCATTAGTGCTTGGTGAGGATGACTCATAGAGTTTATTCGTTTATGTTGGGTCGTGTCGGTCATGCTCTGATCTGTAACACTGGGGAACGATAGTTATAGAGTTTTATGAAATTAATCTACTTTATTGGTGTTGGATTATGATTCCATTGGATGTATTTGATAATGTTTCTTATTACGCTGTGATAAACATAATTACGATTTGGTGAACCGTTTCCTAATGAAGCATGACTTGACCATGATTGGTTTATTTATTTTGTATAATTGTGGCACCCTTGTGTTTATGTTTTACTCTGATATAATTGTTTAAAAAAATTGCCGCGGGGTTTAGAAGGGTGTTACAATAGTGGTATCAGAGCATAGTCGGTCGTTTGAGTCAGAGTCTTAGTGTCAGTTAATCCCTCGTATGCGAATAGTGTAAGGTTGACACTATCGATACATCTTGTTCTAATGAATATTGTTTTATATTTAGCAGAACAATGGCTGGAAGAGGAGGAAGAAACGACGATGCAATTGCTGAGGCTCTGGGCATGATTGCTGGTGTACTGGGAGGAAATGTCAATGGAGCTGGTATTGGTGCTGACAGGCAGCTGAACAGTTTCCAGCAGAACAATCCTCCGTTGTTCAAGGGCACACATGATCCTGAAGGTGCTCAGAAATGGCTTAAGGAGATCGAGAGGATTTTCAGAGTCATCGATTGTGCTGAGAACCTGAAAGTGAGGTATGGTACTCATATGTTGTCCGAAGAAGCTGATGACTGGTGGATGGCTACCAGGGCTGAATTGGATGCTGATGGTGTAGCTGTTTCCTGGGCTGTGTTCAAGAGAGAGTTTCTGAGGAGGTATTTTCCTGAAGACGTTCGAGGCAGGAAGGAGATTGATTTTTTGGAGCTGACTCAGGGTAATATGACGGTACCAGAGTATGCTTCGAAATTGTCGAGTTGGCGAAGTACTACGTTCACTACAACAATGACGAGGCTAGTGAATTCTCAAAGTGCATCAAGTTTGAGAATGGTCTTCGTGATGAGATCAAGCAAGGGATCAGGTACCAGAGAATTCGGCGATTTGTCGATTTGGTGGACTGTGGTAGGATCTTCGAAGAGGATAACCTTAAGCTGAAGTCATCTCACTCTCGCGAGTTGGTTGACAAGAAAGGTAAGAAGCCTATGGATAGAGGTAAGCCATATGGTAGAGGAAATCCTAGAGCTGGGGATTGGAAGAGGCCTAGTGGGGGAGATTCTGGTGCTCCCGTTAGGTGCTACAACTGTGGTGAGACTGGGCATAGAAGGAATGAGTGCAAGAGTGGAGAGAAGAAATGCTTCAAGTGTGGTAAGGCGGGTCATATTGCTTCAGATTGTAGGATGAAGATTGTGACTTGCTACAATTGCGGCGAAGAGGGTCACATCAGTCCGCACTGCACTAAACCGAAGAAGGATCAGGTTGGTGGAAAAGTCTTTGCCTTGTCTGGGTCAGAGACTACTCCAGAAGATCGTCCAATTAAAGGTACGTGTTTTATCCATGACACACCTTTAGTTGCTATTATAGATACTGGAGCGACTCATTCGTTCATTTCAATGGATTGTGCTAAACGATTGGGATTAGAAATATCTGTTATTCATGGAAGTATGGTTATTGACACTCCTGCGTCGGGTTCAGTAACTACTTCTTTTGCTTGTTTGAACTGTCCTGTTGACATATTTGGTAGGAAGTTTGGAATGGATTTAGTATGCCTTCCTCTTGAAGGACTTGACGTCATTTTAGGGATGAACTGGTTGCAATTTAATCGAGTTCATATCAATTGTTTTACGAAGACGGTTATCTTTCCTGAAGAGGTTAGTGTTGAGGATTTGACTATGTCAGTCAAACAGATGAATTTGGCTATCAATGATGGAGCGGTGGTATTTATGTTGTGCTCCTCGATGGAAGTGAAAGGGAGCGATAACACTGGTGAGCTACGGGTAATGAATGAGTATCCGGAAGTGTTTCTAGAAGATGTTAGTGAGTTGCCACCTGAAAGAGAAGTGGAGTTCGCTATAGAATTGATTCCTGGAACTAGTCCTGTGTCGATGGCACCGTATCGCATGTCAGCATCAGAATTGGCTGAACTGAAGAAACAGTTAGAAGAATTGTTGGAGAAGAAGTTTATTCGTCCTAGTGTGTCACCGTGGGGTGCGCCGGTACTGTTGGTTAAGAAGAAATAAGGTTCAATGAGGCTATGTGTTGATTATAGACAATTGAATAAAGTGACAATCAAGAATCGATACCCTTTGCCGAGGATTGATGACTTGATGGACCAGTTGGTTGGAGCTTGTGTGTTTAGCAAGATTGATCTGAGGTATGGATATCACCAAATTTGTGTGAAGGCAGAAGATATTCAGAAGACGGCATTCCGAACAAGGTATGGACACTATGAATATTCTGTTATGCCATTTGGTGTTACTAATTTTCGCGGGGAAAAATCGTATCCTTTTTTCGGGATGAGACACCTGATGCCTTCTTTGGGCTCGAGTGCTCAAAAAAATGATTTTTCTTTTGTTTCGACCAGACTTTTTATTGTTTCCAAAGTAGGAAAAGGAAAAAAGCTGCAATAACCTTAAAAAGTGGGGGAGAGATCTTTGGGTAAGAGGGTTGGTTATACGAAGGGAAGGTATTAGCACCCAACGTATCTATAGTACTCTATAGGTTTCTTTTCTATGTTTTTCATTCCATGTTATTGAGAGGTTCTTGTGAAATAGGTGGGACCTAAGGTGTTTGTTTGATTATGCTCGCAAATATCATCGCGATCCTCTGCATACATATCCCTTAGAGGGAATCAGAGCATCTGTAGCTCGGGGTCTACGGGTGCTAAGGTTTGAATGGTTTGAGGGAGAAGTTTTGCTCGCCAAGGATACGACCTTGTGCCTACGTATTCTCAAAGGGATGTTGAGAAAGTCAGAGCAATCGTAGTTCCCACTTATGCTAGTGGAAGCAAAGGATAAGAGACAAATGTCATCTAAATGTTCGATGTATCTAATCTATATCATCACATACATCTGTTTGATTTTTGTTTGAAAATCTTTTCATTATAAGCCCTGGGCCATGCCACTTATGGTGCTTAGAATGATAAAGATGCTTTTTTAGCCAGCCTTGTGGCAAAAACTTTCAATGAAGTCAGCCTTGTGACAAAAAGTTTTGATTAATCAGCCAGCCTTGTGGCAAAAGTTTCAATGAAGTCAGCCTTGTGACAAAAACTTTGATTAATCAGCCAGTATGGTGGCAAAAAGGTTTGATTGATCAGCCAGCCTTGTGGCAAAAAGGTTAAGTTGATTGATTGATTGTTTGTTTGTGATGATATAGAAGAGATACTCCTATCATAGAGATGATAAATGTTTAATCTCCTAGGGTATTTGATTTGGATATTGGGGATGCTTATAAGAAGCCCATGGGTCCTTGTACGAAGCCCAAAAGGAGGCTATCCGAGGGTCCTTGCATTGTAAGCCCAAGAGGAGGCTATGGGAGGGACAATCGAGGGTCCTTGCATTGTAAGCCCAAGAGGAGGCTATGGGAGGGACAAGTCGTTTGTACAAAGCCCAAGAGGAGGCATGGTATAGTTGGTTTGAGCTCTTAGAGCGATTTCACCGGGAAACCATACTCT
Source organism: Vicia villosa (assembly GCF_029867415.1). Taxonomy (NCBI): domain Eukaryota; kingdom Viridiplantae; phylum Streptophyta; class Magnoliopsida; order Fabales; family Fabaceae; genus Vicia; species Vicia villosa. The sequence goes on from NW_026705928.1 coordinate 242,711, forward strand.
ATGTCCTAACCTAAACTAGGGAGATTCTTTGCACGAAGCCCAATAGGAGGCTATGGGGAACCTAGTGTTGTACTAAGTTGAACAAGTATATATAACACAATCACAAGTATGAACAAGTACAAACAAATATGAACAAGTACATGAACAATTATGAACAATTATGAACAATTATACATATATATGACAAAGTGTGTGTATATAATGGAGTTTATGAAGGAAATATACCTGTGAGCATGATCCATTTGTATACACGGGGGCTCGGGACTTATACTCGGGGAGAGACCCACTTGAGTTTATTCAAAGCTATGTAAACAGGTATTTGCAAAGGGGCTTGGGACTTATACCTACATGGAGGCCCATGGTATTTTTGGGAAGATTTAAAGAAAACCTTCATTTTTTTGATTTGTTGTTCGAAGTTAAAAAAACAAATTGATCGAGATATGTACAAAAAGGTGTACAATGAAATACCTAATTTCATGTACGGGAATGGGACTTATACCTACGTGGAGGCCCATGTTTTATTTTATAAAACATGGTTAATTGTTCTATTAAAAGACGCGTCGTTTGTTGTTTTGAAAACAGTTGAAAAGTATTGTTTTTGAAAGAAGTTTATTTGTTTTGAAAAAAGGACTGTATAAAAAGAAAAAGGAGTGGGTCTTAGACTCTCTAATATTCGAGAGGCCCCACATCGTTTTGAAAATCAATTGATCAATTAAAAAGATTTAATCAATAGTTTCCTTTGAAATCAAAAAGAAATGGTTAATCGTTTTGAAAAGAGTTGTGATTGCTTGTTTTAAAACGGTTCGAATTTGAAAGAAATCAAATTAATTAAGATAAACACAAAGATTACACTTAATTAACACCTAAATGATTAGGGTTTGATCACAAAATATTTACAAGTGATTAAGCTTGAAAATCAATGAAAAACAATATTTTAAAGTATTAAAAAAAACACTTAAAACATGTCATTTTAAACTTAATTAAAAATGTATTAAATAAATATATTTTTGTGATTTTTCTTGATATTCATAAAATATATATATATATATTAAATAAGAGGTGTGCAAAAAATGAAGCAAAAATGAATTGATTTGAATGGTTAATTAATTGAGTGAAGTTGTTAAGAAAATGAAGAAAAATAGTTGTAAAAAATTTGGTTTTGTCTCCACAAGGACTTGAACTCACGCCCTCTCTCTCACCAACCAAAACTCTTGCCAACTGAGCTGCGCGCGCAGCTTGTTATACACACGTATCCAACTGATTATATTTTAAACTCAACATTTGAAATTTCTGAATCAAAAATGGCGCCAAGAACACACCTTCAACTGAATTTTGAAAATCTCCAAAACTGTGTTGTTTTGATCAAGTAAAGGGTCTATCTCACTCGGTTTTTCACGAGGAACATGATGGTAACCTCACAATTCATTTATTTTTGCTCTAAGGTGATCAATTTTGTGATGAACACGAAGAACCCTAAAACTGAAATTCAACGTGAAATCGTGTATGTGCAAGTTATGATGCAATTGATTGAGGGTTAATGATCCTCATAGGTGCAGAAATAAGATGGTATGTTCATATTTCATTTATGATGCATGGAGAATAGAGTTTGAAGTTCATGAGGCTTACCTTTAAAAACGGCCAAACTGGGAATCGAATTCTGAGTTAGAGGTGTTGCAGCTGCTTTGTAATGATCTGGATAACTTCAATGATGATTATGGAACATGTCTGGATGCTTGGAACCACCTGGATTCATCTGAGCACGACCATGGTACCCGATCTGCAGAAGCTTCAAGAGTGAATCGAATTTGATGATGGAGAGGTTACAGGTCATATGTGAGTGTCTGGATCATTCATATGAAGTATATGGAAGGTGTTAGAAGTGAAAGTTTGGACAGAAATGATCTGGAATGGAAATTGGCATGATAAGGTTCATTATATGCAAACATGGAGGTTGAAGAGTGACTCTGAGTTTCAGGTGTTTTTGGGGTGTGTGAATGATTCAAACACATCCCAAATGATGTTTATGAGATGTTGTCGCGGGCGAAAAATCGTTTTGTTCCTCTTTTTTGTGGGATGAGACACCTGATGCCTTCTTTGGGCTCGAGTGCTCATAAAAAAATTATTTTTCTTTGTTTCGACCAAACTTTTTATTATTTCCAAAGGAGGAAAAGGAAAAAAGCTGCAATAACCTAAAAAGTGGGGGGAGAGATCTTGGGTAAGAGGGTTGGTTATACGAAGGGAAGGTATTAGCACCCAACGTATCTATAGTACTCTATAGGTTTCTTTGCTTTGTTTTTCATTCCATGTTATTGAGAGGTTCTTGTGAAATAGGTGGGACCTAAGGTGTTTGTTTGATTATGCTCGCAAAGATCATCGCGATCCTCTGCATACATATCCCTTAAAGGGAATCAGAGCATCTGTAGCTCGGGGTCTACGGGTGCTAAGGTTTGAATGGTTTTTTTTTGTTTTGTTTTGCTCGCCAAGGATCGACCTTGTGCCTACGTATTCTCAAAGGGATGTTGAGAAAGTCAGAGCAATCGTAGTTCCCACTTATGCTAGTGGAAGCAAAGGAAAATAGACAAATGTCGTCTAAATGCTAGATGTATCTGTCATACCCCAAAATTTGCCCGTCATATTTTGACTCACATGACTTTCTAAAAAGTACAAGAACACCTTCATATGATAAAAAATGAGGGAGATATGATTGGTACAAGGTGGTCGATTTTTAAGAAAGGCGTGAAAACCTTAATTGGCAAACTTCATATTTTTAAGCCATGGGCCCATGATCTTATGTCACACATGATTCAAAGTCTATAAAATGCCCATGAATATATTTATCTTTATTTTATGATTTCCTATTTCTTTTAGTTTGAATTTATTTAAATTCAAATAAAAAACAAATAAAATCATATATAAATGATAAAAACTCATGTGTTTATTTTATGTTTTTTTAATCAAGCTAAAAATAATGTTGGGACCCATAAAGAAATTCCATGTATATTTATTCATGATTTTATTCTTTTATTTATTGAATTTATTCATTTAAAATTCAAAAAATATCAAATAAAATCATGAGAAATATCATGTGATTTTCTCACTCATCCAAATCAAATCCAAAGGCCATTGAATCGTGAAAAAAGATGCATGAAATAGAATTTGACTTAAAAAAGAAAGTTTTTCATAAAAAATCAAATCAATTTATTTTTAATCAAAGATAATTGATTCTTTCCATATTTTCAACCCTAATTTGGCCTACTATATATTCATAACTCGTGCAGCCTCTTGGGACAGAAAAAACCTAGCCTCCAAATACCATTCACACACTTGCAAAGAAATAAAAAAAGTGAAGGTTGCACAACCAAGGACCGCGAGTTTCAGTACCAATCATACGTCCTAATCTCTTCCTAAGACATCTAAGGGTAAGAATAGATCAAGAGACATGTGTTGAAACATCTAAACCGAAGCATTACATGTTCATCATTTTTATCTTTTCGTATTTTTACTATCGCTTTATTTTAATCGAACCTAATGATTCTAATGTGTTCATAAGATGATTTAGTGCAGGATTAACGTAAAAGATTCGAGCTTTAAGCCCTAAACCGAGATGTGCCATGGTTATGTTTTTAAACTTGCAAGCATTCGTATTATAGGTTACAAGCCAAATTAGCCAAAACAAACATCACCATTGGATTCAGGGCACCGTTTTACATAGATCTGGGTCCTTTTTGTTTTTGTTTGCATCGATTTTTGTAGGTTTTAAGCTTCGAAGGATTTTCCGCAAGAAAATCCGCAGCTGATTCCGTAAAGAAATCCGCAGGAAAAATGAAGGAGATGATGAATAGTTCTTTTGACTCCTTGACCGCTGCGTGGCGCTATCCCATTCGCCGGTCAACAATATACCCCCTCCCTCTTCACGCGATTGGCCAGTCAAGGGATAGTGGGGCCCGTCTGAATTATTGTTTGACTCTCCTTGAAACCTTTGAGTTTTCTTTTATTTTATTTCGTTGGTATTATTTGCAGGTGATGAAACTGGTTCAGTTGGTAAGCAAGTGATGCCTGGGATCCTAAGGGTGTGGGTTCGAAACCCAGCACCTACACCCAATTTTTTATGTGTTTTCTCTTTTAAAATCACCAAAATAAAATAAAATAAAATAAAATACAATAAAATCAAATAAAATAAAATTAGTTTTTTTTAGTTAATTTAACTTTTATTGTATGCAACTAGAAAATAAATTTAATTAACTCCTTTAATTTTTAAAAAAATAATAAAATTAATTAAGTTAATTAGTATAAATTGATTTAGTAAATAATTTTAAATTTTTAGGACTTAGTTCATTTGATGTTATAATTAGTCTAAGTTAATTTCGAACTAATTTCATTTAAAACTAATCTCAAATTTCTCCCGATTTCTTCTCACCTCTAAAAAACCTTTGTATGGCGCATGCTTGATTTATTTTATGGTTTTTAGACATTAGAATGTATATAGGTCAAAGAATGTAAACAACTATAGTGAATCTCTTTACTTTCCCGCATTTTTAAATTTCCGTATTTTTATTATTATTATCTATATTGTGTTAGATGTATGTTTAAATTAGGGTGTGTATGGCAAGACTAATCAACTTAACGTTAGCTAACCATAATCAAGATAAATAAAATATCTGAATTGAATACACTTTTTGCACGCACTCACCCTTAGGGTACGCCCCTCTCGGTTGCCTTCGATTAAAGGTCGTGTCCCTCGAATGTAGAGGTATCAATTAGCAATGTCCCTCGATTAAAAAATCATTGCAAAGATCATAAGTCCCTCGATGACCCGCGATGTCGCCTCGATAATATGATCTAGTCCCTCGAGTGGTTGCCTACGAAACAATGATTGTCCCTTCGAATATTGCTAAAGGTACCTCTACCTGTTGCCTTCAAACGACCTCGATGACCCTTCGATTGTCCCGCACGTCCAATATAACAATGATTTCCTACTTCTATATAGTATGGATAATCCTGGGAATCGTAAAAAGCATAGAAAAAGACCAATCTAGGGTAGCGCTCTTAATATGCCTAGCTCTATTAAAAAACATCTTTTCAACACTTTTTCAAAGACTAAGGCTACGCATTTACGCTAAAGTCCTTATGCTCCTTTCAAAACAAAGAAACAAAACAAACATGAGCTAAGTAAATTAAGAGCCCGTAGATAACTACGGATGAAAAGGGTGCTTGCACCTTCCCTTTTCATAACTTACCCCCCGAGCCCGTTTTCTTTCAAAAGGGTCTTTTTCTATACTTTTTGCCCTTCCTGACATTGGACAAAATAAAAGTCGGTGGCGACTCTTGCTCACCGCAACATTGTTGCATATAAAAAAATAAAAGTCGGTGGCGACTCTTATCAAGGACTGAATACCTATCAAGGGGCAAGAGGATTTATTTTCCTCTAGCCACGTATCTTCAAAATTCAGAAGTATCCTGAATCAGAGGCTATGACCCACTGGATATGGTGAGCTTGATTCCCATAGAAGAACACCAAAATCAGAGTTCTTCGAACAAAGACGCAACCAAATCATTTTCTAAAGTTGCTAACTAAATTCCTAAAGATCCTTGAAAATATTGCATTTGCATTCATAACATCGCATAACAGGTTTCTTACAATAGGTCTCTCATCCTCCCTCGCTGTTTATTTCAGCATCATGGACCTTGAACAATCTGTCAAAAATCTCCAAGCTCAGAACAACCAATTCCAAGAGATGATCTTTAACTTGGCCAAGGGGCAAGAAGAATTAAAGGCACTTCTGATCGAGAAGGAGAAGAATCAACATAAGCACCAAGGTGGTCAAGATAATCAGAGATCCAAGCCTAAGCGATCATTTTCTCTGTTACCCATGCCGCTGTCTCAAGTTCTGCAACAACTGCTCAATCAGAACTTGATAACTCTATTGCCTCCATATTCATTTCCTACTAATCCCGCTCCTGGGTATAAGTATCATGCAAGATGTGCTTATCATTCGAATAGTCCTGGTCATGATACAGAGGATTGTGGACCGTTGAAACACAAGATCCAAGACCTCATTGATGACAAGATCATTGACTTCAACTCACCTGAGGAACCTCACATGTCTAATGTTGGGTACAATCGGAAAGGTCGCAATGAACCCAACCAATCTGTGGGGAAAACTCTGATCTCTACACCAGTTCCACAACAAAGACGCAAGTCAGATGCACCTAGGCGTCAGTTCACAAAGATCAATATGACGTTGGCTCAGGCATTACGACACTTGTTGAAGTTAAAATTGATTACTTTGAAGGACCCTCCGAGGAACCCTAGTACTTTTTCTTCTCGTTATAATCCTAATGCAAGGTGTGCGTATCACTCTAATAGTCCTGGACATGACACCGACAATTGCTGGATATTGAGGAACAAGATTCAAGATATGATCGATGCTGGTGAAATTGAGTTCCCTCATCCCAAGACTCCTGTAGTGATCACTACTCCCGTGCACAATCACGACAAGACTGATTAATGTCAGAGTGGATGAACTTTAGATCATTAGATTTACTTTCATTTGCAATTTCTATTCTGTTTATTTAAACATTCAAATTATGATAGACATTATCTGTTTTAATAATCATTATCAGTGCATTGCATATGTTTGTCTTGAATAAATTATTTCGTTATCACTCATTTTAAATTATGTCTTTATTCTGTATATGTTTTTGTGATACTCAACTCCTGCTAAAGTTGTATACCTTTTGAGGGAGGATGACGAAAACGATACTGCAACCTCATACAGTATGCTTTTGAACGGACCATGTTGATGATGTACAGGCATTGTTTCAATCCCTAAATAGTGGAGATATAAGGATGTTAATCCCTCGTCAACCCCGTTTGAGCCGAAGAAGTAGAAGTTTCTTTCTCGCACAAATTAAACCCTTAATCATAACCTGGGGCAGGGTAGTTACTCAGTTAACTCGATTGTATTAGCTGTTGTTTACACAAATAATGATGGGTTCCCCGCAACCATTAAGTCAGACAGTCAATGTCCACTAAAAAAAAAAAGAAAGAAAAGATGTTAAGTCAAAACCTATGAAGGAGACTTATCAAAAATCAAAAACATCTCGCTGACTGTAATCTCAAAATAAACAGTTCAGGCAAAAGTTAGGGATAACGAAGTCAAAAAGGAGGTTGCTAAAAAACCTCAATAAAAGAAAACATTTCAAAGGAGGTCACTACAAATCCTTGACAGAAAGAAAGTATTACCAGAAAGGATGACTGTCTGTCCAATTAAAATTTCCGGTGCTCTAACCATCATCAAATTTCAACATCACGACTTCAAAACTCTGCTAGAACTTAAATGCAAAGTTAACTGGGCATAGGATCGAAGAACATCACGAAGATGGGGATGGGAACAAATAAACTTTGAGCCTTTATCCTTTGTTTCTTAAACCGTGAACCAAGCCACGTTACAACCCTTGAAAGTCCTAATTGAAGCATGGTTAGTTCAAAAGCATAATGTTGCTAAAAAGGTATCCTGACTCCTTAAGGTTCGCCACAAATGCAGAGTTGGTATCTTGTCTTTTACAAAACATCACGTTTTTACAAAAATCATGTTTGTATCACGCTTTTACATCTCCTGCTTAATGTTTTTCAAAAAAAAAAAACTCAAGACAAACATGTGCATTGCATCTCATGAATTCATTATTAAACACATTCTGCTACATAATTTCAAATGTTAGCAACAAAAAGAATTTGCACAGGGTACAACTAATGACTAAAAGTTATCCCGACAGACAAAACCATTTCAGAACAATGTCTCTTATAGTTTATCCAGTCGATCTGGGGCAATCAAGTCAAGATTCCAAGAATCTCTCAAAAATACCAAATAATCAGAGGCATGCGCTCAAGTGGAGCTGAAGCTAGTCAGGGGCATCATACTAAGTACTAGGGGCATGTCACCCATAGTGCACATCTCATAAAGTCCTCGCGAGGCAAATCTTTCCGAAGTCCCTACTAGCAGACGCAAATCTATGCAAGTCCAGTCTGACATCCAGGAATGGTAGTTACTATAATACTAGGGGCAACTTTCAAGACACCCATGTCTCCCCAAAGAGCCGGGTTTACAAGATCATATCCCCACAGAGTACTCATTAAGAAGAGATCTTCAAATGCTCTCGTCCCGACAAAGACATGGCTCCCCAACAGAGTTTACATCGTCGACACTGCCAATTCCCCGACGCTTTGCTCTTCTCAAACAGGGTTATTCATCTCTCTTATCCCCAGTCAGGGTACATCAAGACGAATCATTCAAATTGTTTCCATCCCCAGCTACACATCTTCAAAACAAGATCAAATATCCAAGTCACAGTGATACAGAGATTTATTTTCTCAAAACACTCCAAACAGCATCAGTCATGCATCATATTCATACATTGCATACGTTACTATATAATACATGCATTATGACATTGCGTATTTCTAACATTGTTTTCAGGTTCCGCCTCGACAAGCATTCTCTATCAGATATGGTCTAATGTATGACTCGTTCCGGTATTCTCAATCAGATATGGTCTAATGTAGGACCCGTTCTGGTATTCTCAATCAGATATGGCCTAATGTATGGCTCGTTCTGATATTCCTCTTCAGATATGGTCTAATGAATAACTCGTTCTGACATCCTTCATCAGATATGGTCTAATGTATGGCTCGTTGTGATGTTCTCCTTCAGATATGGTTTAATGAATAACTCGTTCTGACATCCTTCATCAGATATGGTCTAATGTATGGCTCGTTCTGATGTTCTCATTCAGATATAGTTTAATGAATAACTCGTTCTGATGTCCTGCTTCCAGATATGGTCTAATGAATGACTCGTTCTGACACTCTCTACCGGATATAGTCTAATGTATGACTCGTTCTGATGTCCTGCTTCCAGATGTGGTCTAATGAGTGACTCGTTCTGACACTCTCTACCGGATATAGTCTAATGTATGACTCGTTCTGATGTCCTGCTTCCAGATGTGGTCTAATGAATGACTCGTTCTGACACTCTCTACCGGATATAGTCTAACGTAGGGCTTGTTCTGACATGCTCCTTCAGATATAGTCTAATGAATGACTCATTCTCTCAAATGAAGTATATTTTTATGGTTCACTCTTCAAATGTAGTCTAATGTACGGCTCTTTCCGACATCTCCTTCAGATTCCAACAAACACTTATCAATGCTTCAAGCTCGGATATAGTCTAATGTACGACTCATTCTGACTTTCATATTATTAATGGCTGGATGACATCTTTAATCCCATATGTGAAAGGTCCCTACATCATCAAGGGCAAATTTCTCAGTATTCTAGTGTTCAATCTCCTTCAACCTTCAGATTCCGACTGGCACCCGAGCCAATCTACATCCTCAGGTTTAAGGAAATTGAACAGGGGCAGCTGTCATACCCCAAAATTTGCCCGTCATATTTTGACTCACATGACTTTCTAAAAAGTACAAGAACACCTTCATATGATAAAAAATGAGGGAGATATGATTGGTACAAGGTGGTCGATTTTTAAGAAAGGCGTGAAAACCTTAATTGGCAAACTTCATATTTTTAAGCCATGGGCCCATGATCTTATGTCACACATGATTCAAAGTCTATAAAATGCCCATGAATATATTTATCTTTATTTTATGATTTCCTATTTCTTTTAGTTTGAATTTATTTAAATTCAAATAAAAAACAAATAAAATCATATATAAATGATAAAAACTCATGTGTTTATTTTATGTTTTTTTAATCAAGCTAAAAATAATGTTGGGACCCATAAAGAAATTCCATGTATATTTATTCATGATTTTATTCTTTTATTTATTGAATTTATTCATTTAAAATTCAAAAAATATCAAATAAAATCATGAGAAATATCATGTGATTTTCTCACTCATCCAAATCAAATCCAAAGGCCATTGAATCGTGAAAAAAGATGCATGAAATAGAATTTGACTTAAAAAAGAAAGTTTTTCATAAAAAATCAAATCAATTTATTTTTAATCAAAGATAATTGATTCTTTCCATATTTTCAACCCTAATTTGGCCTACTATATATTCATAACTCGTGCAGCCTCTTGGGACAGAAAAAACCTAGCCTCCCAATACCATTCACACACTTGCAAAGAAATAAAAAAAGTGAAGGTTGCACAACCAAGGACCGCGAGTTTCAGTACCAATCATACGTCCTAATCTCTTCCTAAGACATCTAAGGGTAAGAATAGATCAAGAGACATGTGTTGAAACATCTAAACCGAAGCATTACATGTTCATCATTTTTATCTTTTTGTATTTTTACTATCGCTTTATTTTAATCGAACCTAATGATTCTAATGTGTTCATAAGATGATTTAGTGCAGGATTAACGTAAAAGATTCGAGCTTTAAGCCCTAAACCGAGATGTGCCATGGTTATGTTTTTAAACTTGCAAGCATTCGTATTATAGGTTACAAGCCAAATTAGCCAAAACAAACATCACCATTGGATTCAGGGCACCGTTTTACATAGATCTGGGTCCTTTTTGTTTTTGTTTGCATCGATTTTTGTAGGTTTTAAGCTTCGAAGGATTTTCCGCAAGAAAATCCGCAGCTGATTCCGTAAAGAAATCCGCAGGAAAAATGAAGGAGATGATGAATAGTTCTTTTGACTCCTTGACCGCTGCGTGGCGCTATCCCATTCGCCGGTCAACAATATACCCCCTCCCTCTTCACGCGATTGGCCAGTCAAGGGATAGTGGGGCCCGTCTGAATTATTGTTTGACTCTCCTTGAAACCTTTGAGTTTTCTTTTATTTTATTTCGTTGGTATTATTTGCAGGTGATGAAACTGGTTCAGTTGGTAAGCAAGTGATGCCTGGGATCCTAAGGGTGTGGGTTCGAAACCCAGCACCTACACCCAATTTTTTATGTGTTTTCTCTTTTAAAATCACCAAAATAAAATAAAATAAAATACAATAAAATCAAATAAAATAAAATTAGTTTTTTTTAGTTAATTTAACTTTTATTGTATGCAACTAGAAAATAAATTTAATTAACTCCTTTAATTTTTAAAAAAATAATAAAATTAATTAAGTTAATTAGTATAAATTGATTTAGTAAATAATTTTAAATTTTTAGGACTTAGTTCATTTGATGTTATAATTAGTCTAAGTTAATTTCGAACTAATTTCATTTAAAACTAATCTCAAATTTCTCCCGATTTCTTCTCACCTCTAAAAAACCTTTGTATGGCGCATGCTTGATTTATTTTATGGTTTTTAGACATTAGAATGTATATAGGTCAAAGAATGTAAACAACTATAGTGAATCTCTTTACTTTCCCGCATTTTTAAATTTCCGTATTTTTATTATTATTATCTATATTGTGTTAGATGTATGTTTAAATTAGGGTGTGTATGGCAAGACTAATCAACTTAACGTTAGCTAACCATAATCAAGATAAATAAAATATCTGAATTGAATACACTTTTTGCACGCACTCACCCTTAGGGTACGCCCCTCTCGGTTGCCTTCGATTAAAGGTCGTGTCCCTCGAATGTAGAGGTATCAATTAGCAATGTCCCTCGATTAAAAAATCATTGCAAAGATCATAAGTCCCTCGATGACCCGCGATGTCGCCTCGATAATATGATCTAGTCCCTCGAGTGGTTGCCTACGAAACAATGATTGTCCCTTCGAATATTGCTAAAGGTACCTCTACCTGTTGCCTTCAAACGACCTCGATGACCCTTCGATTGTCCCGCACGTCCAATATAACAATGATTTCCTACTTCTATATAGTATGGATAATCCTGGGAATCGTAAAAAGCATAGAAAAAGACCAATCTAGGGTAGCGCTCTTAATATGCCTAGCTCTATTAAAAAACATCTTTTCAACACTTTTTCAAAGACTAAGGCTACGCATTTACGCTAAAGTCCTTATGGCCCTTTTCAATTCAAAACAAACAAAACAAACATGAGCTAAGTAAATTAAGAGCCCGTAGATAACTACGGATGAAAAGGGTGCTTGCACCTTCCCTTTTCATAACTTACCCCCCGAGCCCGTTTTCTTTCAAAAGGGTCTTTTTCTGTACTTTTTGCCCTTCCTGACATTGGACAAAATAAAAGTCGGTGGCGACTCTTGCTCACCGCAACATTGTTGCATATAAAAAAATAAAAGTCAGTTCACCGAGTTACAGTATCTAATCTATATCATCACATACATCTGTTTGATTTTTGTTTGTTTAACCAGCCTTGTGGCAAAAACTTTCAATGAAGTCAGCCTTGTGACAAAAAGTTTTGATTAATCAGCCAGCCTCGTGGCAAAAGTTTCAATGAAGTCAGCCTTGTGACAAAAACTTTGATTAATCAGCCAGTATGGTGGCAAAACGGTTTGATTGATTAGCCAGCCTTGTGGCAAAAAGAAGTTTGATTGATTAGCCAGCCTTGTGGCAAAAAAGTTTGATTTTGATTGATTGATTGTTTGTGATGATATAGAAGAGATACTCCTAGCATAGAGATGAAAAATGTCTAATCTCCTAGGGTATTTGATTTGGATATTGGGGATGTTTATAAGAAGCCCGTGGGTCCTTGTACGAAGCCCAAGAGGAGGCTATCCGAGGGTCCTTGCATTGTAAGCCCAAGAGGAGGCTATGGGAGGGACAATCCAGGGTCCTTGCATTGTAAGCCCAAGAGGAGGCTATGGGAGGGTCACTCGTTTGTACAAAGCCCAAGGGGAGGCATGGTATAGTTGGTTTGAGCTCTTAGAGCGATTTCACCAGGAAACCATACTCTATGTCCTAACCTAAACTAGTGGAGATTCTTTGCACGAAGCCCAATAGGAGGCTATGGGGAACCTAGTGTTGTACTAAGTTGAACAAGTATATAACACAATCACACATATGAACAAGTACGAACAAATATGCACAAGTACATGAACAAATATGAACAGTTATATGAACAGTTATATATGACAAAGTGTGTGTATATAATGGAGTTTATGAAGGAAATATACCTGTAAGCATGATCCATTTGCATACACGGGGGCTCGGGACTCATACTCGGGGAGAGGCCCATTTGAGTTTATTCAAAAGCTATGTAAACAGGTATTCACAAAAGGGCTTGGGACTTATACCTACATGGAGGCCCATGGTATTTTTGGGAAGATTTAAAGAAACCTTCATTTTTGATTTGTTGTTCAAAGTTAAAAAACAAACTGATCGAGGTATGTACAAAAAAGTGTATGTACAAAAAGGCGTACAATGAAATACCTAATTTCATGTACGGGAATGGGACTTAGACCTATGTGGAGGCCCCTGTTTTATTTTATAAAACATGGTGGATGGTTTTATTTACAGACGCGTCGTTTGTTGTTTTGAAAACAGTTTGAAAAGTATTGTTTTGAAAGAGTTTTCTGTACAAAGAAAAACTGTATAAAAAAGGAAAGGGACTTATACTCGCTAATATTCGAGAGGCCCCACATCATTTTGAAAATCAATTGATCAATTAAAAAGATTTAATCAATAGTTTCAAAAAGAAATGGTTTATTGTCTTTGAAATGAATCGTGATCGCTGTTGTGAAAACAGTTGATTGAGTCTTAGGCTTACCTCGAAGAATGAGAAAATTGGATTTCTGAGCTTGAGGTGTTACCTTGATCTTCAAGTGATATGCTTGAAATAAATTATTTCATGATCATCCTCTGTAGCAAATGGAAGACAGAAAAATAGACAAAGCCAGAAGACGACAAAGAAACAGATCTCGAAACCTTAAATGAATTGTAATTATTCAAGTGATCTGCAATAGTAATCAAAAATCAGAACATGAAAATTCAAATGATTAATTACACGAAGGTTATATAATGATATCAAATTCAAAAGAAAATAATCTAAGAGAAGATATTTTTTTTGTGTTTTTTTGAATGGAATTAAGTTAATTAATAAGATAATTAAACAAATAATTATTCAAATAATTAAACTTAACAAGAAAAATAATTCTTTTTTATGTCACAAATTAGATTATACAAGTATAAATCTAAATATAAAAAGAAAATATTTTTTGGAGTTTTTGATTGGTTGATATTAATTAATAGCAAATATTCACACAATTACTAATTAATTAACAAAATAAATTAATTATGAAGAAAAATAAAATATTTTCATGTCAAAAAATAATTAAATATTTTATCAACCAAAAAGTGAAATTAAAATGATTTTTGGATTTTTGAAAGTATTTTTAATTAATTATGCAAAGAAAAACAAATTAATTAAGAAAAATATTAATATATGATCCTGTGTGGCAAAGTTGATGGTCTATGGTGGACTGGCGCTTTTAGGAGCGTTGGATGAAAGTTGAAATGAGATCTGATGGCTGCAAGCGTGAGAGCACGTGGTATGTACGTGGGACCAAACACATGGGATCCGTTCAGTCTTCAAACAAAAAAACGCGCGCTTCATTTTGAATTCAGCCAATGGCAAGGTGACACGCCATCATCCCCAACCTTCGGCCGTCGTTTTAGATGGACCTTTACCCACGGTTGAACATCCATAGCCATAGCACCTGAAATTTCAAAAACGCAAAATAACAACAATAAATCCAATACAGGGCCAGGGTACGACTTGGTTTTGCTCTCTGAATCCAATGGTGATCTCCTTTTGGGCCAATTTCACCTGTAGCAAAAAGACCTAAAACGAAACCCTAAAAAAACCAAAATGGCATATCTCTGTCCTCGTGACTAAACACAAATTAAACCACCCAGAAACGTTCCATGCATCATAACAAACATAAATATGCAATTGAAATGGATTAAAAACGTGTATAAAAGCAAAATCGAAGTTGAGTTAGAGGTGTGTAAACCGTGAGTTCTGAACGATTGTTCTTGAGGTTTTGATGCTTGGAATTGATCTGGTTAGCTTCAGGAATGTTCAAGGAACATGTTGATGCTTTTAAACTTGCTTGAAACCTCCTGAATCATTCTACAGACCTCCACCTGTTTTGACTCCAAACTGAAAACGGCCATGGTGTTTCTCCACATCCAGAAGTGTTCCAGATGTTTGGATCACTTCTAATTGATGTATGGAAGGTGTTTGAAGTGGTAGATTTGGACAAGCTCGGGTAAATTTCAAGTTTGGAAGTTTTGGCTCAAACTTTGCAAGTATGGATTTTTTGTGAGCAAACTGACTTTGGCTTGATTTTATGGTGGTTTAAAGTGATGAGCAACTTCTAAATGATGTTTAGAAGATGTTTGAATGACACCTTTGGTTAGAACTTGAAAGATTTGCAATTTGAGATTCTAACCTCTTTGAAAAAACTATGAAACTTGTGAATGAAGAAAGAATGAGAAAACAAGTTCTTGGACAAGTTTTGGTGTCCTTTGGAATGTGATTTTCTTCTCTATTTATAGGCCACGAAATTTGATCACAAGCCTTGGCAAGTTGAGATTGCAATGATGGTTTTTGGCTTAAGAGATAAAAGAGAATATTTTCATTAAATGTATTTGGTTGAAAATGTTAACCATGGTTAAAAATCTCACATGCTTCTTATCTCTTTCCAATGCTATCTCAAGAAGTAAATATCTTTCACTCATTGCTTTTTTGTCATTTCTTGCATCATACTCCAAAAAGTGCTCAAACTTTGTGAGAAAATGGCTTATAATTCAAGCATAAGGACCTCTAATGACAAAATTCAAAACCATAGCTTCACTTCATAATTTTTCATGCTCTTGGACATTTTGGAAAGCTCATATTACACACTTCAAAACCCTAGTTGAAAGTTTCTTCAAGATCTTTAAGGAAGTGGGTGAAAAAGATCCATGAACTTTGAGAAAAATGAAGTTTTAAGTGAAGTTTTCAAAAAGTACCAACTTTGAAGCTCCATATCTCTTAAATGGTTGATCTTATGGAAAAAATTTATATGTGTCAAAGTTGTTTATTGGATCAAAATCTACAACTTTCATGTTGGAAGTTTTTTTCAGTTTGTAGGTGAAATTTTGAGTTATTCCCTTCCAAAGTTTGGAAAAAACCATGAAAAACACTTAGAAAAATTTTCTAAGTATGAAAGTCAAACTTTTGACTTTTTGATTCTTGATTGATTTTCTTGATTTTTCTTGATCAAATGACTTCTCATATCATATATTGATGATTTAAAACTTCAAAAGTCATGGTTGACCAAAATTCCCCAAAAGTCAATGGTGATCTTGTACAGTTGACTTTTTCAGACGAATCGCGTTTCTGGAGATTTCAAATGAAACAGGCTATCCTCACCATATGAATGGTATGAATGGATCATATTGAGGCATTAGAGGATATTGAGCCATGGTTTGAGTTGTGGCACCATGTCCTGATTAAAAAGGCAGTTGTTCAGTGAATTAGGTCAAAAACCCTAATTGTCGACCTGATGAAATTGATGACTGTGGATCTTGAATTGAGATACAATTTCCATTGTATGTTGTCATAGGGATTATTTGAGGATGATTGAAACCTTTGATTGACTTCCTGGGGGTTTTTAGGGTTTCCCAAATGTGATCCCTGATTTTAGTCCCTGATAGTTCAAAACCCTAATCTGATGATTTGAAATTTCTCTGTTTGATCAATCCTTGTGTAGGAGATGTTAAAAGCCAATGGATTAAATCAAAATGATGTACTTGGGATCTTGAGGTCATGTCCCAAGTCACTAGGTCAAATCCTGAGCAAAAGTCAGGAGTATGCTATCTTCAGTCAAAACCCTAATTTGGTTGATTCAGAGCCTTTGAGCTTGTTGAAATGAATCTCTGAGGACCAAATGTTGATTGTTGATGAAGATGATTCATTTGAGATGAAGGGAGAACAAAACCCTAATTGATTGTTACTTGTACTGATGAGTGATTTCTTGATTAAACCCTGCTGAGTCACAAGTAGCAAACACAAGCTATGCAATTTGTTAGAGATGCAAATGATGCATATGCAATGATATGAGGTGGTATCTTAGGTCAAAAATTGGGGTATGACAGATGCCCCTATTTAAGTTTCTTCAACCTGAGACATGAAGATTGAAAATCTTCGTTTTGATAGGGTGGAAGAGACTTAAATATCAGAAGACGCGAATTTTGGACCTAAGATACCAAAATTGCGAATGATGCAAGGATGTCTTTAACGAGGGGATATCAAGAACTGACTCCGCTGGGGAAAAGAGGTCGGGAAGGATGTCTCAATCTGTTTTAGGAAGAGAATCCGTTTTTTCGGGAAAGCAAGTGTATGCTTCACCGGGGAATGATAGCTTTGTAAGAAAAGCTTACCTATCGACATTATCGACTATCAACATGGGGATAGACTTGTTTAATAATGCGAAGGTGAAGGGTGTGAAACTAGATTACCGACTATCAGCATGGTGATAGACTTGACATGGTAAAAAGAGTTTCAAAGGTTCGGTTAATATTACCGACTATCAGCATGGTGATAGACATGTTTAATAATATAACCAGAACAAAAAGTTACCGACTACCAGCCTCGTGATAGTGGTTTTGAAGACATGATCAATTATCAGCCAAGTGACAAAATGATCCTGGAGACTTTGCTAGGGGAATTACTGGTTATTCAGCCTTGTGAACAGTAATAAGGCCCTAATTGTCAAATGGTCTTCATGATTGATTTCCTTGAGAGGGAAAAAACTTTTGAAAGAGACATAAGCTGCCCAGATGACGAGGCTATTGCTTATTGTCTGTTTTTCACGACTCTATTTGAGGAATCGGAGTTTGAATCTCTGGTAAAGATAGGGTTCTAACCAAGAATGAATTGGAAAGAGATAGTGAAACAAGACTTTGTACCCAATGAGGAATGAACTCAACTGGGGATTTTCTCCTTCGTTTTGGAGAGGAGAAACTGAAGCAACCTTCTTCCACGAGGAATGATCTCAGTGGGGAACTGGAGAAACAAAAGATGTTCTTTCTGCTTATGGGTGACAACCTACTGGAGAGATGACACGCCCATATCTGCTTTTTTTTCTCTCTTTCTTTTCTTTTTTTTTTCTTTTTTTTTTCTTTTCTTTCTCTTCCTTTTTCTTTTTTTTTGGGATAGATATATCCTAAACAAGTGATTTTGAGGCAAACATTGAAAAATGCAAGAATGCATAAATGATGCAAATATGTATGAATGATGAATGTCATGAATGTAGCATGCATACTGACGATACTGACAGACAATGAAGTATATACTGGAGAAGGACCGACGTCGCAATACAACCAGATACTTGGCAAATGTTCTTCAACACGGTGTAGATAACATAGGTGATGAATGGTGTTGCGTGCTTTAAACTTCTCTGGGGAAGATAAGCATTTTTCCTTATTGAGATGGAAGAACCTTTTCACTGGAGATAGAAAATCTTCGTTACTGGGGATAAAAGACCTTCTTCACTGGGGATAGAAGAGCTTCTTCACTGGGGATAGAAGAGCTTCTTTACCTCGAGGGATAATTGCTTCAAGAATTCTTTTCTGGGACAAGAATACCGTTGTCTCAACAATTTTTCAGGGAGAATCCTTTTGTTCATCCTATGGAGACGACTGCTGATGTTCCTTCCGTTGTTCACAACTCAAAGGAAAGTTTCGCTTTTATTTTGAAAAAGGAAAGTAAATTCATTTAAAACTTTTTTTTTCTTCTCTTTTTTTTTCAAAAACGAATAACACAATTAAAGCGTCATTTTGCAAGCTGAAAGAAATTAAAGATTGCAAACAAATGGGCACAAGGCTCAAATTTATTTAATAGGATGGTAATCAGCTAAAGGCGTGATTCCATTGAGTATTTACAAAAGTTGGAAATGGTAATTATGCGGAAAAGGCTACATTGAAAGCAATAACCACTATTCCCTTAACAACTTTGAGTTCCAACTGTGCTTGTCGCTTCAGATTAGCGATGATTTGATCGTAGATCCTTTGATGGAAAAGACGATTCAGGTGACGAAGTATGGACTGATGCAGTTACTTTGTCATAAATCCCTAATTTTTGCCTAGATTGCCCTTTCAGGTTTTCAATCTACCAGGATAATTTTTTCTGTTTATTGTCTCTAATTTTTGCCTGGACCGCCCTTTCGGGTTTTCAGTCCACCGAGACGCTCATTTTTGCCTAAGTCGCCCTTTGCGGGTTTTCGACTTACCGAGCTGTTCTTTTGTATTTTTTAGACAAAGTATTTCTTGACTGCATCAGCATTCACAGGATGTGGGAGTTCGTCACCATCCATGGTTGCAAGAGTCATGGCGCCGCCAGAAAATGTTCTTTTGACAACATACGGGCCTTCGTAATTAGGAGACCATTTGCCCCTAGAATCTGGTTGGAAGGACAAGATCTTTTTAAGCACGAGGTCGCCTTCTTGAAATTCACGAGGTCGAACCTTTTTGTTGAAAGCTTGTTTCATCCTTGCTTGGTATAACTGTCCATGGCAAAGAGCAATCATACGTTTTTCTTCGATTAAGTTCAACTGATCGTATCTGCTTTGACACCATTCAGCCTCTGATAACTTAGTCTCCATGAGGACTCTCATTGATGGTATTTCAACTTCTACGGGGAGCACAGCTTCCATGCCGTATACTAGAGAAAAGGGAGTTGCCCCTGTTGAAGTACGCACTGAAGTACGGTACCCATGTAAAGCAAATGGCAGCATTTCATGCCAGTCTTTGTAAGTGACGACCATTTTCTGGACGATCTTCTTAATGTTCTTGTTAGCGGCTTCAACTGCGCCGTTCATTTTTGGTTTGTAAGGAGAAGAGTTATGATGCTCAATCTTGAATTCCTCACATAATTCTTTCATCATTTTGTTGTTCAAGTTTGAACCATTGTCAGTAATGATCTTGCTGGGAATACCATATCGGCAAATGATGTTATTCTTGATAAACCTCACAACCACTTGTCTTGTAACATTGGCGTAAGATGCTGCTTCGACCCATTTGGTGAAGTAATCAATGGCTACCAAGATGAAACGATGACCGTTTGAAGCTTTTGGTTCGATCATTCCAATCATGTCGATACCCCACATGGAAAAAGGCCACGGAGATGAGAGAACGTTGAGTAGAGTCGGTGGCACATGGATCTTATCTGCGTAGATCTGGCACTTGTGACATCTCTTCACGTGTTTATAACAATCAGATTCCATTGTCAACCAATAGTATCCTGCTCTTAAGATCTTCTTGGACATTGCATGCCCGTTTGAATGAGTTCCAAAGGACCCTTCATGCACTTCATGCATTAACATGTCTGCTTCGTGTCTGTCCACGCATCTGAGCAAAACCATGTCGAAGTTTCTTTTGTATAGCACATCTGCGTTCAGGAAGAAACTGCCAGAAAGTCTCCTTAGAGTTTTCTTATCTTTGTTTGATGCCCCAAGCGGGTACTCTTGAGTTTGAAGGAAGCGCTTGATGTCGTGGAACCACGGTTTATCATCGATGACTGCTTCAGTTGCAAATACATAGGCGGGCCTTTCAAGGCGCGTGATTCTGACTTTAGGCACATCATTCCAGTGACTGACTTTGAACATGGAAGATAGAGTAGCCAAGGCGTCTGCCATTCGATTCTGATCTCGAGGTATATGATGCAATTCAACTTTGTTGAAGAAAGTCAACAGACGTCTTGCATAATCTCTGTAAGGAATCAAGCCAGGGTGGTAAGTTTCCCATTTGTCTTTGATTTGGTTGATCACGAGAGCTGAATCTCCATATATGTCGAGGATCTTGATCCTTAAGTCAATGGCTTCTTCGAGACCCATGATACAAGCTTCATATTCTGCGATGTTGTTGGTGCAATCAAATAGCAATCTGGCGGAGAACGGGATATGAGTACCCTTGGGAGTGATGATGATTGCCCCAATTCCATTGCCAAAAGCGTTTACTGCTCCATCAAAAATTAGGCCCCATCTTGATCCAGGGTCAGGACCTTCTTCTGGTAACGGTTCGTCACAATCTTTCATCTTCAAGTACAAGACATCTTCGTCAGGAAAGTCAAACTTGAGAGATTGATATTCATTAATTGGTTGATGCGCCAAATGATCGGCGAGAATGCTTCCTTTGACCGCTTTTTGAGCACGGTATTCAATGTCATATTCGGATAACAGCATTTGCCATCGGGCAATCCTTCCGGTTAATGCAGGCTTTTCAAAGACATACTTGATCGGATCCATTTTGGAGATTAACCAAGTAGTATTGTTGATCATGTATTGGCGGAGACGTTTTGAAGCCCAAGCCAAAGCACAACATGTTTTTTCGAGCATGGAGTAACGAGACTCACAGTTTGTGAATTTCTTACTCAAGTAATAGATGGCATGCTCCTTCTTACCGGTTTCATCTTGCTGTCCAAGCATACAACCCATGGATTCTTCCAACACAGTAAGGTACATGATTAATGGTCTTCCTTCAACTGGAGGAATCAATATTGGTGGTTCTAACAGGTACTCTTTGATACTGTCAAACGCTTTCTGGCAATCTTCAGTCCATACAACCCCTTGATCTTTGCGGAGAAGCTTGAAAATTGGCCCACAAGTAGCAGTCATTTGAGAGATAAATCTGGAGATATAGTTCAATCGTCCGAGAAATCCTCTTACTTGTTTTTCAGTCTTTGGCGCAGGCATCTCTTGAATAGCTCTGACTTTGTCGGGATCTACTTCAATACCTCTTTGGCTGACAATGAAACCCAAGAGTTTTCCAGATCTAACCCCAAAAGTACATTTGTTAGGATTCAAGCGAAGCTGATATTTCCTTAGTCGTTGAAACAACTTCAAAAGGTATTCAATATGTTCTTCTTCTGTGCTGGACTTGGCTATCATGTCGTCCACATAAACTTCAATTTCTTTATGCATCATGTCATGAAAGAGAGTAGTCATTGCCCTTTGGTAAGTTGCGCCTGCATTCTTTAATCCAAACGGCATCACTTTGTAGCAAAAGGTACCCCATGGGGTGATGAAAGATGTCTTCTCCATGTCTTCAGGAGCCATCTTAATCTGATTATAACCGGAGAACCCATCCATGAAGGAAAAGACGTTGAACTTAGCGGTGTTATCAACCAGCATGTCGATATGTGGTAATGGAAAGTCATCTTTTGGACTGGCCTTGTTCAAGTCACGGTAGTCAACACACATTCTGACTTTGCCATCTTTCTTCGGAACCGGCACTATGTTGGCCAACCATTGAGGATACTCAGAGGTGACAAGAAAACCTGCGTCGAGCTGTTTTTGAACTTCCACTTTGATCTTGTTAGCCATATCAGGGTGAGTCCTTCGCAATTTCTGCTTAACCGGCGGACATTCTGGCTTCAATGGCAAGTAATGCTGAACAATATTGGTATCCAACCCAGGCATGTCTTGGTAGGACCAGGCAAACACGTCAACATATTCTTTGAGAAGGTCTGTCAACTTACTCTTGATATCAGTATCAAGCAGCGATCCAATGGTCACTTCTTTTTTGTCTTCTTCAGAACCCAAGTTGATCTTTTCTAAAGGCTCTTTGTGAGGCAGAATGGCTCTTTCCTCGTGCTTAA
This sequence comes from Vicia villosa, assembly GCF_029867415.1. NCBI lineage: Eukaryota > Viridiplantae > Streptophyta > Magnoliopsida > Fabales > Fabaceae > Vicia > Vicia villosa. The sequence goes on from NW_026705928.1 coordinate 265,192, forward strand.
GTAATCGAGAGATCTCGTCCGGAATCTCTTCTTCTTCCTCTTCTTCGGCTTCGAACACAGGAAACTCAAAGTTGGGAGAGGGCATAGGGTTATTGCATTCAATGGGTTTATCAATAGTAAATCTGCACATGTGATTTATATTTGTTTCAGAAAATTTATGAATGCAGGAGTGTATGCAGATTTTTTTTGAAAAAGTTTTTTTTTATTTATTTTGGTTTTTTAGGATTACCATTTCCAGAAAAAAGCAAAAATAAAACATATAATGTAGGGAATTCAAAATGACACTTTATTTATGATTCATTTTTGAAACAAAGCCCTAAACACAAACTCATTTGTCTTGGGCAGGACAAAGAGGGAAACTTTTAAAACAAAGCCCTATACACAAAGTTATTTGGGCGGAACATTTAAAAGCAAAGCCCTATAAAACATCTCTCTGCTTTGGGCAAGGCAGGAGGTCAAAATAACAGCGAGGTGATTACTTTGAGCGGCGAACAACATTCGGAACGTCGACAGCTTTCCAGTAGCAACGAACTCCTCTGTGTATTATGTATTCAGGAAAATTCCCCTCGGAATTATCTTCAGTATTGACATTGACCGCTGGTCGGGCAGGATTTGAAGGTCCTGGTTTGTCAACCTTGTTCTTTGTAGAGTTGAAACGGTCTTCTTCTACTTCTTGAAGAGCATAAGATGAGTCACAATCTTCAGAATTTTCAAGATGTATTTCCCAGTCTTCAGGATGAAGAGACTCATTGTCAGCGACACTTTCCGAGTCAGTTGCGGGACCATCTTCCCCTTCATCTTCAAAAATGGCATTTATGTGATAATAACCATCTTCAGGATTATGAACCTTGGCAGATGCATTGAATCCGAAATCTTCAGTAGTTTCAGGCTGCTGAGAAAATTGACAGGGCTGATAAGCCTCTTCTGGTTGACTATTATATTCAAAGGAATCTCCCCATCCAGTTGGTTGGATATCCTCAATCGCAATCTTTGAACTTTCAGGTGCAGTATATTTCACCATATAATCATATTTTCCACTTGGTTGTCCCAAGGTGTCCCAGATTTCTGCAGGAACAGGCTCAGTTTCTTTGCCATTAGATTCTTCTGAAGGAGGATATGGTTCTTCCTGAGATATATATCCCGAGTCATTGAGATAACATTTCCATTCTTCTTCATCATCGGGTAAACCTTCTTCGATGCATTCTTCGATAAGGACATTAACCTCTTGAGGATTTGGGTTAAGGAATCCTCCACTAATGAATGTTTCTTTGATCGGACGAAGGGTTTCATCCTTCTTGGTGCAGTTTGAGAATGTTGGTGAACATCCGAGACCTGCTCTAGTTTCATTCTTGGTAGGGATCACAACTTGCCCCCAGCCAGTGGTAGTTCCATCCTTTACTACTTTCACTGCCTCTTTGTAAGAAGAGATCGATGCTTTCTTCTTGGAAGATTCGTCTTCTAAAGAGAGACCTTGGAACTGCGTTCCTTCCACATCATCAGCACTTATGAAAGAGAAATTGGATAAATGGCTCACCATCAAGGCTTGCTCTCCACTTATTGTTACCAATTTTCCATTTGTTACAAATTTTAACTTTTGATGGAGCGTAGAAGTTACTGCCCCTGCTTCATGGATCCATGGTCGTCCTAACAGACAGCTATAAGCAGCTTGAATGTCCATGACTTGGAAAGTGATTTGGAATGTATGTGGACCAATTGTCATGGGAAGGTTGACTTCGCCAATAACAGATTTTCGCGATCCATCAAATGCTTTGACAACTACAGCACTGAACTTCATAGGCATTCCTTGGTAAGACAAGCGAGCAAGAGTTGTTTTTGGCATCACATTCAAGGAAGATCCGGTATCTACCAACACATTGGACAAAGAGTCTGACTGACAGTTCATAGAAATGTGCAAAGCAAGATTGTGATTTTCACCCTCCTCGGGGAGTTCTTCATCACATAAGCTTAAATTGTTACAAGCTGTTATGTTGGCTATTATCCCATCAAAGTGGTCAACAGTCACATCATGATCTACAAAAGCTTGATCTAAGACCTTCATCAGGGCTTCCCTGTGGGCTTCTGAATTCAACAACAATGAAAGTATTGAGATTTTTGAAGGAGTCTGCATAAGCTGATCCACAATCTTGTATTCACTTCTTTTGATAAGCTTCAAAATTTCGTCAAAGTCAGGATTCACATTGGTTCCACTGGATTGACCAAAATCAATGTTTGTATTACTGACAGGAGTTTCCACAGGATTCCCTACTGGTGTATTTACAGGATTTTGCCCGGTTGCAGGAGCAACAGGCTGCTTTGGAGGTAGCGGAGTATACACACGTCCACTTCTTGTTACACGACTTACATCAGCAATGTTTACAACAGATGAGAGAGTAGGTAAAGGAACTTCTTGTCCATCCTTTATCATTGTGGCGTTGTAGTTGTATGGAACTGCCTTGTCAGAGTTATAAGGAACAGGTCCAGGTAGACAGATGATCAAAGGAGCAATAGGAACCTTCGGCTTGTTGTAAGTAACTTCTATGCGCTCAGGCATGTTGAAATGAGGAACGATGACGTTAACTGTAGGAATTTCCGAGTTGATATCTGAGACTAAAAGCTCATGCGGATAACATCCTTTCATGTTAACTTCATTTTCATCCCTATTTCTGTAGATCTCAATAGTACCATTATCTAGCAAAACTTGGAGATCTCTTCTCACAATCGAACATCCGTGAGGATCTACACAACATATGCTACAGGAACCATAGTGATGCTGGCGAAAACTCGGCCCTCGACAGAGAGTGGCGTGCATTTGTACCAAATCGGCTCTTGAGAAATTGATATTATAGACTCGGTACGGACCAGGACATCCATACACCATGTTTACAACATGCCCTCCATGATTGGGCAGCGGATTTGCTTGCACATTAGGATTCAAATTTCTGAAAGAGAGGAGATTAGATCTAACCAACCTCTGAACTTCATATTTCAAATCTATGCAATGCTCAAGATCATGGCCAGGTGCTCCTTGATGATAAGGGCATGAGACCTCAGCTTTGTACCATCATGGGAGTCTCTCAAGTACTGGTGGTGGTGCTTTAGTTTGAATAAGGCCTCTTTCAATTAGTGCAGGGTACAATTCTGTGTAAGTCATCGGAATCGGATCGAACTGTGGAGCTCTTTGTACACGATTCTGATTATTGTTAAACTGCTGAACCTGTGGTCGAGGCTGTTGTTGTTGAAACTGCGGAGTAAACCCCGGATTCGGTGCGGTATTAACGGCTGGTGCAATAGCAGCTACCTGTTGTTGACGATTGACATTTCCTCTTGGCCTCCCTTGGGATACCATGTCAACACTTTGTTCCTTCTTCTTTTGGAAACCACTTCCGAACTTTTTGGTTCCGCTTGAAGATCCACCTTCTTTAGTCAGACGTCCGGTTCGGACTCCTTCTTCTAGACGCATCCCCATGTTTACCATTTCGGTGAAATCACTTGGAGCACTAGCAATCATGCGTTCATAATAAAACGGACTGAGAGTATTCAAGAAGATCTTTGTCATCTCTTTCTCTTTTAACGGTGGATTAATCTGAGCAGCAGTTTCTCTCCATCGTTGGGCATACTCTTTGAAAGCTTCATGATCTTTCTGAGCCATGGACCGAAGCTGATCTCTGTCTGGAGCCATATCCGAGTTATACTTGTATTGTCGGACAAAGGCCTCACCTAGGTCATTGAATGTTCGAATATTAGTGCTATCCAAGCCTGTGTACCACTTCAGTGCGGCACCAGTCAAACTGTCTTGAAAGTAATGGATAAGCAACTGATGATTATCTGCATAAGTAGACATCTTCCTGGCATACATCACAAGATGGCTTTGTGGACAAGAACTACCTTTGTACTTCTCAAAGTCTGGGACCTTGAATTTAGCAGGTATTTGTACACTGGGAACCAAACATAGCTCCTGGGCATTCTTTCCAAACAAATCTTTTCCACGGATAGCTTTAACTTCCAGCTGAATCTTGTTGAATTGTTCTTGGAGATCCCCTACAAGGCTTCGCTGATTTGTGCTATCACCCTGATCATGATAAATCTCATTGTCTCCGTAAGGAACAGTGTGAACCATAGGAGTCGGAACCGTCATAGTGGGTTGAGAAAGTGCCATAGTGACTTGAGAAAAAGTTACCCCTGAATGTGGAATAAAAGCCGAACCTTGTGCAGCAGGCGCTTCAGTTGTAGCTGTTTGAACCCCAGAGAAATTATGACGGAAACCTGTACCAAAGCTGAAAGGCGGGCCCCACCCTTCTGGCATGGAGAAAGATGGAATACTGAATGCAACTGTAGAAACTGGAGTAGTGACTTCAGATGTTACCGTTGCTTGACTGTTAGGTGGCGGCGGCTGATTCTGTGCGGCCATTAAAGAGTCAACCAGAGTCGTGAGACTTTCCAACTTTTCCTGAAGGGTGGTCACTGTACCACAAAGCTCAATATTCTCTTGTTCAGAGTGTTCCATTACTCTTCTTCTGCTTGAACGAGTATTGTATCTGTGATCTGATTGCGAGCGTGGTCGAGAAACTTTGAGACGCGACAGCTTGACGATCTATTGGAGAAAGATCCAAAAGATGAGACTCTATACAACAGACTCGATATGCAGAATGATGTATGCTAAAAAGAAATTTATGATTTTTCCAAACATTTTAAAGATTATTTCCTTGCAAACATTTGAACACAAACAATTTTTTTATTCATTCATTTTTTTTGTTTTTTATTGCAATAATGGGAAATGTTACAACATTGGAGCGTAGCTCCTTACAAAAGCAAATGATAAATAAAAAAGCTAAACAAATCCTAAACATCTTCATCAGACGAAGAACCAAATGCATTGTGCAGCTTGAGCTTCATGATTTCTTTCCCATAGTGAGCTTTCAATTCGGCCTTTTCAGCTCTCAGCTTGTTAACAACATTCTTCCAATCATCAGGAGTCGGGGCGTTGCTTGTCGAGCCTTCCAGATTTTTCTTGCTTTCTTTGATGTACCTCTTGATTGCAGCGTCTTTCTGACGAATCTTCTCATCTTTACTCATGAGCCATCCTTCTTGATAATAGAGAGTTTCTTCGTGATCTTTCACTCTTTTCTTCAACTTTCTATTTTCCACCTCAGTGCTACGAAACTTTTCTTCCCAAGCATCTTTTTCTGTCCTCATTTTAGCCAAAGTGTCTTGGTATTCTTTCATAGTGGGAATGTTGGGTCGTTGAGATACTGCAGGAAACATGGGTTTTTCATAAGCATAAGGCATTTGGAACTCCTTTGCTCTTTTCTTTACCCAGCAGGTGTAGGCGTCCATGACAATGCAATTTCTTTCCTCACCTTTTTCTTTCCATCGGATGTCGTACCAAGCTCTCACCATTCTCGCTTTCAACCTTTTAGGATTATCCCCTTCTCGGTAAAAGTATCCTTCCACTGAGGGACCAGCAGGTTTAACTGAATTTGCATACCCGAGTTGTCGTCGGGCTAGGACCGGATTATAGTTAATTCCTCCTTGTGTACCAATGAGGGGTACGTTGGCGAACTCTCCACAACTATCAATGGTTTCTGTACCACAGCGAGCCAAGGTATACCAATGAATATCATTATTAGTAAGAGACATAAGTCTTCGAGGCCAACGCAAGCCTTCTCGGTTTTCTGTGAAAATAGGAGACTCAGGTAAGTGTGAAACAATCCATTTGAACAACAGAGGTGCACAACAAACAATGATTCCACCGCCTTGGCGATTCCTATGATGGACAGAGAAATACATGTCACCAAGCAAAGTCGGAACAGGATTTCCAATCAGAAAGATCTTTATGGCATTGATATCAACAAAGTTATCGACATTGGGAAACAGAACCAACCCATAGATGAGCAAGGCTAGTATAGCTTCAAAAGCTATCATGCTACCAGTTTCGATGAAATCAAAGGCTTTCTTTATTAGGAAGTGCGAAGTTAAACCCGGGAGGTTTCCTTTGGTAGTCCAATTACTCTCTACTTCAGACTTTTTCATGTGGATACTTGATGCAATGACGTGTGACTTAGGAATGGCTTCCAAACCATTGAAGGGTATTTTGTCAGACACAGGGATACCCAAAAGATTGGCATATTCTTCCAAGGTCGGTACCAACTGGTAGTCTGGAAAGGTGAAACACCGGTAGACGGGATCATAGAACTGAACCAGAGTTTTGAGAAGTCCTTCATCAACATGAGTGTTCAGGATAGGCAAAAGCTTTCCATAACTTTTCCTAAAATTAGAAGGATCTTGTACAGAAGATGCTAACTCTATCAGTCTTTCTACATCAGGCGTTTTGAAACCGTACTTTTTGGTATACCTTTTTTCCATAACTTAATCCTATAATGTTTGCAAAGAAAATTCTCTAAATTTTTTGGAAAAATCATGTTTTTATGGAAAAAGATGGGTTTTTTAATGAATGTATGAATGCATGGATGCATGGATGCCACATATTCAAACATGGTAAAGCAAACATGGTAGTTCAAACATGGTAACATGGTACTACAAACATGGTATACAAACATGGTAACGCATAAGTTCAACGGTCCAGCGTCACGAGCATGAGGTCAGAGAACCAAAAATGGGATAGTTCTAGTTAATCACCTGCACAACATGTTCTACTGATACGTCAGAGTCTACATTTTTCTTTCGGATATTACCGGCTTTCCACAATTAAACTCATGAGCCAGCAATATTCTCAAGAAAAACTCGTCTGAGTGTGGTTCTCCGCATGACAACTAATCCAAGTCTTCACCTGAATAGTTTCTGCACCACAACCTAATAAGGCCAGGATGGGTTGGGGTTCTACGGCCAACTCAGCTTCTACAGTTCAATGAAAGTAATAATGTCTTCGCTACGAAACATGCTAAACATATATTACCAACAAGGAACCTCCACTGAGCGGAAGGATTCTCACGTGCGCCTGCACATGACTATACCCTCCACCTAATTTCTTATGTGTACTTAATCCGGGTTAGGATTTGTCCATAATGTATCACTTGTAACAGAACCACGCAAGTAACAGAACCAGAACCACACATATAACAAAAAATGAAATGAAAAATAAAGCAAATAGAAATAACCCTTCCTTTGGAAACAATAAAAAGATGGTCCCCAGTGAAGTCGCCATTTTTCTGTCGCGGGCGAAAAATCGTTTTGTTCCTCTTTTTTGTGGGATGAGACACCTGATGCCTTCTTTGGGCTCGAGTGCTCATAAAAAATGATTTTTCTTTGTTTCGACCAAACTTTTTATTATTTCCAAAGGAGGAAAAGGAAAAAAGCTGCAATAACCTAAAAAGTGGGGGGAGAGATCTTGGGTAAGAGGGTTGGTTATACGAAGGGAAGGTATTAGCACCCAACGTATCTATAGTACTCTATAGGTTTCTTTGCTTTGTTTTTCATTCCATGTTATTGAGAGGTTCTTGTGAAATAGGTGGGACCTAAGGTGTTTGTTTGATTATGCTCGCAAAGATCATCGCGATCCTCTGCATACATATCCCTTAAAGGGAATCAGAGCATCTGTAGCTCGGGGTCTACGGGTGCTAAGGTTTGAATGGTTTTTTTTTGTTTTGTTTTGCTCGCCAAGGATCGACCTTGTGCCTACGTATTCTCAAAGGGATGTTGAGAAAGTCAGAGCAATCGTAGTTCCCACTTATGCTAGTGGAAGCAAAGGAAAATAGACAAATGTCGTCTAAATGCTTTATGTATCTAATCTATATCATCACATACATCTGTTTGATTTTTGTTTGTTTAACCAGCCTTGTGGCAAAAACTTTCAATGAAGTCAGCCTTGTGACAAAAAGTTTTGATTAATCAGCCAGCCTCGTGGCAAAAGTTTCAATGAAGTCAGCCTTGTGACAAAAACTTTGATTAATCAGCCAGTATGGTGGCAAAACGGTTTGATTGATTAGCCAGCCTTGTGGCAAAAAGAAGTTTGATTGATTAGCCAGCCTTGTGGCAAAAAAGTTTGATTTTGATTGATTGATTGTTTGTGATGATATAGAAGAGATACTCCTAGCATAGAGATGAAAAATGTCTAATCTCCTAGGGTATTTGATTTGGATATTGGGGATGCTTATAAGAAGCCCGTGGGTCCTTGTACGAAGCCCAAGAGGAGGCTATCCGAGGGTCCTTGCATTGTAAGCCCAAGAGGAGGCTATGGGAGGGACAATCCAGGGTCCTTGCATTGTAAGCCCAAGAGGAGGCTATGGGAGGGTCACTCGTTTGTACAAAGCCCAAGGGGAGGCATGGTATAGTTGGTTTGAGCTCTTAGAGCGATTTCACCAGGAAACCATACTCTATGTCCTAACCTAAACTAGTGGAGATTCTTTGCACGAAGCCCAATAGGAGGCTATGGGGAACCTAGTGTTGTACTAAGTTGAACAAGTATATAACACAATCACACATATGAACAAGTACGAACAAATATGCACAAGTACATGAACAAATATGAACAGTTATATGAACAGTTATATATGACAAAGTGTGTGTATATAATGGAGTTTATGAAGGAAATATACCTGTAAGCATGATCCATTTGCATACACGGGGGCTCGGGACTCATACTCGGGGAGAGGCCCATTTGAGTTTATTCAAAAGCTATGTAAACAGGTATTCACAAAAGGGCTTGGGACTTATACCTACATGGAGGCCCATGGTATTTTTGGGAAGATTTAAAGAAACCTTCATTTTTGATTTGTTGTTCAAAGTTAAAAAACAAACTGATCGAGGTATGTACAAAAAAGTGTATGTACAAAAAGGCGTACAATGAAATACCTAATTTCATGTACGGGAATGGGACTTAGACCTATGTGGAGGCCCCTGTTTTATTTTATAAAACATGGTGGATGGTTTTATTTACAGACGCGTCGTTTGTTGTTTTGAAAACAGTTTGAAAAGTATTGTTTTGAAAGAGTTTTCTGTACAAAGAAAAACTGTATAAAAAAGGAAAGGGACTTATACTCTCTAATATTCGAGAGGCCCCACATCATTTTGAAAATCAATTGATCAATTAAAAAGATTTAATCAATAGTTTCAAAAAGAAATGGTTTATTGTCTTTGAAATGAATCGTGATCGCTGTTGTGAAAACAGTTGATTGAGTTTTAGGCTTACCTCGAAGAATGAGAAAATTGGATTTCTGAGCTTGAGGTGTTACCTTGATCTTCAAGTGATATGCTTGAAATAAATTATTTCATGATCATCCTCTGTAGCAAATGGAAGACAGAAAAATAGACAAAGCCAGAAGACGACAAAGAAACAGATCTCGAAACCTTAAATGAATTGTAATTATTCAAGTGATCTGCAATAGTAATCAAAAATCAGAACATGAAAATTCAAATGATTAATTACACGAAGGTTATATAATGATATCAAATTCAAAAGAAAATAATCTAAGAGAAGATATTTTTTTTGTGTTTTTTTGAATGGAATTAAGTTAATTAATAAGATAATTAAACAAATAATTATTCAAATAATTAAACTTAACAAGAAAAATAATTCTTTTTTATGTCACAAATTAGATTATACAAGTATAAATCTAAATATAAAAAGAAAATATTTTTTGGAGTTTTTGATTGGTTGATATTAATTAATAGCAAATATTCACGCAATTACTAATTAATTAACAAAATAAATTAATTATGAAGAAAAATAAAATATTTTCATGTCAAAAAATAATTAAATATTTTATCAACCAAAAAGTGAAATTAAAATGATTTTTGGATTTTTGAAAGTATTTTTAATTAATTATGCAAAGAAAAACAAATTAATTAAGAAAAATATTAATATATGATCCTGTGTGGCAAAGTTGATGGTCTATGGTGGACTGGCGCTTTTAGGAGCGTTGGATGAAAGTTGAAATGAGATCTGATGGCTGCAAGCGTGAGAGCACGTGGTATGTACGTGGGACCAAACACATGGGATCCGTTCAGTCTTCAAACAAAAAAACGCGCGCTTCATTTTGAATTCAGCCAATGGCAAGGTGACACGCCATCATCCCCAACCTTCGGCCGTCGTTTTAGATGGACCTTTACCCACGGTTGAACATCCATAGCCATAGCACCTGAAATTTCAAAAACGCAAAATAACAACAATAAATCCAATACAGGGCCAGGGTACGACTTGGTTTTGCTCTCTGAATCCAATGGTGATCTCCTTTTGGGCCAATTTCACCTGTAGCAAAAAGACCTAAAACGAAACCCTAAAAAAACCAAAATGGCATATCTCTGTCCTCGTGACTAAACACAAATTAAACCACCCAGAAACGTTCCATGCATCATAACAAACATAAATATGCAATTGAAATGGATTAAAAACGTGTATAAAAGCAAAATCGAAGTTGAGTTAGAGGTGTGTAAACCGTGAGTTCTGAACGATTGTTCTTGAGGTTTTGATGCTTGGAATTGATCTGGTTAGCTTCAGGAATGTTCAAGGATCATGTTGATGCTTTTAAACTTGCTTGAAACCTCCTGAATCATTCTACAGACCTCCACCTGTTTTGACTCCAAACTGAAAACGGCCATGGTGTTTCTCCACATCCAGAAGTGTTCCAGATGTTTGGATCACTTCTAATTGATGTATGGAAGGTGTTTGAAGTGGTAGATTTGGACAAGCTCGGGTAAATTTCAAGTTTGGAAGTTTTGGCTCAAACTTTGCAAGTATGGATTTTTTGTGAGCAAACTGACTTTGGCTTGATTTTATGGTGGTTTAAAGTGATGAGCAACTTCTAAATGATGTTTAGAAGATGTTTGAATGACACCTTTGGTTAGAACTTGAAAGATTTGCAATTTGAGATTCTAACCTCTTTGAAAAAACTATGAAACTTGTGAATGAAGAAAGAATGAGAAAACAAGTTCTTGGACAAGTTTTGGTGTCCTTTGGAATGTGATTTTCTTCTCTATTTATAGGCCACGAAATTTGATCACAAGCCTTGGCAAGTTGAGATTGCAATGATGGTTTTTGGCTTAAGAGATAAAAGAGAATATTTTCATTAAATGTATTTGGTTGAAAATGTTAACCATGGTTAAAAATCTCACATGCTTCTTATCTCTTTCCAATGCTATCTCAAGAAGTAAATATCTTTCACTCATTGCTTTTTTGTCATTTCTTGCATCATACTCCAAAAAGTGCTCAAACTTTGTGAGAAAATGGCTTATAATTCAAGCATAAGGACCTCTAATGACAAAATTCAAAACCATAGCTTCACTTCATAATTTTTCATGCTCTTGGACATTTTGGAAAGCTTATATTACACACTTCAAAACCCTAGTTGAAAGTTTCTTCAAGATCTTTAAGGAAGTGGGTGAAAAAGATCCATGAACTTTGAGAAAAATGAAGTTTTAAGTGAAGTTTTCAAAAAGTACCAACTTTGAAGCTCCATATCTCTTAAATGGTTGATCTTATGGAAAAAATTTATATGTGTCAAAGTTGTTTATTGGATCAAAATCTACAACTTTCATGTTGGAAGTTTTTTTCAGTTTGTAGGTGAAATTTTGAGTTATTCCCTTCCAAAGTTTGGAAAAAACCATGAAAAACACTTAGAAAAATTTTCTAAGTATGAAAGTCAAACTTTTGACTTTTTGATTCTTGATTGATTTTCTTGATTTTTCTTGATCAAATGACTTCTCATATCATATATTGATGATTTAAAACTTCAAAAGTCATGGTTGACCAAAATTCCCCAAAAGTCAATGGTGATCTTGTACAGTTGACTTTTTCAGACGAATCGCGTTTCTGGAGATTTCAAATGAAACAGGCTATCCTCACCATATGAATGGTATGAATGGATCATATTGAGGCATTAGAGGATATTGAGCCATGGTTTGAGTTGTGGCACCATGTCCTGATTAAAAAGGCAGTTGTTCAGTGAATTAGGTCAAAAACCCTAATTGTCGACCTGATGAAATTGATGACTGTGGATCTTGAATTGAGATACAATTTCCATTGTATGTTGTCATAGGGATTATTTGAGGATGATTGAAACCTTTGATTGACTTCCTGGGGGTTTTTAGGGTTTCCCAAATGTGATCCCTGATTTTAGTCCCTGATAGTTCAAAACCCTAATCTGATGATTTGAAATTTCTCTGTTTGATCAATCCTTGTGTAGGAGATGTTAAAAGCCAATGGATTAAATCAAAATGATGTACTTGGGATCTTGAGGTCATGTCCCAAGTCACTAGGTCAAATCCTGAGCAAAAGTCAGGAGTATGCTATCTTCAGTCAAAACCCTAATTTGGTTGATTCAGAGCCTTTGAGCTTGTTGAAATGAATCTCTGAGGACCAAATGTTGATTGTTGATGAAGATGATTCATTTGAGATGAAGGGAGAACAAAACCCTAATTGATTGTTACTTGTACTGATGAGTGATTTCTTGATTAAACCCTGCTGAGTCACAAGTAGCAAACACAAGCTATGCAATTTGTTAGAGATGCAAATGATGCATATGCAATGATATGAGGTGGTATCTTAGGTCAAAAATTGGGGTATGACAGATGTTAGAATCATCAATTTGGCCATAACTTCAAGGGTTTGGTGGTTGAGTTTTCTACCTCTTAGAAACTTAAGAAACTTGTAAGTCAAGAAAGAAAGAGAAAACCTATCTTTTGTGAGGTTTTGGTGTGAATTTGAATGAAGTTTGGACCTCTATTTATAGGCCAAGAGTTCTGAACTCAGACCTTTGCAAGTTGATCAAGAAGTGATGATTTGGCTTAAGAGATAAAAAGGAATCTTTTACATTTAATGCAAAATGGTTAAAGTAACTTAACCATGGTCATTCTTCCAAGCTTCTTATCCTCTTCCATTCTGATCTCAAACCAGAAAAATATCTTCCAATTATTGCATTGGTGTGTCATCACTTGAATTATAGGCCATATAGTATTGAACTTAGTGAAAATGGCTTGTAATTTCATGCATAATGACCTCTAATGACAAAATTCAAAACCATAGCTAGGCTCCATATTTTTTCATGCTCTTGGACATTTTGGAAAGCTCATATTACACACTTCAAAACCCTAGTTGAAAGTTTCTTCAAGACCTTTAAGGAAATGGGTGAAAAAGATCCATGAACTTTGAAGAAAATGAGGTTTTTAAGTGAAATTTTCAAAAGATACCAACTTTGGAGCTCCATATCTCTTAAATGATTGATCTTTTGGAAAAAATTATATGTGACAAAGTTGTTCATTGGATCAAAATCTACAACTTTCATGTTGGAAGTTTTTTTCAATTTGTAGGTGAAATTTTGAGAAATTCCCTTCCAAAGTTTGGAAAAAACCATTGAAAAACACTTAGAATTTTTCTAAGTATGGAAAGTCAAACTTTTGACTTTTTGATTCTTGATTGATTTTCTTGATTTTTCTTGATCAAATGACTTCATACATCATATATTGATGATTCAAAACTTCAAAGGTCATGGTTGACCAAAATTCCCCAAAAGTCAATGGTGATCTTGTACAGTTGACTTTTTCAGACGAATCGCGTTTCTGGAGATTTCAAATGAAACAGGCTATCCTCACCAAATGAATGGTATGAATGGATCACATTGAAGCATTAGAGGATATTGAGCCATGGTTTAAGTTGTGGCACCATGTCCTGATTAAAAAGTCAGTTGTTCAGTGAATTAGGTCAAAAACCCTAATTGTCGACCTGATGAAATTGATGACTGTGGATCTTGAATTGAGATGTAATTTCCATTGGATGTTGTTATAGGGATTATTTGAGGATGATTGAAACCTTTTATTGACTTCCTGGGGATTTTTAGGGTTTCCCAAATGTGATCCCTGATTTCAGTCCCTGATAGTTCAAAACCCTAATCTGATGATTTGAAATTTCACTGTTGATCAATCCTTGTGTAGGAGATGTCTTGAGCCAATAGATTAGGCCAAAATGATTTACTTGGGGTCTTGAGGTCATGTCCCAAGTCATTAGGTCAAATCCTGAACAAAAGTCAGGAGTATGCTATCTTCAGTCAAAACCCTAATCTGGTTGGTTCAGAGCCTTTAAGCTTGTTGAAATGAATCTCTGAGGACCAAATGTTGATTGTTGATGAAGATGATTCATTTGAGATGAAGGGAGAACAAAACCCTAATTGATTGTTACTTGCACTGAGGAGTGACTTCTTGATTAATCCTGCTGAGTCACAAGTAGCAAACACAAGCTATGCAATTTGTTAGAGATGCAAATGATGCATATGCTATGATATGAGGTGGTATCTTAGGTCAAAAATTGGGGTATGACAGATGCCCCTATTTAAGTTTCTTCAACCTGAGATATGAATATTGAAAATCTTCGTTTTGATAGGGTGGAAGAGACTTAAATATCAGAAGACGCGAATTTTGGACCTAAGATACCAAAATTGTGAATGATGCAAGGATATCTTTACCGAGGGAGTATCAAGAACTGACTCCGCTGGGGAAAAGAGATCGGGAAGGATATCTCAATCCATTTTAGAAAGAGAATCCGTTTTATCGGGAAAGCAAGTGTATGCTTCACCTGGGAATGATAGCTTTGTAAGAAAAGCTTACCTATCGACATTATCGACTATCAACACAGGGATAGACTTGTTTAATAATGCGAAGGTGAAAGGTATGAAACCGTATTACCGACTATCAGCATGGTGATAGACTTGACATGGTAAAAAGAGTTTCAAAGGTTTGGTTAATATTACCGACTATCAGCATGGTGATAGACATGTTTAATAATATAACCAGAACAAAAAGGTTACCGACTACCAGCCTCGTGATAGTGGTTCTGAAGACATGATCATCAGCCGAGTGATGAAATGATCCCGGAGACTTTGCTAGGGAAATTACTGGTTATTCAGCCTTGTGAACAGTAATAAGCCCTGATTGTCAAATGATCTTCATGATTGATTTCCTAGAGAGGAAAAGTCTTTTGAAAGAGACATAAGCTGCTCAGATGGTGAGGCTATTGCTTATTGTTCAACTTTTCTTGACTCTATTTGAGGAATCGGAATTTGAATCTCTGGTAAAGACAAGGTTCTATCCATGAATGAATTGGAAAGAAACAGTCAAACAAGACTTTGTACCCAATGAGGAATGAACTCGACTGGGGATTTTCTCCTTCGTTTTGAGAGGAGAAAACTAAAGCAACCTTCTTCCACGAGGAATGATCTCAGTGGGGAACTGGAGAAAGAATGTGTTCTTTCTGCTTATGGGTGACAACCTACTTGGAGAGATGACACGTCCATACTTGTTTTTTTTTCTTTCCTTTTTTCTTATTCTCTTTTTATTTTTTTATTTTTTATATTATTTATTATTTTTTTTTGAGGATATATATATCTTAAACAAGTGATTTTAGGCAGACATTTGAAAAATGCAATGATGCATAAATGATGCAAATATGTATGAATGATGAATGTCATGAATGTCGCATGCATGCTAACAATACTGACAGACAAAGAAGTATACTGGAGAGGGCCCGACGTCGCAATACAACCAGATACTTGACAAATGTTCTTCAACACGGTGTAGATAACACAGGTGATGAATGGTGTTGTGTGCTTTAATCTTCTCTGGGGATGATAAGCATCTTTTCTTATTGAGATGGAAGAACCTCTTCACTGGAGATGGAAAATCTTCGTCACTGGGGATAAAAGACCTTCTTCACTGGGGATAGAAGAGCTTCTTCACTGGGGATAGAAGAGCTTTTCCTATCATAATCTTTGATTCATCCTATGGAGATAGCTGTTGATGTTCCTTCTGTTGTTCACAACTCAAGGGAAAGTTTCACTTTTATTTTGAAAAAGGAAAGTAAATTCATTTAAAACTTTTTTTCTTTTCTTTCAAAAGTGAATAACACAATTAAAGCGTCATTTTGCAAGCTAAAAGAAATTAGAGATTGTAAACAAATGGGCACAAGGCTCAAATTTATTTAATAGAATGGAAATCAGCTAAAGGCGTGATTCCATGGAGTATTTACAAAAGTTGGAAATGGTAATTATGCGGAAAAGGCTACATTGAAAGCAATAAACACTATTTCCCCTAACAACTTTGAGTTCCAACTATGCTTGTCGCTTCAGATTGGCGATGATTTGATTGAAGATCCTTTGATGAAAAAGACTCCTCAGGTGACGAAGTATGGACTGATGCAGTTACTTTGTCATAAATCCTTAATTTTTGCCTAGATTGCCCTATCAGGTTTTCAATCTACCAGGATGAATTTTTTCTGTTTATTGTCTCTAATTTTTGCCTGGACCGCCCTTTCAGGTTTTCAGTCCACCGAGACGCTCATTTTTGCCTAAGTCTCCCTTTGCGGGTTTTCGACTTACCGAGCTGTTCTTTTGTTCTTTTTTAGACAAAGTATTTCTTGACTGCATCAGCATTCACAGGATGTGGGAGTTCATCACCATCCATGGTTGCAAGAGTCATGGCGCCGCCAGAAAATGTTCTTTTGACAACATACGGGCCTTCGTAATTAGGAGACCATTTGCCCATAGAATCTGGTTGAAAAGACAAGATCTTTTTAAGCACGAGGTCGCCTTCTTGAAATTCATGAGGTCGAACCTTTTTGTTGAAGGCTTGTTTCATCCTTGCTTGGTATAACTGTCCATGGCATAGAGCAGTCATACGTTTTTCTTCGATTAAGTTCAACTGATCGTATCTGTTTTGACACCATTCAGCCTCTGATAACTTAGTCTCCATGAGGACTCTCATTGATGGGATTTCAACTTCTACGGGGAGCACAGCTTCCATGCCGTATACTAGAGAAAAGGGAGTTGCCCCTGTTGAAGTACGCACTGAAGTACGGTACCCATGTAAAGCAAATGGTAGCATTTCATGCCAGTCTTTGTAAGTGACGACCATTTTCTGGACGATCTTCTTAATGTTCTTGTTAGCGGCTTCCACGGCGCCATTCATTTTTGGTCTGTAAGGAGAAGAGTTATGATGCTCAATCTTGAATTCCTCACACAGTTCTTTCATCATTTTGTTGTTCAAGTTTGAGCCGTTGTCAGTAATGATCTTGCTGGGAACACCATATCGGCAAATGATGTTATTCTTGATATACCTCACAACCACTTGTCTTGTAACATTGGCGTAAGATGCTGCTTCGACCCATTTGGTGAAGTAATCAATTGCTACTAAGATGAAACGATGACCGTTTGAAGCTTTCGGCTCGATCATTCCAATCATGTCGATACCCCACATGGAGAAAGGCCATGGAGATGAGAGAACGTTGAGTAGAGTCGGTGGCACATGGATCTTATCTGCGTAGATCTGGCACTTGTGACATCTCTTCACGTGTTTGTAACAGTCTGATTCCATTGTCAACCAATAGTATCCTGCTCTTAAGATCTTTTTGGACATTGCATGCCCGTTTGAATGAGTTCCAAAGGACCCTTCATGCACTTCATGCATTAACATGTCTGCTTCGTGTCTATCCACGCATCTGAGCAAAACCATGTCGAAGTTTCTTTTGTATAGCACATCTCCGTTCAGGAAGAAACTGCCAGAAAGCCTCCTTAGAGTTTTCTTATCTTTGTTTGATGCCCCAAGTGGGTACTCTTGAGTTTGAAGGAAGCGTTTGATGTCGTGAAACCACGGTTTATCATCGATGACTGCTTCAGTTGCAAACACATAGGCGGGCCTTTCAAGGCGCGTAATTTTGACTGTAGGCATATCGTTCCAATGATTGACTTTGAACATGGAAGATAGAGTAGCCAAGGCATCTTCCATTCGATTCTGATCTCGAGGTATATGATGCAATTCAACTTTGTTGAAGAAAGTCAACAGACGTCTTGCATAATCTCTGTAAGGAATCAAACCAGGGTGGTAAGTTTCCCACTTGTCTTTGATTTGGTTGATCACAAGGGCTGAATCTCCATATATGTCGAGGATCTTGATCCTTAAGTCAATGGCTTCTTCGAGACCCATGATACAAGCTTCATATTCTGCGATGTTGTTGGTGCAATCAAATAGTAATCTGGCGGAGAACGGGATATGAGTACCCTTGGGAGTGATGATGATTTCCCCAATTCCATTGCCAAAAGCGTTTACTGCTCCATCAAAAATTAGGCCCCATCTTGATCCAGGCTCAGGACCTTCTTCAGGTAACGGTTCGTCACAGTCTTTCATCTTCAAGTACAAGACATCTTCATCAGGAAAGTCAAACTTGAGAGATTGATATTCATTAATAAGTTGATGCGCCAAGTGATCGGCGAGAATGCTTCCTTTGACCGCTTTTTGAGCACGGTGCTCGATGTCATATTCGGATAACAACATTTGCCATCGGGCAATCCTTCCTGTTAAGGCAGGCTTTTCAAAGACATACTTGATCGGATCCATTTTGGAGATTAACCAAGTAGTATTGTTTATCATATATTGGCGGAGACGTTTTGAAGCCCAAGCCAAAGCACAACACGTTTTTTCGAGCATGGAGTAACGAGACTCACAGTCTGTGAATTTTTTACTCAGGTAATAGATGGCATGCTCCTTCTTACCAGTTTCATCTTGCTGTCCAAGCATACAACCCATGGATTCTTCCAACACGGTAAGGTACATGATTAGTGGTCTTCCTTCAACCGGAGGAATCAATATTGGTGGTTCTAACAGGTATTCCTTGATACTGTCGAACGCTTTCTGGTAATCTTCAGTCCATACAACCCCTTGATCTTTACGGAGAAGCTTGAAAATTGGCCCACAAGTAGCAGTCATTTGAGAGATAAATCTGGAGATATAGTTCAATCGTCCGAGAAATCCTCTTACTTGCTTTTCAGTTTTTGGTGCAGGCATCTCTTGAATAGCTCTGACTTTGTCGGGATCTACTTCAATACCTCTTTGGCTGACAATGAAACCTAAGAGTTTTCCAGATCTAACCCCAAAAGTACATTTGTTAGGATTCAAGCGAAGCTGATATTTCCTTAATCGTTGAAACAACTTCAAAAGGTATTCAATATGTTCTTCTTCTGTGCTGGACTTGGCTATCATGTCGTCCACATAAACTTCAATTTATTTATGCATCATGTCATGAAAGAGAGTAGTCATCGCCCTTTGGTAAGTTGCGCCTGCATTCTTTAATCCAAATGGCATCACTTTGTAGCAAAAGGTACCCCATGGGGTGATGAAAGATGTCTTCTCCATGTCTTCGGGAGCCATCTTGATCTGATTATAACCGGAGAACCCGTCCATGAAGGAAAAGACGTTGAACTTAGCGGTGTTATCAACCAGCATGTCAATATGTGGTAATGGAAAGTCATCTTTCGGACTGGCCTTGTTCAAGTCATGGTAGTCAACACACATTCTGACTTTGCCATCTTTCTTCGGAACTGGCACAATGTTGGCCAACCATTGAGGATACTCAGAGGTGACGAGAAAACCTACGTCGAGTTGTTTTTGAACTTCCGTTTTGATCTTGTTAGCCATATCCGGGTGAGTCCTTCGTAATTTCTGCTTAACCGGCGGACATTCTGGCTTCAATGGCAAGAAATGCTGAACAATATTGGTATCCAACCCAGGCATGTCTTGGTAGGACCAGGCAAACACGTCAACATATTCTTTGAGAAGGTCTGTCAACTTACTCTTGATATCAGCATCAAGCAGCGATCCAATGGTCACTTCTTTTTTGTCTTCTTCAGAACCCAAGTTGATCTTTTCTAAAGGCTCTTTGTGAGGCAGAATGGCTCTTTCCTCGTGCTTAAGTAATCGAGAGATCTCGTCCGGGATCTCCTCTTCTTCCTCTTCTTCGGCTTCGAACACAGGAAACTCAAAGTTGGGAGAGGGCATAGGGTTATTGCATTCAATGGGTTTATCAATAGTAAATCTGCACATATGATTTATATTTATTTCAGAAAATTTATGAATGCAAGAGTGTATGCAGATTTTTTTGGAAAGTTTTTTTGTTTGGTTTTTTAGGATTACCATTTCCAGAAAAAAGCAAAAAATAAAACACATAGTGTAGGGAATTCAAAATGATACTTTATTTATGATTCATTTTTGAAACAAAGCCCTAAACACAAACTCATTTGTCTTGGGCAGGACAAAGAGGGAAACTTATAAAAACAAAGCCCTATACACAAAGTTATTTGGGCGGAACATTTAAAAGCAAAGCCCTATAAAACATCTCTCTTCTTTGGGCCAGGTAGGAGGTCAAAATAACAGCGAGGTGATTACTTTGAGCGGCGAATAACATTTGGAACGTCGACAGCTTTCCAGTAGCAACGAACTCCTCTGTGTATTATGTATTCAGGAAAATTCTCCTCAGAATTATCTTCAGTATTGACATTGACCGCTGGTCGAGCAGGATTTGAAGGTCCTGGTTTGTCACCCTTGTTCTTTGTAGAGTTGAAACGGTCTTCTTCTACTTCTTGAAGAGCATAAGATGAGTCACAATCTTCTGAATTTTCAGGATGTATTTCCCAATCTTCAGGATGAAGAGACTCATTGTCAACGACACTTTCCGAGTCAACTGAGGGACCATCTTCCCCTTCATCTTCAAAAATGGCATTTATGTGATAATAACCATCTTCAGGATTATAAATCTTGGCAGATGCATTGAAGCCGAAATCTTCAGTAATTTCAGGCTGCTGAGAAAATTGAGAGCATTGGTAAGCCTCTTCTGGTTGACTATTATATTTAAAGGGATCTCCCCATCCAGTTGGTTGGATGTCTTCAATCGCAATCTTTGAACTTTCAGGTGCAGTATATTTCACCATATAATCAAATTTTCCACTTGGTTGTCCCAAGGTGTCCCAAACCTCTGCAGGAATAGGCGGAATTTCTTTAGCACTTGTTTTGACCTTGCCTCTGGGTTTCTCATACGGTTCTTCCTGAGATATGTATCCCGAGTCATTGAGATAACATTTCCATTCTTCTTCAGTATCGGAGAGACCTTCTTCGATGCATTCTTCAATAAGGACATTAACCTCTTGAGGAATTGGGTTAAGGAATCCTCCACTAATGAATGTTTCTTTGATCGGACGAAGGGTTTCATCCTTATTGGTGCAGTTTGAGAACATTGGTGAACATCCGAGTCCTGCTCTAGTTTCATTCTTGGTAGGGATCACAACTTGCCCCCAGTCAGTGGTAGTTCCATCTTTCACTACTTTTACCGCCTCTTTGTATGAAGAGATTGATGCTTTCTTTTTGGAAGATTCTTCTTCTAAAGAGAGACCTTGGAACTGCGTTCCTTCCTCATTATCAGCACTTATGAAAGAGAAATTGGATAAATGGCTCACCATCAAGGCTTGCTCCCCACTTATTGTTACCAATTTTCCATTTGTTACAAATTTTAACTTTTGATGGAGCGTAGAAGTTACTGCCCCTGCTTCATGGATCCATGGTCTTCCTAACAGACAGCTATAAGCAGCTTGAATATCCATGACCTGGAAGATGATTTGAAATGTATGTGGACCAATTGTCATGGGAAGGTTGACTTCGCCGATAACAGATTTTCGCGATCCATCAAATGCTTTGACAACTACACCACTGAACTTCATAGGCATTCCTTGGTAAGACAAGCGAGCAAGAGTTGTTTTTGGCATCACATTCAAGGAAGATCCGGTATCTACCAACACATTGGACAAAGAGTCTGACTGACAGTTCATAGAAATGTGCAGAGCAAGATTGTGATTTCTACCCTCCTCGGGGAGTTCTTCATCACAGAAGCTTAAATTGTTGCAAGCAGTTATGTTGGCTATTATCCCATCAAAATGGTCAACAGTCACATCATGATCTACAAAAGCCTGATCCAAAACTCTCATCAGGGCTTCCCTGTGGGCTTCTGAATTCAACAGCAATGAAAGTATTGAGATTTTTGAAGGAGTCTGCATAAGCTGATCCACAATCTTGTATTCACTTCTTTTGATAAGCTTCAAAATTTCGTCAAAGTCAGGATTGACATTGGTTCCACTGGATTGACCAACATCAGTGTTTGTATTACTGACAGGAGTTTCCTCGGGATTTCCTACTGGTGTATTGATAGGATTTTGTCCGGTAGCAGGAGCAACAGGCTGCTTCGGAGGTAGTGGAGTATACACACGCCCACTTCTCGTTACGCGACTCACATCAGCAATATTTACGACAGATGAAAGAGTAGGTAAAGGAACTTCTTGTCCATTCTTTATCATTGTAGCATTATAGTTGTATGGAACTGCCTTGTCAGAGTCATAAGGAACAGGTCCAGGTAGACAAATGATCAAAGGAGCAATAGGAACCTTTGGCTTGTTGTAGGTAACTTCCATGCGCTCGGGCATGTTGAAATGAGGAACGATGACGCTAACTTTAGGCATTTCCGGGTTGATATCTGAGACTAAAAGCTCATGCGGATAACATCCTATCATGTTAACTTCATTTTCATCCCTATTTCTGTAGATCTGAATAGTACCATTATCCAACAGAACTTGGAGATCTCTTCTCACAATCGAACATCCGTGAGGATCTACACAACATATGCTACAGGAACCATAGTGATGCTGGCGAAAACTCGGCCCTCGACAGAGAGTAGCGTGCATTTGTACCAAATCTGCTCTTGAGAAATTGATATTATAGACTCGGTATGGACAAGGAAATCCATACACCATGTTTACAACATGCCCTCCATGATTGGGCAGCGGATTTGCTTGCACATTTGGATTCAAATTTCTGAAAGAGAGGAGATTAGATCTAACCAACCTCTGAACTTCATATTTCAAGGCTATTCAATGCTCAAGATCATGGCCAGGTGCTCCTTGATGATAAGGGCATGAGACCTCAGCTTTGTACCACCATGGGAGTTTCTCAGGTACGGGTGGTGGTGCTTTAGTTTGAACAAGACCTCTTTCAATCAAAGCAGGGTACAACTCTGTGTAGGTCATTGGAATCGGATCGAACTGTGGAGCTCTTTGTACACGATTCTGATTATTGTTAAACTGTTGAGCCTGTTGTTGTTGAAACTGCGGGGTAAATCCCGGATTCTGTGTTGTATTAACGGCTGGTGCAATAGCAGCTACCTGTCGTTGACGATTGACATTTCCTCTTGGCCTCCCTTGGGATACCATGTCAACACTTTGTTCCTTCTTCTTTGGGAAACCACTTCCGAACTTTTTGGTTCCGCTTGAAGATCCACCTTCTTTAGTTAGACGTCCGGTTCGGACCCCTTCTTCTAGACGCATCCCCATGTTTACCATTTCGGTGAAATCACTTGGAGCACTAGCAATCATGTGTTCATAATAAAACGGACTGAGAGTATTCAAGAAGATCTTTGTCATCTCTTTCTCTTTTAACGGTGGATTAATCTGAGCAGCAGTTTCTCTCTATCGTTGGGCATACTCTTTGAAAGCTTCATGGTCTTTCTGAGCCATGGATCGAAGCTGATCTCTGTCTGGAGCCATATCCGAGTTATACTTGTATTGTCGGACAAAGGCCTCGCCTAGGTCATTGAAAGTCCGAATATTGGTGCTATCCAGACCTGTGTACCACTTCAGTGCGGCACCAGTCAAACTATCTTGAAAGTAATGGATAAGCAACTGATGATTATCTGCATAAGTAGACATCTTTCTAGCATACATCACAAGATGGCTTTGTGGACAAGAACTACCTTTGTACTTTTCAAAGTCAGGGACCTTGAATTTAACAGGTATTTGTACACTGGGAACCAAACATAGTTCCTGGGCATTCTTTCCAAACAAATCTTTTCCACGGATAGCTTTAACTTCCAGCTGCATCTTGTTAAACTGCTCTTGGAGATCTCCCACAAGATTACGCTGATTTGTGCTATCACCTTGATCATGATAAATCTCATTGCCATCATAAGGAACAGTGTGAACCGTAGGGGTCGGAACTGTCATAGTGGGTTGAGAAAGTGCCATAGTGATTTGGGAAAAAGTTACCCCCTGATTTGGAGTGAACAGTGAACTTTGTGTAGCGGGCGCTTCAGTTGTGGTTGTTTGAACCCCAGAGAAATTATGGCGAAAACCTGCACCAAAGCTGAAGGGCAGGCCCCAACCTTCTAGCATGGAGAAAGATGGAATACTGAATGCAACTGTAGAAACTGGAGTAGTGACTTCAGATGTCACTGTTGCTTGACTGTTTGGTGGCGGCGGCTGATTCTGTGCGGCCATTAAGGAGTCAACCAGAGTAGTGAGACTTTCCAACTTTTCCTGAAGGGTGGTCACTGTACCACGAAGCTCAATATTCTCTTGTTCAGAGTGTTCCATTACTCTTCTTCTGCTTGAACGAGTATTGTATCTGTGATCTGATTGCGAGCGCGGTCGAGAAACTTTGAGACGCGACAGCTTGACGATCTAATGGAGGAAAATCCAAAATATGAGACTCTATACAACGGACTCGATATGCAGAATGATGTATGCAAAAAGAAATTTATGATTTTTTCCAAATATTTTAAAGATTATTTTCTTGCAAACATTTGAACACAAACTATTCTTTTATTGAATAAATGGGAAATGTTACAACATTGGAGCGTAGCTCCTTACAAAAGCAAATGATAAATAAAAAGCTAAACAATCCTAAGCATCTTCATCAGACAAAGAACCAAATGCATTGTGCAGCTTGAGCTTCATGATTTCTTTCCCATAGTGAGCTTTCAATTCGGCCTTTTCAGTCCTCAGTTTGTCAACAACATTCTTCCAATTATCAGGAGTCAGAGCGTTGCTTGTTGAGCCTTCAAGATTCTTCTTGCTTTCTTTGATGTACCTCTTGATTGCAGCGTCTTTCTGACGAATCTTCTCATCTTTGCTCATGAGCCATCCATCTTGATAATAGAGAGTTTCTTCGTGATCTTTCACTCTTTTCTTCAACTTTCTATTTTCCACATCAGTTCTACGAAACTTTTCTTCCCAAGTGTCTTTTTCTACCCTCATCTTAGCCAAAGTGTCTTGGTATTCCTCCATAGTGGGAATGTTGGGTCGTTGAGACACTGCAGGAAACATGGGTTTTTCATAAGCATAAGGCATTTGGAACTCTTTTGCTCTTTTCTTTACCCAGTAGGTGTAGGCGTCCATGGCAATGCAATTTCTTGCCTCACCTTTTTCTTTCCATCGGACGTCGTACCAAGCTCTCACCATTCTTGCTTTCAACCTTTGAGGATTATCCCCTTCTCGGTAGAAGTAGCCTTCCACTGAGGGATCAATGGGTTTAGTTGAATTTGCATACCCGAGTTGTCGTCGGGCTAAGACCGGGTTGTAGTTAATTCCTCCTTGTGTACCAATGAGGGGTACGTTGGCGAATTCTCCGCAACTGGCGATGGTTTCTGTACCACAGCGAGCCAAGGTATACCAATGAATATCATGATTAGTAAGAGACATAAGTCTTCGAGGCCAACGCAAGCCTTCTCGGTTTTTCGTGAAGATAGGAGACTCAGGTAAGTGTGAAACAATCCATTTGAACAACAATGGTGCACAACATACAATGATTCCACCGCCTTGGCGATTCCTATGATGGACAGAGAAATACATGTCACCAAGCAAAGTCGGAACAGGATTTCCATTCAAAAAGATTTTTATGGCGTTGATATCGACAAAGTTGTCGACATTGGGAAACAGAACTAACCCATAGATGAGCAAGGCTAGTATAGCTTCAAAAGCTATCATGCTACCAGTTTCGATAAAATCAAAGGCTTTCTTTATTAAGAAGTGTGAAGTTAAACCCGGGAGGTTTCCTTTGGTAGTCCAATTACTCTCTACTTCAGACTTCTTTAAGTGGATACTTGCTGCAATGACGTGTGACTTAGGAATGGCTTCCAAACCATTGAAGGGTATTTTTTCAGACACAGGAATACCCAAAAGATTGGCATATTCTTCCAAGGTCGGTACCAACTGGTAGTCTGGAAAGGTGAAACATCGGTAGACGGGATCATAGAACTGAACCAGAGTTTTGAGAAGTCCTTCATCAACATGAGTGTTTAGGATAGGCAAAAGCTTTCCATAACTTTTCCTAAAATTAGAAGGATCTTGTACAAAAGATACTAACTCTATCAGTTTTTCCACATTAGGCGCTTTGAAACCGTACTTTTTGGTATACCTTTTTACCCCTTCCATAACTTAATCCTATAATGTTTGCAAAGTAAATTCTCTAATTTTTTTTTGGAAAAATCATGTTTTTATGGAAAAAAGATGGGTTTTTTCTAATGAATGTATGAATGCATGGATGCATGGATGCCACATATTCAAACATGGTAAAGTGAACATGGTAGCGCAAACATGGTAACGCAAACATGGTACTACAAACATGGTAACAAACATGGTACACATAGGTTCAAAGGTCCAGCGTCACGAGCATGAGGTCAGAGAACCAAAAATGGGATAGTTCTAGTTAATCACCTGCACAACATGTTCTACTGATACGTCAGAGTCTACATTTTTCTTTCGGATATTACCGGCTTGCCAATTAAACTTGTGAGCCAGCAATATTCTCAAGAAAAACTCGTATGAGTGTGGTTCTCCGCATGACAACTAATCCAAGTCTTCACTTGAATAGTTTCTGCACCACAACCTAATAAGGCCAGGATGGGTTGGGGTTCTACGGCCAACTCAGCTTCTACAGTTCAATGAAAGTAATAATGTCTTCGCTACGAAACATGCTAAACATATATTACCAACAAGGAACCTCCACTGAGCGGAAGGATTCTCACGTACGCCTGTACATGACTATACCCTCCACCTAATTCTTATGTGTACTTAATCCGGGTTAGGATTTGTCCATAATGTATCACTTGTAACAGAACCACACAAGTAACAGAACCAGAACCACACATGTAACAAAAAATGAAATGAAAAATATAGAAAATAGAATTAACCCTTCCTTTGGAAACAATAAAAAGATGGTCCCCAGTGAAGTCGCCATTTTTCTGTCGCGGGGAAAAATCGTATCCTTTTTTCGGGATGAGACACCTGATGCCTTCTTTGGGCTCGAGTGCTCAAAAAAATGATTTTTCTTTTGTTTCGACCAAACTTTTTATTGTTTCCAAAGTAGGAAAAGGAAAAAAGCTGCAATAACCTTAAAAAGTGGGGGAGAGATCTTTGGGTAAGAGGGTTGGTTATACGAAGGGAAGGTATTAGCACCCAACGTATCTATAGTACTCTATAGGTTTCTTTTCTATGTTTTTCATTCCATGTTATTGAGAGGTTCTTGTGAAATAGGTGGGACCTAAGGTGTTTGTTTGATTATGCTCGCAAAGATCATCGCGATCCTCTGCATACATATCCCTTAGAGGGAATCAGAGCATCTGTAGCTCGGGGTCTACGGGTGCTAAAGTTTGAATGGTTTGAGGGAGAAGTTTTGCTCGCCAAGGATACGACCTTGTGCCTACGTATTCTCAAAGGGATGTTGAGAAAGTCAGAGCAATCGTAGTTCCCACTTATGCTAGTGGAAGCAAAGGATAAGAGACAAATGTCATCTAAATGTTCGATGTATCTAATCTATATCATCACATACATCTGTTTGATTTTTGTTTGAAAATCTTTTCATTATAAGCCCTGGGCCATGCCACTTATGGTGCTTAGAATGATAAAGATGCTTTTTTAGCCAGCCTTGTGGCAAAAACTTTCAATGAAGTCAGCCTTGTGACAAAAAGTTTTGATTAATCAGCCAGCCTTGTGGCAAAAGTTTCAATGAAGTCAGCCTTGTGACAAAAACTTTGATTAATCAGCCAGTATGGTGGCAAAAAGGTTTGATTGATCAGCCATCCTTGTGGCAAAAAGGTTAAGTTGATTGATTGATTGATTGTTTGTGATGATATAGAAGAGATACTCCTATCATAGAGATGATAAATGTCTAATCTCCTAGGGTATTTGATTTGGATATTGGGGATGCTTATAAGAAGCCCATGGGTCCTTGTACGAAGCCCAAGAGGAGGCTATCCGAGGGTCCTTGCATTGTAAGCCCAAGAGGAGGCTATGGGAGGGACAATCGAGGGTCCTTGCATTGTAAGCCCAAGAGGAGGCTATGGGAGGGACAAGTCGTTTGTACAAAGCCCAAGAGGAGGCATGGTATAGTTGGTTTGAGCTCTTAGAGCGATTTCACCGGGAAACCATACTCTATGTCCTAACCTAAACTAGGGAGATTCTTTGCACGAAGCCCAATAGGAGGCTATGGGGAACCTAGTGTTGTACTAAGTTGAACAAGTATATATAACACAATCACAAGTATGAACAAGTACAAACAAATATGAAAAAATACATGAACAATTATGAACAGTTATACATATATATGACAAAGTGTGTGTATATAATGGAGTTTATGAAGGAAATATACCTGTGAGCATGATCCATTTGTATACACGGGGGCTCGGGACTTATACTCGGGGAGAGACCCACTTGAGTTTATTCAAAGCTATGTAAACAGGTATTTGCAAAGGGGCTTGGGACTTATACCTACATGGAGGCCCATGGTATTTTTGGGAAGATTTAAAGAAAACCTTCATTTTTTTGATTTGTTGTTCGAAGTTAAAAAAACAAATTGATCGAGATATGTACAAAAAGGTGTACAATGAAATACCTAATTTCATGTACGGGAATGGGACTTATACCTACGTGGAGGCCCATGTTTTATTTTATAAAACATGGTTAATTGTTTTATTAAAAGACGCGTCGTTTGTTGTTTTGAAAACAGTTGAAAAGTATTGTTTTTGAAAGAAGTTTATTTGTTTTGAAAAAAGGAATGTATAAAAAGAAAAAGGAGTGGGTCTTAGACTCTCTAATATTCGAGAGGCCCCACATCGTTTTGAAAATCAATTGATCAATTAAAAAGATTTAATCAATAGTTTCCTTTGAAATCAAAAAGAAATGGTTTATCGTTTTGAAAAGAGTTGTGATTGCTTGTTTTAAAACGGTTTGAATTTGAAAGAAATCAAATTAATTAAGATAAACACAAAGATTACACTTAATTAACACCTAAATGATTAGGGTTTGATCACAAAATATTTACAAGTGATTAAGTTTGAAAATCAATGAAAAACAATATTTTAAAGTATTAAAAAAAAACACTTAAAACATGTCATTTTAAACTTAATTAAAAATGTATTAAATAAATATATTTTTGTGATTTTTCTTGATATTCATAAAATATATATATATTAAATAAGAGGTGTGCAAAAAATGAAGCAAAAATGAATTGATTTGAATGGTTAATTAATTGAGTGAAGTTGTTAAGAAAATGAAGAAAAATAGTTGTAAAAAATTTGGTTTTGTCTCCACAAGGACTTGAACTCACGCCCTCTCTCTCACCAACCAAAACTCTTGCCAACTGAGCTACGCACGCAGCTTGTAATACACACGTATCCAACTGATTATATTTTAAACTCAACATTTGAAATTTCTGAATCAAAAATGGCGCCAAGAACACACCTTCAACTGAATTTTGAAAATCTCCAAAACTGTGTTGTTTTGATCAAGTAAAGGGTCTATCTCACTCGGTTTTTCACGAGGAACATGATGGTAACCTCACAATTCATTTATTTTTGCTCTAAGGTGATCAATTTTGTGATGAACACGAAGAACCCTAAAACTGAAATTCAACGTGAAATCGTGTATGTGCAAGTTATGATGCAATTGATTGAGGGTTAATGATCCTCATAGGTGCAGAAATAAGATGGTATGTTCATATTTCATTTATGATGCATGGAGAATAGAGTTTGAAGTTCATGAGGCTTATCTTTAAAAACGGCCAAACTGGGAATCGAATTCTGAGTTAGAGGTGTTGCAGCTGCTTTGTAATGATCTGGATAGCTTCAATGATGATTATGGAACATGTCTGGATGCTTGGAACCACCTGGATTCATCTGAGCATGACCATGGTACCCGATCTGCAGAAGCTTCAAGAGTGAATCGAATTTGATGATGGAGAGGTTACAGGTCATATGTGAGTGTTTGGATCATTCATATGAAGTATATGGAAGGTGTTAGAAGTGAAAGTTTGGACAGAAATGATCTGGAATGGAAATTGGCATGATAAGGTTCATTATATGCAAACATGGAGGTTGAAGAGTGATTCTGAGTTTCAGGTGTTTTTGGGGTGTGTGAATGATTCAAACACATCCCAAATGATGTTTATGAGATGTTAGAATCATCAATTTGGCCATAACTTCAAGGGTTTGGAGGTTAAGTTTTCTACCTCTTAGAAACTTAAGAAACTTGTAAGTCAAGAAAGAAAGAGAAAACCTATCTTTTGTGAGGTTTTGGTGTGAATTTGAATGAAGTTTGGACCTCTATTTATAGGCCAAGAGTTCTGAACTCAGACCTTTGCAAGTTGATCAAGAAGTGATGATTTGGCTTAAGAGATAAAAAGGAATCTTTTACATTTAATGCAAAATGGTTAAAGTAACTTAACCATGGTCATTCTTCCAAGCTTCTTATCCTCTTCCATTCTGATCTCAAACCAGAAAAATATCTTCCAATTATTGCATTGGTGTGTCATCACTTGAATTATAGGCCATATAGTATTGAACTTAGTGAAAATGGCTTGTAATTTCATGCATAATGACCTCTAATGACAAAATTCAAAACCATAGCTAGGCTCCATATTTTTTCATGCTCTTGGACATTTTGGAAAGCTCATATTACACACTTCAAAACCCTAGTTGAAAGTTTCTTCAAGACCTTTAAGGAAATGGGTGAAAAAGATCCATGAACTTTGAAGAAAATGAGGTTTTTAAGTGAAATTTTCAAAAGATACCAACTTTGAAGCTCCATATCTCTTAAATGATTGATCTTTTGGAAAAAAATTATATGTGACAAAGTTGTTCATTGGATCAAAATCTACAACTTTCATGCTGGAAGTTTTTTTCAGTTTGTAGGTGAAATTTTGAGAAATTCCCTTCCAAAGTTTGGAAAAAACCATTGAAAAACACTTAGAATTTTTCTAAGTATGGAAAGTCAAACTTTTGACTTTTTGATTCTTGATTGATTTTCTTGATTTTTCTTGATCAAATGACTTCATACATCATATATTGATGATTCAAAACTTCAAAGGTCATGGTTGACCAAAATTCCCCAAAAGTCAATGGTGATCTTGTACAGTTGACTTTTTCAGACGAATCGCGTTTCTGGAGATTTCAAATGAAACAGGCTATCCTCACCAAATGAATGGTATGAATGGATCACATTGAAGCATTAGAGGATATTGAGCCATGGTTTAAGTTGTGGCACCATGTCCTGATTAAAAAGTCAGTTGTTCAGTGAATTAGGTCAAAAACCCTAATTGTCGACCTGATGAAATTGATGACTGTGGATCTTGAATTGAGATGTAATTTCCATTGGATGTTGTCATAGGGATTATTTGAGGATGATTGAAACCTTTGATTGACTTCCTGGGGATTTTTAGGGTTTCCCAAATGTGATCCTTGATTTCAGCCCCTGATAGTTCAAAACCCTAATCTGATGATTTGAAATTTCACTGTTGATCAATCCTTGTGTAGGAGATGTCTTGAGCCAATAGATTAGGCCAAAATGATGTACTTGGGGTCTTGAGGTCATGTCCCAAGTCATTAGGTCAAATCCTGAACAAAAGTCAGGAGTATGCTATCTTCAGTCAAAACCCTAATCTGGTTGATTCAGAGCCTTTGAGCTTGTTGAAATGAATCTCTGAGGACCAAATGTTGATTGTTGATGAAGATGATTCATTTGAGATGAAGGGAGAACAAAACCCTAATTGATTGTTACTTGCACTGAGGAGTGACTTCTTGATTAATCCTGCTGAGTCACAAGTAGCAAACACAAGCTATGCAATTTGTTAGAGATGCAAATGATGCATATGCTATGATATGAGGTGGTATCTTAGGTCAAAAATTGGGGTATGACACTAATGCACCTGGTGTTTTCATGGAGTATATGAACAGGATATTTCACCCGTATCTTGACAAGTTCGTGGTAGTGTTCATTGACGATATTCTGATTTACTCGAAGAGTGATGAAGAACATGCAGATCATTTAAGAGTGGTGTTGGAGTTATTGAAGGAGAAGAAATTGTATGCGAAATTGTCTAAATGTGAATTCTGGTTGAAGGAAGTAAGTTTTCTTGGCCATGTAATTACGAAGGACGGTATTGTAGTGGATCCTATGAAAGTAGAAGCAGTATCTCAGTGGGAGACGCCGAAGAATGCTTCAGAGATTCGTAGTTTTCTTGGTCTGGCATGTTACTATAGAAAGTTCATAGAGGGATTTTCGAAGTTGGCATTACCAATGACTAAGTTAACAAGAAAAGGACAAGTATTTGTATGGGATTCAGAATGTGAAAAAGGTTTTCAAGAGTTGAAGAAGAGGTTGACAAGTGCTCCGATCTTAATTTTGCCTAATCCAGCGAAGTCTTTTAATGTGTACTGTGATGCTTCACTGATGGGTTTAGGTGGTGTTTTGATGCAAGATAAGCAGGTAGTGGCCTATGCTTCAAGACAGTTGAAAATTCATGAAAGGAATTATCCAACTCATGATTTGGAATTGGCGGCTGTGGTGTTTGTGTTGAAGTTGTGGAGACATTATCTATATGGTTCTCGATTTGAGGTATTCAGCGATCATAAGAGTCTGAAGTATCTCTTCGATCAGAAAGAGCTCAATATGAGACAGAGAAGATGGTTAGAATTTTTGAAGGACTATGATTTCGGTTTGAATTACCATCCTGGTAAAGCAAATGTTGTTGCTGATGCATTGAGCAGGAAGTCATTGCATATGTCTATGCTAATGGTGCGAGAATTGGATTTAATTGAACAATTCCGAGATTTGAGTTTAGTATGCGAAAGTACTTATAATAGCGTTAAGTTGGGAATGTTAAATTTAACTAATAGTATCCTTGGAGAAATTAGAAACGGACAGAAATCTGACGTTGGATTGGTAGATAAGTTGACATTGATTAACCAAGGTCGAGGAGGTGAATTCCGAATTAACGAGAATGGTGTCATAAGGTTTGGAGACCGAGTGTGTGTACCCGATGTTGCTGAGATCAGAAAGAGTATTATGGAAGAAGGACACCGGAGTGGATTGAGCATTCATCCTAGTGCTACCAAGATGTATCATGATTTGAAGAAGTTATTTTGGTGGCCTGGAATGAAGAAGGAAATTGCTGAGTTTGTTTATGCTTGCTTAATTTGTCAGAAGTCGAAAATTGAGCATCAGAAACCGTCTGGATTGATGGAACCGTTGTTTGTTCCGGATTGGAAGTGGGATGGAATTTCTATGGACTTTGTATCTGGTTTAACTAGAACGAGCAGGAATTGTGACTCTATCTGGGTTATTGTAGACCGGTTGACGAAATCTGCTCACTTAATTCCAATAAGAATGGATTATCCGATGGAGAAGTTGGCTCAGTTGTATGTTGAGAAGATAGTGAGTTTGCATGGTGTTCCAGCTAGTATTGTGTCGGATAGAGATCCGAGATTTACTTATAAGTTCTGGACAGGATTGCAGGAAGCCTTAGGTACTAAGTTGAGGTTGAGTTCTGCTTATCACCCACAGACAGATGGTCAGACGGAGAGAACGATTCAATCGTTAGAGGATTTGCTACGAGCTTGTGTATTAGAAAAAGGTGGTGCTTGGGATAGTTATTTACCTTTGGTTGAGTTTACCTACAACAATAGTTATCATTCGAGTATTGGTATGGCTCCGTTTGAAGCATTGTATGGTAGGAGATGTAGAACGCCTTTGTGTTGGTGCGAATCTGGAGAAAATACGGTGGTTGGACTAGAGATTATGCAACAAACTACAGAAAAGATCAAGATGATTCAGGAAAAGATGAGAGCTTCTCAGAGACGTCAGAAGAGTTACCATGAAAAAAGAAGGAAGGATATTGAATTTAAGGAAGGAGATCATGTATTCATGCGAGTTACTCCGATGACTGGTATTGGGAGAGCCTTGAAGTCGAAGAAGTTAACTCCGCGTTTCATTGGTCCATTTCAGATTACTAAGAAGATTGGGAAGGTTGCTTATCAGGTTGCTTTACCGCCTGCACTCGCTAATTTGCATGATGTGTTCCATGTATCTCAGTTGAGGAAATACATTGTGGATCCGTCTCATGAAATTCAAGTAGATGATATACAGGTGCGAGATAATTTGACTGTAGAGACGTTACCTATGAGGATTGAAGATCGTAAAGTGAAGCAGTTGCGAGGTAAAGATATAGCAACGGTGAAAGTGGTTTGGGGAGGACCAGCCGGTGGAAATGTTACATGGGAGTTAGAGAGCCAGATGAAGGACTCTTACCCGGAACTTTTCGTCTAAGGTATGTTTTCGAGGAAGAAAACTCTTTTAGTGGGGGAGAGTTGTAACACCCATAATTTCAATTTATTAATTTAATTTGGATTTAAATTAAATAATTGGAATTTTAGAATTTAAATTGGATTTAATTGAAAAATGATGGAGTAAGAGCTATTGGGCTTATGGTGTGGTGATAGTAAAAGAGGGGTGCTAATTAGTTAGGCCTTTTACTAAGTTGTGGTTAATTTATTTTATTTTATTTTTCATAAAATAAGAAAAAGGAACCATTTGGGGAGAAAGGAAGAACACGTGAAAAGAGCAAGAGAAGAGAAAGAGGCAAGAACGTGAAACCGGAAGGAGAGCATTCAAGAAATTCATCGAGGTAAGGGGGGACTCTTCCTTTTAGTATCTCTTATGTGGTCTTAGGTGATAGGTAGATTGATGTATGGTTTGGTTCAATTAGATATTGGGATTGTTAGGTTAGGGTGTTAAAATTGGATTGAATTGATGATAACTGTGTGAACTATTTGGTTAATAATGAGTTTGGATGATGTTTTATGGTGTATAATTGAATGTATGATGATTATATGCCTGTATGTGATGTCTGGAATCGTTTTTGGGTGAAAAGGATGTGAAATCGCAGGGTCTGTCGCAGACTTGGGGTTTGCTGAAATCGCAGGTCCGCTGAGCGGAGGGGGGTCTGCTGAGCGGAGGTCCCAACGTAGTTCGCTCCTGTTTGACGTCGCTTGAGGTCCGCTGAGCGGGGGTCTGAAGGATTTCGCTTCTGCCTTGCTCCGCTGAGCGAACCTTGCTTTGTGTGAATTTTTCCAAACTTCAAAATAACGTATCTTTTGATCCATGAATCATTTCTTAGTGCCATTTTGGGCGTTGTGCAAGTAATTAAATGTTTTATATGATGAATGATGAATATTGGTATTATCCGACTTTATTTCTTTAAAAACTCGATTTAATTACTTGATGAGAATTGGACATTGTGTGCATATGAGATAGGCATGACAATGTGTTTGATGTGATGATGAATTGGTTGTGACTTGTTATTATGATTGTGAGGGACGCATGACTATTTGAATGATGTTGAAAACATGTACATACTTAATCGGTGATGTGGTGTTGAGATGAGTTGTTCATTGTGATTCGGCGTGTTTTAAGTATGTTATATGTGTTTCATTCATTCATATGCATTGATGTTGGATCCCGGTGATGTTTGGATCGTTGGTGGACATATTTCCCATTGTGTGGAAATTGTGTCGGTGGGCCGTATCTCGATGAGGCGTAGATCAGTTAGGTGGATTGATTCCACGGTTTATTGGTACCACATGCATAGTGTCAGTTGTGTCGTATGCATTTTGTCATAATATGATTGTATGGATTTCTGTAGTGTGTGTTGTAATCTATTATTGTGTGAATTAATAATGGATGTGAATCTGAATATGTATAATTGGGTGAACGGTATATTATGATGCTTGTTGCTTATGAATTGCATAATATTTACTAATTGAGAATGAGACTCACCCTTACATGTTGTCATTTTCAGATTGAGGAGTATCGGCATTAGTGCTTGGTGAGGATGACTCATAGAGTTTATCCGTTTATGTTGGGTCGTGTCGGTCATGCTCTGATCTGTAACACTGGGGAA
Organism: Vicia villosa; assembly: GCF_029867415.1. Classification (NCBI taxonomy): domain Eukaryota; kingdom Viridiplantae; phylum Streptophyta; class Magnoliopsida; order Fabales; family Fabaceae; genus Vicia; species Vicia villosa. The sequence goes on from NW_026705928.1 coordinate 301,006, forward strand.
CGATAGTTATAGAGTTTTATGAAATTAATCTACTTTATTGGTGTTGGATTATGATTCCATTGGATGTATTTGATAATGTTTCTTATTCCGCTGTGATAAACATAATTACGATTTGGTGAACCGTTTCCTAATGAAGCATGACTTGACCATGATTGGTTTATTTATTTTGTATAATTGTGGCACCCTTGTGTTTATGTTTTACTCTGATATAATTGTTTAAAAAAATTGTCGCGGGGTTTAGAAGGGTGTTACATTGACTTCAAAGAGTACCAAACAAGCATTGGCTTTCATAGTATTCTACATATTCATATTGATTGTAAGGATGCCAACAAGTATTGGACTTTCAGCTTCTGACTGCTGAGGATGACGATTCTCAATAAGTTGTTTAGCTCAGACTTGAACTTTTAAACTGCACACCTCCTGATGAGGATAAAATTCCAATGCATAGTGCCTTGCCCCAGCCTGTAAGGACTTTGAAGAAATTCGTCTCGCAAGGACTTCTTGATATTCGTGCTATCATAGCCAACTTGCCCCAGTATCATGAACTTTGAAACCGTGCCCCTGATTGACCAGTGTTGGAAGTAGCTTCACCTACGCTTGGAAGAATGCCCCTGTTTGCTTAGCACTTTGAGAGATTCTTCGAATCTTGACCTGATTGCCTCAGATTGATTGAAAAATTACTCGATAAATTATTCAAACGCTTTTGTGCCCTTGAGGGTGATCGGACTTTAAAATATTTCTGCCTCTGCTCAACGGATTTCGGAAGACAGCATGTCCTTCGGGAGGATACATCTTTTCATCAGAAGTTCATGATTGAAACTTTCCTGATGTTAAGCACTTGTTCATATACAAAGAATGTTTATTATGAGAAATAGAATTCTAATGCAAAGAGTATGTTTGTCTTTAAAGAAACCTTTTTTGAAAGGATGTTGTAACATCGATTTTTTTTTTGTGAAAGAAAGATGGTGTGATACCAACTCAAGCATTTAGCGAATCTCCTAGGAGTCAGATTACCGTATTCTCGTGTATAATATGCTTTCGAATTAACCCATGTTTCAGTTAGGACTTTTAAGGGTTGTAACGTGGCCAGGTTCACGGTTTTTAGAAAAAAAGATTTTTATGCTCAAATTATTTGGTGCCCACCCCCTTCATGATGTTCTCCAATTCTAAGTTCAGTTAACTCGATGCGAGCATTCATCCTTCAAGAGGAATTTGAGATGGTTGAGGAGTTCGAGAGGTCTTCTGGATATGACAGTCACTTTACCTTTCGTCTTTGGTGTCTGATCACACGACTTTGTTCCTTTGATGAGGATTTTTATTTTGTCATCCTTGTTTTTCGCCTTCGCTTTGCTTTTCTTTTTTTTCATTTCCCTAACTTTTGCCTGGACAAATTCTTTTGAATTTTGATTTGGATGTCCAGCGGGATGCCCTAACTTTTGCCTAAGTCACTTGTTTTCAAGTTGTTAACTTAGCGGGCTTTCTTTCTTTTTTTTTCTTTTCTTTTTGATTCATTATTTTTTTTTTGAACAAGTCGTGTGATTCTGAATCTCGGATTTGTTGGAAGTGACTGTGACTGCCTGAGTCTTTGATTGATAAAGAATTACCATTGTGGTATCGTCATCCTTCGATCTCCTGATGTAAGGGATAACCACTGCGGTGTTGATGTTGGTCTCGACCTCCGGATGCGAGGGATAATCATTGTTGTATCGTTACTATGAATATGTGAAAGTTAACCATTGTGGTTTTTATTTTCCTCAACCTTCTTGAAGGATAACCGTTGTTGTATCCTTGGATGCGTACTCCTGATGAATTTTGTATGCTCAACCAGGTTAACTGAACACTACCCTGCCCCAGGGTTAAATGCGAGGGGTTTTTTCGTATAGAAAAGAAACTCCTACTTCGAAGGCTCAGAGGGGTTAACGAGGGTTTCACTCCCTTATATCTCCAGTGTTTGGAAATTTGAAACAATGCCTGTACATCATCAACAGGGTTCTACTCAAAAGCATACTATTTGAGGTTCTTGGTATTATGTTCATCATTCTCCCTACGGAGTTATCATGCTTTGTAAACAAGAGTTGAGTATCGCAACAAGCATAGAAAAACATATAAGAGCAAAAGCGAATGGATTTTTTCAAGACAAACATATTCAATGCATTATGATTACAGTTTAAAAACAAACAAGTTTTACATACAAATAGTATTGACAAAACAAAAAAGCTTAAACATAAACATGGATGATGAATTAGGAACTGCTAACATTGAGGAGATCTTCTCCGTATGGACTTATTGCTTCAGAAGATCCGATGAGTCGGAGAAGAACTTCAATTCTGGCTCTCAAGTGTGAATGTGATAGCCTTGGTGTCAATCAGGTCCCGAACCTTGTCTTTGAATGGCTGACAACCTTCAATCAGATAACCAAGTGCCCCTAGAGTGGAAAGCACACCAAGCTCTACGTCAGAACACTTTAGATCACTTCCTGGAAGAAGATTTCGGCAAAGTCATACAGAAGTTGCAAGTGTCCAACTTTAAGGATTTGAGTTGTGCCAGTGGTGCACAAGCTCAAGATACAAGGTGTCTTGCTTATCCCTTGGTCGGGAGCCCCAAATATAGTGACTGGAGTTTGTGAATGCTTTAGGGATTTGAGCTGCCAATGATGCAAACTCAAGAACACGGAGTCTTGCTTATCCCTCGGTCAGGAGCCCTAAATATAGATGCTGAAACAGTAACCACCATTATGAATGAAGGAACAAACACACAACGAGTGTTGGGAAATAAGCCTCTGGTAGTACAGGTTGCAAGTGATTCTCATGAGTTACTTCTCGAGGAAGAACAAACATTCTACTTGCAGCAGATGAAATGAGATTGACCAGTAGAAATCAATATGAATAAACTCAAACATCTCTGTATCGAGCAAGTCCTGGACTCTTTGTACCTCAACACCTTGTAAGGCTTGACATTATGATCAGGTGCCCCGAGAATGGAAAACACCGAGTATTGTCATCGAAATCAGGAGAGTTATCTGTGGTGAGAAACACCCAAAGCACGGATCCCAACCAACTGAAATTCTATTAAACAGGGAAGCAACTGAACATAATGGCACTAGGATCACATCAGCTTGTTTCTCATATTCATTCTGTCTTTATTAACAAGCAAAGGTTGCTGAAAAGGAAACTCCATGAGGAGGTGACTCGGGATATGAAGTAGAACCTTGAGAATGAGAGAGGCGTCTTTGTAGAACACTTTTGATTACTGTCTGGCCGAAGATTCTGGCGAAGTCACACGAAATTTGTAAGTGCTTTAGGGATTCGAGCAATGCAATTGGCGCAATGCTCAAGATAGACAGTGTCTTGCTTATCCCTCGTTCGGGAGCCCCAAGCAACTTCAAAGACTTGCAGAGCATAACATCATGACCAGGTGCCCCAGAGTAGGTCTCACACCTAGTGTCATTGTCATCAAGTAGAGAACCCCTTAAATTCACGAGAGAAAAGGAGATTAGCCGTTGAAAAGGAGCTTTTGAAACCGAAAGGTTGTGGAAGAGATCCGCGAAGTGCTCCCTGAGTTTTTCTTACTAAGAGTCCTTGAGCACGGGTCATAACTTGGATGTCTTCATAAACAACCCAACTGAACTTCTTCTCTGTCAACTCCCCGCAAAGTTGTTTCATGACTGATCTTTGAACACACAATAAGAACAGATCAAGTCTCTGAATCTGGTGAGAGTACCAAGTCTGAATAAGAGATCCTCGACCCTGAACACCTGTTATGCATGAAATGTATGAGATGCATGATATGAATGCAATTCCATGTTCATTCGATTTCCAAGGAATCCTCATATTTTGATTTTTTAGAAAGCAATAGATGGAAAAGCTCGGCACGAGACTTAAAGATATGATTCCTTGGAAATGAGAGGAACATGTATGCTAGTTATTTTTTGTACATCATTTTTTCACAAGTAAATATGAAATGATGCAACATGGTGGGAACCACAATACTGGATATATCTGGGATACCAATAAATCACACGGCACAGGTTCAAAGGTTCGGCTCCAAATAGTACCACACGGAACACGAAATGTCAATCCATGGAACCAAAACCCATAGTCAACAACACACTGGAATAGAACACAGATTACCACTCGAACAAGAACCATAGTACCCCATGAACATGAACCAATAGTACACTCGAACAAGATCAACGGTAACCCACGAACAAGGATCATGGTAATAACCCTCGAACGAGAACAGCGGTAACCCACGAACGAGGATAGCGGTAACCCACGAACGAGAACAGCGGTAACCCACGAATAAGAACAGCGGTCACCGACAATGTACCTGTTATATAATCATTGATTCCCGTCCCACTCACGGGTAAAATCTAAGCCAGGGTAAGGTCATGAAACGCAGTATACGGTCCGCCCGAAGGTAAGCATCATCACAACGCGGATGCAGGTGACGATAATACCTCCGTTTGAAACCACTACTCTGCTCGTGGTCACATAATCCATCCCGAGACGTACACCTCGAGAAAAACCATGCTCCCACTCTATCCTAGGGTTCCTATGGTTCACACATAGCCTGGGTATTGGGCCTTTTACCTCTTGAAACACCCACCCAACAGACAGAGATACAGCCAGTCCAGAATATGATACAAAAAAGTAAAAGCGCACATAGAATGCAATGCAAACAGGCAAATATGCAAAGCAGTAAAACACCCAAAGATAAACACACAAGCGCTAGGATCGACTCGCTAAGTCCGGGCCCACAATAGGTCGAGACATCCCCAGCAGAGTCGCCAGCTGTCGCTACCGCGAAAATTAACATAGTCGCCACTAACATATTTATCCTGAAAAGGAAGGGAATGCCAGCAAACCACAAAACAAAACAACGGTCTCACAACCAGAGAAAAGGGTAAGGGAGTCGGTTACGCGAGGGGAAGGTATTAGCACCCCTCGCGCCCATCGTACTCGATGGTATCCACGCTAGTGTCTAAAACTATGGGTATGTAACAAATCTACGCTAATCTGGACTAAAATGAATGCAGAATGTAGGGAAAAGAAAGGATTGTGCTCGCACGGGCCCCACCCCGCTGCCTACGTATCAATTTTGCAAAATCAGAGCTCGACCTTTGGAGACTTATGCTTGGGAATGGAGCGGAAATAACAAGCTCTTAAGAAAAGAAAATCAAAGAGTGTGGTTTGTGTTTTAAAGAATGCATGAGGAAAACCTAAACTAAGGGGGAAAGCTTGTTACCTAATGTTATCATACAAAGGGTACAAGTCTAAACTAAACTATGAACCTATGGGGAGAAAAGGGAAAGCAAACAATAATATCACACAAACGAGCTCCGCTCGTAAAGCAAACAAACCAACGAAACTGGTCGAATGGTAGAAAAGCGGTCCCGCCATAGCCAAGGGGAGCAACTCAACCCAAGTCAACCAAGCATTAGAGCTCGCGAAAATGATCGGGCCATAGACAAAAGGAGCGAGTCCCTCTCAGCAACCAAGCCGTCACGGATCGTAAAGGAAAACGGTACGTGCGTACACCGAGCATCAATGTCGAGCGACACGAGCTATAGGAAAAGAGGGGGTCCGGCTACATGAACCCTTTTCCTGACATACTCGATAACAAGATCTTGTGCATGTTCGGAAGCGAGCGACGCGTAGCGTGCGCATACCGAACGGACTCGATGAGACTAGGCGGGGGTTGGTTGTTAACCCTTTCGGCGTGCCTTCCATGAGGACTTAACGGAGTGCCATATAGGACTTATTACACCGTGACTCCCTGCCGCAAAGCACAAATGTAAACACACCAACAAAAACAGAGCCTCTTTCGAGCACTTGGCCAGATGCATGTCTAAGTCCTACTTCTCATGTTAAAGGATGATGCAGAAAGCGGTAAAAGGGACAAGGAGACAATACCGAACGGATAGCAAATCCGCAATGAGCTAGCAAGCGTAAGCAGAGAAGTCCGAAATACTTCGCGTAAGCCATCATCAAGCAAAGCGAGTAAGAAAGCGTCGTCGTGAAAATAAATCACGAGCGACATGTGGTACGTGTCGAGCATAACCACACGAGTAACCTGCAAGAGAACACATGCCAGACAATGCAAGAATATACATCTCAATGAATGAGAGATCAGATGAATTGTATCGAGCATAAGTTCGTGTCCCACAAATAAAGTGGAACACGACGCAAATCAATCGCACCGGAAGCAGATTTGTGTCCCACAAATAAAGCAGAACACGAAGCAAGTCGAATTGCAATCGAAAGCTCTCTCGAAGTATCTCGCACATCTCAGCAAACAAATCAGTAATAACAAGGAAGCACGCTATAGAAAATACTAGCAACAAATCTAATCAAACATCATATTTTTCATGGCATTTTATCAAAGAATTAGAACTAAACTATGTAACAAAACAAATAAATTCTAACGAGCAAAAGATAGTACTTGTTTTTATTCATTTTTTTATCATATTAAAAACTAACAAAACTATTTGATTTTTATGTCATTTTATTTACTAAGAAGAATAAGAGAAATAAATAATTCTAAAAATGATTTAAATGAGAATTAGGGGGTGTTAAGTTGAAATGGTAGTGCTATGGCCTCAGCCTTCTCCGATGAGGACTCCATCTTCGTCGCCGTGAATTAGGGACGAAGCCAACACTTCATCTCTCCATCTTCTCCGATCTCATCCTTCGGTTTTTTGCTCTCTCAGTTTCTCCATCTCAGTTCTTTCAAATCTCTGGAACGAAATTGAGACTGATAGGAAATCCAGAGAAAATCCTAAGAACTCAGGTATCCGCGCTTGCGTCCTCGTTCACTCATCCTTCTTCTCTTCTGAATCGCGACATCGTTGTTATTGCAGATAGTGACGATTTGAGAAGTATGAAGTGCGCGTGTTGAAGCGATTCGGTGAAGGTGCTTGACGTTGATGTTGAAGCACTGATTATTGCGTTGAAGGATCTTTGATGATATGCGTTGCGACGTGAAGCTGAAACGATGATAATGATGATATGGATGCGAATGCTTCGGCCGTTGAAGATGTTGTTGCTATTAATTGAATCAAACGAAGATGACGCGTTGATGTAAAGAAAGAGTTTCTTGCAGATCGTTTGTCGCCGTGCTTTGCGAAGCGGGGAGAACCAGAGTACGAGAGTTGAAGGTTCGGTTAAGAGTTTGAGGATTGAAGAGATTGAAGATAGGAAGATGAAGACTCGATGTTGATGGTGATTGATGAATCGATAGTGAATTGAGAGAGGGAAGAGTGAATGCTCAAGATGAAAGTTTGTTACAGGTTTTGTTTTAAGTTCCTTTTTCTTCTTTTCTGTTACATATTCTGCAGAATCAAGATTTGAAGGATTTTAAAGAGAGTTTTCTGTTATATGAAGGGTGAAGAATCGTGAATCAATTTGTGGAGATTGAAGAAGGTGATCTTTGTGAGTTTTGTTCAATGATGAAGATGTAAGAGTGATGATTTGCAGTGTGAAAGAAAAAGATGAAGTGGAGGAAACCTGAAAGAGAGGATTGAAAAGTGGGAGAAGAAGGTTATGGTGATTTTTTTCTGTGAAGCTTTTGTTGAGTTTTTGTGTGATGATTGATGATGATGAAGGTTCTGAAATTGAAGAGGTGTTGAAGATGATGAAGAGTGTTCGATTGAGAGCCCCGGTTTGTTACGTTTTCCCGATTATGAGGTGAGTTTTCCACTGATTTTTTTTGTTATCTTTTTCTCCCTTTTTCTGTTATGATCTCTCTCTTTTGTGCTGCTGTTGATTAATCTGTCCAAAAACCGGGTCGGTTTATCTGTAGGCTGGTTTTATTCAAGTGATTTTGCCATATCGAACCGTTGCGGTTTAGTTTGGATTTTGAACTCGTTTCTTTGGCTCACTGCAGAACTGGTATTGATTGTAGGAGCCGGTTCACTAAGGTGTAGGCGGTTTTGGATCGAGTGAACGAGATTTGTAGTATGAAGTCATAGGTTTAACAACAAACGTTTATGTGATATTTTCTTTTGTATTCTTGTGTAATTTTGGATGAATTTGTAAATGTAATTTGAACATGGGCTATGGTATATATTTTGTAATGAAGTATGGACTTTTGAATGGGAGTAGTGAACATTTGAATTTTGAAACTTGTGTACCAAAACATATGAAAGCACCTTCTTTTTTTAACAAGTTTAAAACTCTTGACAAATTATGCTTAAGAACTTGAATCCGATCAATTAACCTCAAACACAAATTTGAATTCATGGAATCACTTAGTCAACTTCAAATCCAAAGCAACTTGCATTTTTAATAAACCCCTAGCTTCGGTCTCAAATGAACTCGCATTACAAGCAACTAAGAGAACAAACAATTGTCTTAATCGCCACCTTATTCCTTTACGCCATGATTCACACCTGAACATCAATCCAACATAACCACCACCACGCCTTAAGGAAACCTCAAAGAAGGCAAAAGTTGAAACACCTAAGAACACCTTGACATGAAATCTAACAGATCTCAGTTGAATTAACGATTGCAGACACCATGCATAAGAAACTCTTTATAATTTTCTTCAATTTTTGAGAGACAAAATAAACGTCCCTCCATAACTTATAGCATAGGAAAGAGGGCAAATTTTGGGGTGCAACAGTGGGTTTTCGTCGTCCGGAACTTCATGAGTTTCCTTTGACTGAACCTCTTTCACTTTTTCTAAGGGTAGTATCACACCGTTTGCAACCTTCAGTGTTTGTAAATTGATATAGAAAATCTACGACCCTTTTTCCCCTTGGTGGGGAGTTAACATATGTCGCCTTCCCTCCATCGTAATTATCCATCTTTGTTCAGGATATTGCCCTTGTTGGACTGACCCTTGCCCCCCAAGTTATCGTAGAGCATCCTTGTAAGCTTTGCTATGTTCTAAGATGAACCCCTTTATGACTAGATACCTCTTGAGTGTATCTATGGGGGAACTTCTTTGTTGAACTAATCCTTGCTCGATGATAACCTTTATTGTATTTACAATCCTGTTACGAAAAGGCATGGACATGTGGCTGGCATGGTGAAAGGCATCCTATTGTTCTTTGTAAGACCAAGTTCATTTTCATCTCTTAATAATTTATCCTTCTCTCTCCATAGTTTGTGATCCTTTTGATTTTTTTCGTGAGTCTCGGGAAATCGGCCGACACGGTAAGTATGGATACGGGCGGAGGTAGAAATGCAAATGTAAATGTATGAATGTATGAAAATGCAAATGCATGCGTATGCAAAAGACTCCTCTTTTTGTGTATATTATGACTCCTTATATGCAATGCAGATGTGCGACAAATATAACCCTAAGGATAGCCTATGCGAATTTAGAGGTGACATTAGACCCTAGTGAAATCCTTACAAGCTAGATGTTATGACGCGCCAATGGAAATCCCTTATATTAGGGAGTACACAAAAGGTAGCAGTTGGTGATCGTTCAAGACAGTCACCAAATCTCATGGCCATCGAGGGGCCGTTCGACGTGTACCAACAAAGTTGTCCCTCGTGGGAAGGTTCTCCATGCGGAACACAACCTATCTAAGGATGATACCGGACGAAGTGAAATCCCTACAGGCTAGGGATAAAAGATGTATAAATGGAAATCCAAACCCTACAAGTTAGGGGGTGCGCATGAGCAAGCATGGGGTAACCGTTCAAGACAGTCACTAGATCTTATGGTCATCGAGAGGCCAATTGACGTATGCTAACGAAGATGTCCTTCGTGCAAAGAATGCGATCTTAGAAGTAGAATCCCTACTGGCTAGGGAGTGCGTAGATATAGGCATAGGGTGACTGTTCAAGACAGCCACTAGGTCTCATGACCATAGGGAGGCCAATTGACGTGCATAAATGGAGATGTCCTTCGTGGGAAGGACATGATCTTAGAAATAGCATCCCTACGGGCTAGGGAACGCGTAGAAAGACCTGCAGAATTAAAACACAGATATTCGTAGTATATAAATTGCAAACATATAATAAGCACTTAACCCTAAGTTCATTGGTTCGACGTAACGGCCTAGGGAGTCTACCCTTCCCATTGGTATGTTCTAAAAAGGTCTCATGGGGCCGTTCGTAGCCTCCGAGACTTTTTGCCTCTTTGGGTTTTAGAACAACTCATTTGCCCATGAGGTTCGAGTTTTAGGGATAGGTTCTCAGAGAGATCAGCCAAATACCCAGTCCTGCCCTCAACAAAGTCAAGCCTCGATTTGGACATTTCCGAATATTCAACCCACTCTGAGTGGAATTATCAATAAGACTCGTAGGCGATGCAAGTCTCCCCTGGTCTTAAGGATAATTCCCACACTTAGGTTTTAACAGCAATTTATATATAACCCAAAACTGCAAAAACAAATATTCAATTAAACAAATATTTATTTAAATTGCTGTAAAAAATTACTGTAAATAAAAAACTGTAAATAAATAAATAAATAAAAGAAAATTAAATTAAATATTTAATAAAAAACCTAAACCCTAACCCCAAAATCCTAACCCTGAAATTTCAGCCAAACCCTAATAATTAACAATGCCTAAACCCTAAACCAAAACCTAGGAGCATAATAGTTCACCAATTAATATCATCCCCAGTAGAGTCGCCAACTGTAGCGACCTGCCCTAAAAATTAAAGAATTTTAGAGTCGCCATCTATTCTACCAGGGCGAATAGGAAACCCTACGAAGTTTTAGAGAATCTGGGTAAGTTGTTATAATCAGGTCAAGGGAAGGTGTTAGGCACCCTTAACCCTTTCCTAAGGTTTGCATTTAAGATTTGTAAGAATATTATGGCAAGGTTTGTGGTTTATGGCTAATAAGAGAAAGTGAATAGGATTAAAAGTGAGATTTAAACCTAATTGAGGTTTTGGGGAAGGGGACTCGCCTTGGTTATCCAAGTGCCTACGTACCTCCTTAGGGAGGATCAGAGTCAACGTAGTTCGGGGAAGGGTTGGACGCCTTAGATTTAGTATGAGTGTGTTGAAGGTATTTTGAATTACCGTACGCAGTTTGGTAATTGTCGCAGTTTTGAAATTCGTAGTTTGTAAAAGAGATTTGTGTTTTGATGTAGCGTACAACCCTGATTATTATATGTCTCGTAAATCGCGATGATCAATAGGTTTGATCAACATAATTAACAAATTAAATAAATAATTGCTAATTATTCTAATCGATTGATTCGATTATCACCGTTAGCAAATTGATGTGTTTTAAATAAATTATTTTAATTAGAAGGAAATTATTTATCGTTAATCATCATAATCAATAGGTTTGATTAAAACAAATAACGAATTAATGAGGGATTACTAATCATCACAACCAATTGAATCGGTTAAAACCCTTAGTAAATAAACCTATTTGGATATATTATTTAATTAATTAAATAACTAATTATTAACCATCGTGGCCGATTAATTCGATCAAAATGATTAATAAATAAATCTTAATATTAATTATATTAACCAATTAATTTTTAAATCAAATTATATATAAAAAGTTAATTAAAATTGATTCTACAATTATAAATAAAATAGTGCATACACTAAAAATAATAAAAGGATAAAAAACCTGGGTGTTAATCCTGTGTGGTTGGTCCTTGGGTGTATACCATGGGGCGCTACTTGTGGACTCTTGGATCTGAATTGCAGGAGATCGTATGGTGGGAGAGCGAGGGCGTATGACGCATGCTGGTGTGTGAAATGCATGGGATCTGAAATCAGTTAAATGTTAGAAAAAAATTAACGTTAGGAGGACTTGAACCCACGTCTTAAACCTTGAATACTCCTCTCATTCACCAATTCTGCTGCCATGGTTAGTCATACCTAAATTACATGGATTAAAATATATACAAAAACAGAAATAACTGATGGGTCAGTCAAACAGAAGTTAAGATTGCGCCACGCATACAGAGAGAGAGAGAGAGAGAGAGCTTGTGGACCACCAATCACACACACGCACGCATGGTCAAATGGTCCCCAGGGGACTGTTCATCATCTTCCTCACCTTACCTGCGGATTTTTCTGCGGGTATAGTTGTGGATTTACCTGCAGAATTTCCGCAGGTTCTTTCTTCTCCCATGGCTCCGATTCGTATCTTGCAAAACTCAAACAATAAAGACGCCCAAGCTGCCCAGATTACCTAATTAAGGTTCTATGAACTCAATGGAACGGTTAGTTTTAACAAAGAACACTCATAGCTATGAAAACGAAGGTGCTAGTTCTTAATGCCCTAACAATGATGATGTGTGGTTCCTGCGTGTAAACTCATGCATAATGGTTCTACACATCTACAAACAATAATATGAACATGAATCCGTGCATTAAAATCATTCATACGATGTAAAAGCGAAGGTTTGAATTTCGAAATTTTTACCAAGTGATGTGACTTCGTGAGACCGGTTCTGGGCATAGCTTCATTTGTTCAAAGGCTTGAATCAAGTACTGGGAGTCTCATGGGGGTGACTTGGCCCTTGGAATTGATCAAGAACGGTTGGAGAATTGACTTTGAGTGTGCCCTGAAACTTAGAAATTTTGGTGACTTCTTTAGGGTTCTTCCAGCCAGCCTTTTCGTCCCCTAATAGATGAGCTTTGTTAGATATATATATATATATATATATATATATATATATATATATATATATATATATATATATATATATATATATATATATATATATAGGCAAGTGAATTAGGGTAACAAAGTTGGGCTAAATCTTGGTGAATTGCAAGATTGGTATTTGGTTGATTTTTGAATGCAAACTTTCTAAAATTGACCAATTTGTTCCTACTCTTTCCAATCTCTATCTCCATGAAATTTGGACATATTATCGACATGGTGAGTGATTGGAATTGATTCAAAAATAAATTCAAAGCAAATATTTTCATATCTTCAATCTATTTGATTTAAATTGAATTTTTAATGAATAAGAAATTCAATAAAAATAAAATAAAAGTCAAATGGGCTTGGCATTGGATTTGAAGGTTCTTAGTACTCCTATAAGTAGGTTTGGGTCATAAAAGAATAGGCCCATTTGGAGAAAATCCAAGTCTAACCCTTATTTGTTTCATGCACCTCACCCAAAATCGACCATCTTTGACAAGGCATATCTCCCTCAATTTTTAAGATATGAGAGAGTTCTAGGACTTTTTGGAAACCTCAAGATATCCTCTACAAGCCATCTTGAGATATCTTGAGGTTTCCAAGATATGAGAGAGTTCCAAATTGGCTTATAGAAGACATATCGAGGTTTCCAAAAAGTCCTAGAACTCTTCCATATCTTAAAAATTTAGGGAGATAGGCCTTGTCAAAGTTGGGCAAGTTTGAAGATAAAATGTGAAACAAAAGTGGTTCGAATTGAATTTTTTTGCAAATGGGCCTAACTTCTTAAGATCTAATCTTGATCCACAAGTTATCCAAGTCACCAAATATGATTGCCACGAATATTCATGATTTATGTGATTTATTATGAATTTTTATTAAATTAAAAGGTGATTAAAAGTCAATTAAATCAAGTGAAAATCAAATATTTGATTAGAGGCCTCATAATGATCAAATTCAATCAGAAATTACACCATATTTCAATATAATTTCGTGCATAAAGAGATTGGAAAGAGAAGGAGCAATATTGATCAAATTTGGAAAGATTAAATTCAAGTTTCAATCAAAGTTTCAATTTCATAAATCATGGATATTTGATTCAATACTTTAACCTAATATGTTCTACTATAAGTATAGAACATAAACCAATGCATTAGGGGACGAAAAACTGGAGATAGAACCATAGCCAAGAGCAAAATTTCTTCAAGAAACTCAAAATCGGTTTTGAAGATTTAAGGCATTTCAAAGGAATCTGAAGCTTGCTACACGTTCCTTGGAGCATTTTGAAACTATCTGTATCATCACACGACATCAACACCCCCAGAAACACCTCCATTAAGGCCACGGTTTGTCCATTCAAAATTGAATTCGATTACTCTGATTCATGCCCTATAAATATGTTTTGAATGCGCATTATCGCTTGTTGTGATGTGAGGAACGTTTCTGGTTAGTTTAATTGATGAATGCTTGAGTGTATCGATCCGCCATTGTTAGGGTTTACGAGCTTCAATTGAGGTTTTCTGTTTAGGGTAAAATTAGGAGCAATTAGGGGTATCATTAGACTCGTCGGAACCGGACGAAGAGAATGGAAGGGTCGCGAAAAATTTATATTGCACGTATGTGATTTTTATGTTGGCCAGGTTTGTTTTGCTCCATTGTCATGACTCCGTTGTCGTGACTTCATTGTCGTGACTCCATTGTCATGGTCTTTTCTAAATTGAGTGACATGGTTAAGTCTGTATCTTTTTTTGATCGTGTCTACACCGTTTGTGATGATAGAATTAGATCTTTGCATGTTGATCGTGTCAGCACCGTTCATAGTATCTGAATTAGATCTTGGAAGGATGATCGTATCTACACCGTTCATGATGATGGAATTAGATCTTGGAAAATTGGAGATATTGTTTATCTGCTTGTACCTGTATCTTGAAAAAATTAAAGTTAGTCTTTATGCCATGTCATGATGCATGTATTATGTGATGAGTCTCCCAAAATAAATGAGAAACTTGCATGTTGTGTATGAATTTATTATGACATACTGTATGCAATGTATGAATGTGTTTATGATATATGATGTATGAATATGATTTATACTGTCTTGATTGAGAAAATAAATTTATGTGTCATTGTGATTTTGTTGTCTGATTTTGTTTTGAAGATGCTCAGCTGGAGATTTATGATTTCTTCTTGGGGATGAAAGCGATTTGAATGATTGATCTTTGATGCACCCTGACTGGGGATAAGAGAGATGAACAAGCCCTGTTGGAGGAGGGATTGAAGATAGCTACTTGAGGAATACCCTGTGGGGATATAATCCTGTGAAACTGGTTCTGTGGGAAGACATGGATACCTTGAACCTTGCCCCCAATGGTTATAGTAACTGTCATTCCTGGACTTGTATTGATTGAGAGACACCAATGAGTATTGATCAAAGTGTTAAACCTGTCTTGCACAGCTTTACCCCTTCTAGTAGGGAATTTGAAGAGACTCGCCTCGTGAGGACCTTATGAGGTGTGTACTATAGGTGACATGCCCCTAGTAACCAAGAACTTAGTATGATGCCCCTGATTGTTCGATGTTCGTGAGAGTTTCTTTGAATCTTGACCTGGTTGCCCCAGATTGTTTGGACAAAGCATGTCATGCCCCTTGTATTTGTTGACTTCTAATTGAGTCAGGTGTAAGAGATGTTGATGCTAAAATGGTTTCATCTGTCAGGATGACTTTCAGTCATTAGTCGTGCCCTGTGCAGATTCTTCCTGATGCTAACACTTGGAATTATGTAGCAGAATATGTTTAATAATGAATTCATGAGATGCGATGCATATGTCTGTCTTGAGTTTTTTGAAAAACATTAAAACAAGAGATGTAAAAGCGTGATATTTGTAAAAATGTGATATCAACTCAACGTTTATGGTAAACCTTAAGGAGTCGGGATACCTTTTGGTGACAGTATGCTTTCGAACTAACCATGCTTCGGTTAGGACTTTCAAGGGTTGTAACGTGGCATGGTTCACGGTTTAAGAAACAAAGGATAAAGGCTCAAAGTTTATTTGTACTCATCCCAATCTTCGTGATGTTCTTCGATCCTATGCTCAGTTAACTTTGCATTTGAGTTCTAGTACGTCTTGAAGTCATACTACTGACATTTGATGATGGTTAAGGCGTTGTAAGTTTATTTGGACAGGCAGTCATCCTTTTTTGTAATATTTGTCGAGGATTTATAACAACCTCTTTTGGTTTTTTGACTTTATTATCCCTAACTTTTGCCTGAACTGTTTATTTTGAGATTACAGTCAGTGGGATGTTTTGATTTTTTGATAAGTCTCCTTCATAGGTTTTGACTTAACATATTTTTCTTTTTGGGGGATATTGACTGTTTGACTTAATGGTTGCGGGGACCCATCATTATTTGTGTAAACAACGGCTAGAATAATTGAGTTAACTGAGTAACTACCCTGCCCCAGGTTATGATTAAAGGGTTTCAATTTGCACGTGAAATAAAACTCCTACACCTTAGGCTCAAAGGGGTTGACAAGGGATTAACATCCTTATATCTCCACTGTTTAGGAATTGAAACAATGCCTCTACATCGTCAGCATAGTCCATTCAAAAGCATATTGTATAAGGTTGCGGTATCATTTTCGTCATCCTCCCTCAAAAGGCGGTTTAGCACCAGAGTAATGACTTGGATGTTTTGATGTATGGGATAATGCTTATGCTCATGCATATGTTGATTGATGTAACGAGTGGAATGAAATGATGTCTTCTATAAGACTACCTGAAAAGGTTTCCGGAATGGATATGAACACCTGTCTTAAAGAAGACTACTTGAAAAGGTTCTGAAAAGGCTGATAAATGTCTTAGAAAAGACTACCTAGAAAGGTTCTTAGAATGTCTTAAAGAAGACTACCTGAAGAGGTTCCTGAAAAGGATGACAATTTGTCTTAAAGAAGATTACCTGAAAAGGTTCCTATAAAGGATCGTAAGAATTGCCTTAAAGAAGACTACCTAGAAAGGTTCTTGGAAATGACGATGATTGTCTTAGAGAAGACTACCTGGAAAGGTGCTTAGAAAAAGAATGTCTTAAAGAAGACTACCTATGGTGTGATGTGTCAACCAATGTATGTTATGCATGACTTATATGTATTTGCATGATGTTCCAATGATAGGTTGTTGATAACCGGAGTGTATATAGTTCGCTAATGTTGTAAGGTTGTTGGGTGCTAGCGCGATTTCCCAATACCTGTTTTTTTGAACTTTGAAGATCGTAGTTAGGAGAAAGATTAGTTCGAGGTTGTAAAGTATGAAGACTTCTTTTCCTTTTGTTGTGCGTCTTATGGATTTGATATCTATTGCCCCAATATTTTCGTGGGAAAAGATGCTTATGATCTCTAAGTCATGAGGGAAGTACCCCGGGAAATAACCTTGTCATATGCCTCGACGTTTAGATTGAAGGGTATGCCCTTGATTTCTAGGATACGGAGGGTTATCCGTAGTGTTCTATCCTTTTGGTTTGAATTCCTCCCACGTTTGAAATGCCCCTGATTGAGATTGCCTCGAGATGTGCCCCAAGTCGATTGAACCTTAAGATGAATGCCCCTGATAAATAGGATGTTTGGTCGTATGCCCCTGTAATCCTTGAGATTTTGCCCCTGTTTAGGAAAACCCTCTGGACGTGGTTCCCCCATTCAAGAGTCTTTTGTTAGAAGTGATCGTCTTTAATTAACCAATTTCGAGATCTCCTCGATGCTAAGTGTATATTCGTAGATGATGTTGTACCCTTTGAGAGGTAACTTCAATGCGATGCGTATGCAAGTTTTGAAATCGAAGTCCGTTATGAATTAGGACTGGATGATTGGAAATGAATGCTTGAAGAAGCGTAGTGATTAGAAATAGTTTTAACAAACCTAGGAGTCAGTATAACAAAATCCTGCTTGATATGCTTTCGTAGTTAACCTTGCCTCAATTAGGACTTTTGAATGTTGTAACTTGGCCTGGTTCATGGTTTTTAGAAACAACGGATATAAGGCTCAAAATTTATTTAGCCCACCCCTTTCTCCTTGATGTTCTTCAAATCCTAAAAATTCTCTTAATCCAATGAATGTGCTTTGTTTGTAAGAAAATCGTTTCAGTTCTGATGTTGAGCAGAAGCCTTAGTAGAGATCCAAGCACTGATGAAAAAATGTTGTATAGATCCAAGCACTGACAAGAAGCTTCGATGATTTAGCAGTCTCAAGATTATCCTTTGTACTCTTTTTGCCTTTGTTTTTATCCCTTATTTTTGCATGAACCAATTCCTTTGAATTTGATTCATCGGGATGCCCTAATTTTGCCTAAGTCGTTTTTTGTTTTTCTTTCATGAAATTTTCCATTTTGACTTAACGGGCGTTTTTCTCCCTTTTCTTTTGAATGCTCCTTGGATATCGAATGTTGTTCTTGCCATGTTAACTTTGATTTGCAAGCTTCGACTTTGATACGTCCTCGATCTTGAATGATATATTGAGGAAGAAGATGTCGTGAGTGTTATCTCCATTGCTCCCTCATTCTTGGATGAATGCGAGGAAGAAGATATGCTTGAATCTTTGCTTGAATCCTTTGCTTCATTGATTGATTCTCTTGACAATCAAAATACACCATTGAATTAATCAAAATCTACCCTGCCCCTGGTTGAAATCAAGGTTTATTTGAAAAATAGAAACAAACTCCAACTCCTGGCTCGAGGGGGTTACGAGGGATTAACATCCTTATATCTCCACTGTTTGAGAATTGAAACAATGCCTGTACATCGTCGGTTCGGTCTTACCTTGAAAGCATACGTTTAGCGAGACTTAGTTATTTGTATTCGTCATTCTCCCTTAAGTTTGTTAATAATTGGGAGTGATAATTTGAAATGGAAGGTCGTAGTAATGCAAGAGCGAAGCGAACGAATTGATTTCGAAACATGCATGATTATTTTATTGAATTACTATTCAAAAGGTACAACGTTTTACATCAAATAACACCTTGTGATCGTAGAAGTTAGAACTTGAAATGATAAACCTATTGATCCTAGGGACAATATCCTTTGTAAATCTGTTGACCTTGTTTTACTCCTTAATTCCTAGACTTGTAGAAGTAAAGGGTAATCTCGAATTCTCCTTGGGCACGTCAAACCTGTCGAGAATAAATTGTTAGCGGTGGGTTTTCGTCGTTTCGGAACTTCATGAGTTCCCTTAGACTGAACCTCTTTTGCTTTTTCAGATGATAGTATCACACCATTCATAACCTTCAGAGTCCGGAGATTGGTAAATAAAACCTATGACCCTTTTGCCCCTTGGTGTGGGGTTAACACAAGTTGCCTTCTCTCCATCGTAGATGCGCATCTTCGTTTAGGGTATTGCCCCAGTTGGACTAACCCTTGCCCCCAAGTTATTGTAGAGCGTCCTTGTAAGTTTCCTATGTTCGTAGATGAACCCCTTTATGACTAGATACCCCTTGAGTGTATCTATGAGGGAACTTTGTTGTTGAACTAATCCTTGCTCGATGATAACCTATATTGTATTTCCAATCCTGTTACGACAAGGCATGGACATGCGGCTGGCATGGTGAAAGACATCCTTCTTTTTTCTTAGCAAGACCAAGATCTTTTATTCTCCTTTCTCCATAGTTTCTGATCCTTTTGATTTTCTTAGGGAATTTCGGGAAACCGGCTAGCACGGTAAGTATGGATGTGGGTGAAGATAGAAATGCAAATGTAAATGTATGAGCGCATAAAAATGCGAATGCATGCGTATGCAAAAGACTCCCTTTTTTTTTAAGGTGACTCCTTGTAAGCAATGCAATGCAGACGTGCGACAAATATAATCCTAAGGATAACCTATGCGGATTTAGAGGTGACATTAGACCCTAATGAAATACTTGCAAGCTAGATTTTATGACACGCCAATGGAAATAGATTAGGGAGTACGCAGAAGGTAGCAACTGGTGACCGTTCAAGACAGTTACCAAATCTCATGGCCATCGAGAGGCCGTTTGACGTGTACCAATGGAGTTGTCCCTCGTGGGAAGGTTCTCTATGCAGAACACAACCTGTCTAAGGACGATATTGGATGAAGAGAAATCCCTACAAGCTAGGGATGAAAGATGTATAAATGAAAATCCAAAACCCTACAAGTTAGAGGGTGTGTGGGAATAAGCACGGGTTGACCGTTCAAGACAGTTACTAGCTCGCGTGGCCATCGTGAAGCCAATCGACGTGCATTAATGAGGATGTCCTTCATGGGAAGGACACGTCGTTGTAAAAACACAAGGACATAAAAGAAAATCCCTACAGGCTAGGGAGTGCGTAGGAGCAAGCACGGGGTGACCGTTCAAGACAGTCACTAGGTCACATGGCCATCGCGAGGCCAATCAACGTATGCTAACGAAGATGTCCTTCGAACGAAGGGTGCGGTTTTATCAACAGAATCCCTACAGGCTAGGGAATGCGTAGATGTAAGCATGGGGTGACCGTTCCAGACAGTCACTAGATCTCATGGCCATCGAGAGGCCAATTGGCATGCATAAATAAAGGTGTCATTCGTGGGAAGGACATGGTATTAGAAATAGAGTCCCTGCAGGCTAGGGAACATATAGGGATACCTGCAAAATTAAAATGCAAGACATTCGCCGTATATAAATTGCAAACATATAATAAAACACATAAGCACAAAAGCCCTAGGTTCATATGTTCGGCATGACGGCTTAGGAAGGCTACCCTTCCCATTGGTATGTTCTAAACAAGGGTCTCATGGGGTCGTTCGTAGCCTCCGAGACTTTTTGTCTCTTTGGATTTTAGAACAACTCATTTTATCTATGAGGTTCGAGTTTTTGGGGTAGGTTCCCAGAGAGATCAGCCAAATACCAAGTCCTGCCCTCAACAAAGTCAAGCCTCGTATTGGACATTTCCGGATATTCAACCCACTCTGAGTGGAATTATCAATAAGACTCGTAGGCGATTCAAGTCCCCCCTGGTCTTAAGGATAATTCCCACACTTAGGTTTAACAACAATTTATATTATCCCAGAAGTACAGTAAAACAAATAAGCAGTTAAATATATATATTGAAATTACTGTAAAAGAGAATTACGGTAATTTAAAGACAGTAAATAAATAAATAAAATTAAATTTAAATATTAAAAACTAACCTCAAAATCCAGCCACTTATAATTCAAAATATAGTAAAACAGTAATTAAATAAAGATTTAAATTACTGTAACAAAAATGTTGCGGTAATTTAAGGCTGTGAATAAATAAATTAAATTAAATTTAAATATTTAAAAAAACTAACCTCAAAATCCGGTTGCTTAGAAAATGCATTAAAACAACAAATATTTAAATAAATAGATATTTATTTAAACTGACGTAAATAGATGGAAATGTAAATAAATAAATAAATGAAATAAAAATTTAAATATTTATAAAAATAAATAAACCCTAAAAGTGGCGAATTAGCCAAACCCTAAAAAGAATTCGCCAAAAACCTAAAAATTTTGCCAAAAAACCTAAACCATGCTAAAACTTATAGGAGCATAATAATTTACAGTTTTTATATCACTAGTCTCCAGCAGAGTCGCCAGCTGTAGCAACCTGCCCTAAAAATTAAGACTTTTAGAGTCGCCACCTATTCTGAAGGGCGAATAGGAAACACTACGCAGTTTAGAGATCGGGGTAAGATTATTATAATCAGGTCGAGGGAAGGTGTTAGGCACCCCCAACCCTTTCCTATGGCTTTGAATCTAAGGTAACAGTTTTATGGCTAAAATTATTAAGGCAAGGTTCATGCTTTCAAGGATTAATAATTAAGGGAAACAAATCGGGAAAAAAATGAGATTTAGAGGGAAGGGGGCTCGCCTTGTTGCCAAGTGCCTACGTATCTCCTTAAGGAGAATCAGAGTCAACGTAGTTCGGGGACTGGGTTGTACGCCTTTGAATTTGATATGATATGGTTTGAAGGCTTTTTGAATGGCCTATCGTAGTTTTGAATTTGTGTTTTGCAAGGCATTTTTAATTGCCTGATCGAAGAGATGAAAATCTGTAGTTTTGAATGAGTTTTTAAGATGTGGTTGAATTTGGCGTACAACCCTGATTTTGAATTTGCACTATTAATCGCAATGATCAATAGGTTTGATCACCATAATTAATAGATTAGTAGAGAATTGCTGGCAATTCTAATCGACTGATTCGATTATCACTTTTAGCAAATGGATGTATTTTAATTACTTAATTTTATCATTATCCTTCATAATCAATGGCTTTGATTAAAAATAATAACGAATTTTTAAGGAGGAAATGCTAATCATCGTAACCAATAGATTTGGTTAAAACCCTTTAGCAAAATAAATGTTATTTTAATTTATATTTAATTAATTAAATAATTAATTGATTATTACCCACCGCGATCAATTGATTTAATCGAAGCGAATAAAATTCTAAGATTGTTTGGATAAAAACTAAGTTGGTTAGAAAACCTAATCCTAATACTTTGGCCAATGGCCAATGGGATTAAGTAAACCCTAATACCCTTGATAAACATATCTAGGGTTTTTTTATGATTTTTAATAATTAATTAAATCGAAGACTCGAAATAATCGGGAAAATAATTCTAGATGATTATAATTGTAACCCTAACCTAAACATATTATCAATCCTAGTTAAACAAATTAACTATATCTAATACTTAATCTAACAAATAAAACAAAATAAAAACAATAAAAAACAAATGAAACAAAAGAACCTGGGCACTAATTGCATGTGGCTGATCCTTGAACGTCCATGGTGGACTTGCTGCATCCAGAGCGTTGGATCTTGCTTAGTAATGATCCAGTGACAGATATGTGGGTGCATACCGTATGCGTGCATTGCCTGGCTACATGGGATCCGCGAATAAGAAAATACATGAAAAATAATGGTGGTGGACAAGGATCGAACCGATCCACTCTTATGCACAAGGATTCACGCATTACAGTCAACCTCTAGGCCACTTTTACTTAGTTGAAAATAATATCATCATCATTAATTATATCCAATGACAAATTTCAGAAAGTTTCAAAATAAAACAGAGGCGCCAACACTGTTCATCCTTCTCCTTCGTTTTTTTGGAAAAGAGTAGAACACTTTTAGCAACGGTTTTTCTCCATGGCTATTGACCTGCAGGTTTCAAACTCACCATACAAACACCATAAATCGCAAATAAAAGCCCAGATAGAACGTATGCAACATCCCGAATCCATTAAACCTCTTAATTAACCTAAAATTGACCCTATCTAAAAATCCCCAATTTGAAGGGCAAGAACCCTAACCATGGTAGATCTCAGTTCCGGTACTTAAACAACGATTAATCCATACAGGGAGCTTCGAAACAATGTCCAGAGCATGAATATACAACCAAACTACGTTTATCTTGCACAAATTAACGAAAACGCTCCCAAATTAAATGTATCAAACCGTGAGTGTATGAGCGAGAATTCTGAACGCGTGAGCCCTTGAAGATGATCCCTATGGCTTCAGTGAATATCCAGGAAGCTGATTCCAATCCTCAAATTCTTTGAATCCGTGTGCAAGTTAGAAAACGAATCTTGTTTTTTTCTTGAATTTGTGAGTCCGGTTTTAGCTCTCCGGAAACCTTGACTTCTTCAGCTTTCTTGAGTGGTCCTCGAAATCTTCTTCCCATATTAAGGACACCCACAGATCTTTTGGACTTCTTCTCCTTCTTGGTCAAGAGGGTTTTCAGCTTGTCATGCCCCTTGGACAAGTTCAGAATCAAAGCTTGGAAATGGGTGTTCTGAGCCTGAAGGTCTTTGACTGATTGCTCGAGATCCATTTGTGCTGAAATAAAAAGCAGAGAAGATGAGAGACCTGTTGTAGAAACCTGTTATGTGATGTTATGAATGCATATGCAATGTTTTCAAGGATCTTTAGGAATTTAGTTAGCAACATTTGAAAATGATCTAGTCGCGTCTTCGTTTGAAGAACTCTGATTCTCGGATGTTCTTCTATGGGAATCAAGCTCACTATATCTTGTAGGTCATAGCCTCTGATTCAGGATACTTGTACTTCTAAATTTGAAAGCGTATGGCTATAGGAAAATAAATCCTCTTTCCCCTTGATAGGTACTGAGTCTCTGAATTGGAAGACGTATTGCTAGAGGAAAATAAATCCTCTTGCCCCTTGATATGGATTAAGTCCTTGATAAGAGCACCTGAAATTGTGCGCCCTAAATTCCTAAGATCCTAAGATCCTTGAAAAGGGTTAGGTAACATGCTATGCTATGATGTTATGATGTCATGCGAATGTTATGCATTAGGCAAAGCACAAGGTAATAAGGACGGGCAAGTCCTACAATAAAACCTGCAAGGAAACCAAAGGGTTAGTAGCACACACAAGCAAGTCACACAAGTGTCCTTAGGTTTAAAGGCTTGCGTGAAGTCCATAGGCAAGTACCCTCCCCACTGAAGTTTAGTTGGTTCAACATGTCCTATATAAAGATCGGGTTCTACGGAGCTCATATCATTGACCTTTCTCGAAGGCACTTATTTTAGTTCAGCAATCGAATCACCGACCGAAAATGTCTTGAAAGTCCAGTCCATATGAGTGTAGCTTCGAGTGTCAACCAACTTCAGTTGGAACCAAAGCCAGCCATCTCGCTACTTTCTAATAGGCCAAAGTCAAGTTCAACTAGGGTTCTAAGGTCAAATTAGTGCTTGATGACACCACGCAACAGCCAAGTGTTTCCTCAAGTCGGATCCCAAGAAACACCAGGACAAACCAATGTGTCACACTAACGATGGCCACCATATCAACCGCAGCAGTATACGCCGTGCAGTCTCCTTGGTCTCATGCCATTTACCTAAGGTACTCAGATCCGGGTTAGGATCTTTCACACAAGTAAACCCAAACAGGCCCACAAATATAAAGCAAACAATACAAACAATTGAAAACATTTAAACTGAATCCTAAAATTTAAGGTAACCCCTCTTTTATTCGAATGCATCCTCAGCAGAGTCGCCAGTTCTGTAACTCGGTGGGAGAACTGACTTTTAAAAATGTTGAGGATAGCAAGAGTCGCCACCGACTTTTATTTTATCCAATATATAGAAAGGCTAAAAGAACAGAAAAAAACCTTTAAAAGACTTTAAGTTCGGGGGGTAAGTTATACAAAGGGAAGGTGTATGCACCCTTTGCATTCATGGTTATCCACGGGCTCTTAATTTCTTAGCTCACTTTGTTTGAATTGTTTGAAAAGTTTGAAAGAGAATAGTAAAACTTTGTTTAAGGTTTCTAGCTTGTAAATAAGCGTAGCCTTGTTTAAAAGTATTTGAAAGTATTTGAAAAGAGTGTGAAAAAGATTTTGAATTTAGAGCAAGCAATTAGTAGCAACTACCCTAAGTTTTAAAATTGTTCTTATAGACTTTAATGGGAAAGGGCTATCCATACCATAAAGAGGGCAGGTAGTCCTTTCATTGGATTGGAAAAGGGTCATCGAAATTATCGTTCGCCACAAGACTGTCCCTGCCATAAAGAGAGCAGGTAGTCTAAGGGAAGGATATAATAGTCATTTAATCTTTTAGGCAACAGGCGAGGATACCTTAGCAATGGGGACAATCATCGTTTATAAGGCAACCTCGAGGGACAAAATTGATGATGAATGAACTGAGGGCAACATTTGCTTTAGGTATCCTCGGAATCGAGGGACTTGACTATTTATAGGTAACAAATAATAAGGCAACAAGGCAACAAATAATAAGGCAACAGGCAACAAGAGGGGTTACTTAAAGGTGTGTGTGTGGCACAATCAGGTGGTTAGATTCAGTTATTTTATCTTGTAATTAGTGATTCTAGGTTAATTCAAGGCTTGCACTCCCTAGGATTACTAACCACACAGAAAAATAACACAGATTAATGATCCTACGCTATTACAATAAACACCTGTGGGAAAGGGGAAATAAAGGAAGAAAAAATGATAAAGGCAAGAATTAATAAGATACAAAAATGATTAATTTATGTATCTCGAGCCTTCATCGCATCCCTGATCAACCCTGAAAATTACGAATGAAGAAGAGAAAAGTAAGTGCGTTAAAGATCGACAATCCTAATTTATCGGGATAAATCAGGGTTAAAACATCTGGCTTGAATAAAATATGAAAAGTAAATAAATTAATATTTTAAATAACCATCAAAGGTTAAGAAAATCGAAAAGTCGACTAAATATAATAATTAAATAATTATTGGATTAAATCCTAATTATTTAATTGATTAAAAGAAAATATGTACAACAAACAATAATTTTTACTGTTTTTATAAAACAATTATTTTTATTATTATGAGAAAAATCGAATCTTTGATTAAATAAATTCAAAATGTCATGAAAATATTATTCACCAAATAAAAGGTGATTTAAATAAAAATATTAATATGGAAAAGAAATAAATAAAAAAAAAGATTTATGTAATTAAAAACAAAAAAAGAATTAAAATAAACTTAGCTTTGCTTATGTGCGGTGCTTCCTGGATGGATCACGGTGCACCTGCAGCCTCCTGCAGACTTATGAGTGTTGGATTGAGAGGGGCAATGATTTGATAGCCATGGATGGAGAGTGTATCGTGAGTCCCTGTGGACGACCTGCATGGAATCTGGAAAAATAACAATTCGTAAAAATATTTGGCGAAGGTAAGGGTCGAACCGGCGCCCCCACACATTGCACTTCATAGTTTATAACCCTGCCATCACTCCAATTCTCTTTTGTTGTTAATAAACACGCGCTAACCATATATATTAAAAACAAACGATTCATATTTTTTAATCAAATTTGCCCGCGCTGTGGTCTTCTTCTTCCTTGATTTTTCTGGAAAACTGCCAACACCTTCAGCCACGGTTTTCAAACATGGTTAAATCCCTGCAACATACAAACTCAATAAACACAAAAATAAATCCCAATTAAATACATGATTCAACCCGAAATACTCTTATGAACATGATAGGGTCCTTGATTTTGGTTAATTTCAACCCTAACTAACAATCCCCAATTCTGAGCTTATGAACCCTAGCCATGGTAGAGTTCTTAAACTGCCACCAAAATCAAATTAATTATCCAGAAAGATTGTAAACATCAATGGAAACACAAATATGCAATTGAAATTAGTTTATGATGCGTAGTTGGGCATAATTGAATTCGAAAGCTTGATGCAAACCGTAACGTGTAGGTGCGAGTTCCTGGGCGTTTCAATTGATGGTGATGATCACAATAGCTTTAGAATGCACCTGGGAATCGTTTTTTATGCGTAGAATTGCTTGAATCCACCTAGATCCTTGACTGCAAGCTCACTTTTTCTCCACGATTTTTGACTTTGTTAGAGCTCCTTGTTGCATAATTTTTTCGTCCCCTAACATAGAGCATGTTTATGTACTTATAGGGAACACATTAGGTTACCAAAAACTGAATGAATCTTGCTCAATCCAAAGATTGCAATCTTGAGAAATTTGATTTTTAAACTTTCCTAAAATTAATTCAATTCCAATCTTTTCTAACCAATCTTGTTTTGCACAAAATTGGATTGAATATATGCTTTAATTGATGGTTCAATCTGATTCCCACATGTTTCCAAATCAAATATTTGATTTTACATGATTTATATGAATTATTTATCACTTTTAATTGAATAATAATTCATAAAAAATCAAATAAAAATCAAAAATTCGTGGAAATTTGGATTTTGGGCTCTACATATCATGAAGATGGAGATTGGATCTTAAGAATATGGGCCTATTTGCAAAGAAATTTATTTTGAGGCCTTTTATTTCACATTTTTTCCTTTGAAATGGTCCAACTTTGAAAAGGCATATCTCCCTAAATTTTTAAGATATGGAGGAGTTCTAGGACTTTTTAGAAACCTCAAGATGTCCTCTACAAGCCATTTTTGAAGCTTTTTCCCATTTGAGGATTTTATCTTGATGATATGGGCTTTGACAAAAAACTGCTTTTGGTTGACTTTCAAAAAGGATCTATAATCTTTTGATCCATACCTCTCAAATGAAGCATTTTTAGACTTGGCATGTGAGAGAAAAAGTTGTAGAGAATTAAATTTCCTTCAAATTGAGATTTGGTTGGTAAATTTATGATGTTCCATGTGAAAGTTATGGCTGGTCAAAGTTCAGTTGACTTTCTCCTATGAAACCCTAATTTAGAAACTTTTGATTTTGTTGATTTCTGAACTTTTCTTGGTGAATCATGATCAACCCTTTATCAAATGATGAATTTTACTTCAAAATAAGGATGTTGACAAAAAATCAGGAAGTTTGACTGTACTTTGACCACAGTTGACTTCTGTGCCAGACCCACTGCTCTTCAGAGACAGACATAAGACAAGTCACCTTCTGACTCATAAGATCTTGCAGATCTGTCTTATAAATGTTGTTCTTCCTCTTGCCTGTAAATAGGATTGAGCCATCCTTCTGATTTACAGCCTTGCAAGACTCTTGATTAAAGATTATATCATAACCATTGTCACTTAATTGACTGATAGATAAGAGGTTATGTGTTAATCCTTCTACAAGAAGTACATTAGAAATGGAAGGAGAGTTACCAGACTTTATAGTTCCAGAGCCAATTATCTTGCCCTTCTGATCTCCTCCAAACTTGACTTCTCCTCCAGACTTAAGCACCAGGTCTTGGAACATAGACCTTCTTCCTGTCATGTGTCGCGAGCATCCAGAGTCCAGGTACCATGACATGTTGTGCTTTGTCCTTTTTGCAGTCAAGGATATCTGCAATAGGAATAATCTTATCCTTAGGTACCCACATTTTCTTGGGTCCTTTCTTGTTAGATTTTCTCAAGTTCTGATTGAACTTGGGTTTAACATTGTAAGCAATAGGAGGAACAGCATGATAATTTTTAATGTGAGTTTCATGATATTTCCTAGGTTGTGTCACATGCTTTTTGGTGTGTGTTATGTGAAAGCTTTGAGCATGTGAAGTGTGCCTAATATCATGGGAGTGTCCATACTTGAACTGATCATACAATGGCTTGTATGTGATTTTCATTTCATCAACAGGTTCAAGTTTGTATGGGGTTTCACCCTCAAAACCAATGCCTACTCTTTTGTTTCCAGACACAGCATATATCATAGAAGCTAGCTGACTTCTGCCAATACTTCTAGATAAGAACTTCCTGAAACTTAAATCATATTCTTTCAGAATATGGTTTAGACTAGGAGTGGATTTTTCTGAATCAGAAGGAGATCCAACATTATTGGATAATTTTAAAAGTTTTTCTTTTAATTCAGAATTTTCCAACTCAAGCTTCTTTGTTTCAAATTCAAATTGCTTTTTCAGCTTTTTGTATTTGAGACTAATCTGAGACTTGAGTTCCAGTAGTTCAGTTAGACCGGAAACTAACTCATCTCTAGTAAGTTCAGAAAATACCTCTTCAGAATCTGATTCTGATGTAGATTCTGATCCGTCATCTTCTGTCGCCATCAGCGCACAGTTAGCCTGCTCATCTTCTGAGTCATCTTCTGACTCATCCCAGGTTGCCATAAGACCTTTCTTCTTATGAAAATTTTTCTTGGGACTTTCCTTCTGAAGATTTGGACATTCGTTCTTGTAGTGTCCAGGCTCATTGCATTCATAGCACATGACTTTCTTCTTGTCAAATCTTCTGTCATCAGAAGATTCTCCACGTTCAAATTTCTTTGAACTTCTGAAGCCTCTGAACTTCCTTTGCTTGGTCTTCCAGAGTTGATTTAGCCTTCTGGAGATTAAGGACAGTTCATCTTCTTCTTCAGATTCTGATTCTTCAGGATCTTCTTCTCTAGCCTGAAAAGCGTTAGTGCATTTCTTGATATTAGATTTTAATGCAATAGACTTACCTTTCTTTTGAGGCTCATTTGCGTCCAGCTCTATTTCATGACTTCTCAAGGCACTGATAAGCTCTTCCAGAGAAACTTCATTCAGATTCTTTGCAATCTTGAATGCAGTCACCATAGGACCCCATCTTCTGGGTAAGCTTCTGATGATCTTCTTTACATGATCAGCCTTGGTGTATCCCTTGTCAAGAACTCTCAATCCAGCAGTAAGAGTTTGAAATCTTGAAAACATCTTTTCAATGTCTTCATCATCCTCCATCTTGAAGGCTTCATACTTCTGGATTAAAGCTAGAGCTTTAGTCTCCTTGACTTGAGCATTTCCTTCATGAGTCATTTTCAAGGACTCATATATGTCATAAGCCGTTTCCCTGTTAGATATCTTCTCATACTCAGCATGAGAGATAGCATTCAGCAAAACAGTTCTGCATTTATGATGATTCCTGAAAAGCTTTTTTTGATCATCATCCATTTCTTGCCTTGTCAGCTTTACGCCTCTGGCATTTACAGGATGTTTGTAACCATCCATCAGAAGATCCCATAGATCACCATCTAGACCCAGAAAGTAACTTTCCAGTTTATCTTTCCAGTATTCAAAGTTTTCACCATCAAATACCGGCGGTCTAGTATAACCATTGTTACCGTTGTATTGCTCAGCAGAGCCAGATGTAGATGCAGGTGTAGGTGTAGACTTTTCACTTTCATCAACCATCTTTTACTGAAGCGTTTTTCTCTTCCTGAATCTTTTCTAAACACGGTTAAGTGCTTGCACCTTAGAACCGGCGCTCTGATGCCAATTGAAGGATAGAAAAACACTTAGAAAGGGGGGGTTTGAATAAGTGTAGCTTTAAAAACTTGACAGATAAAAATAAATTGCACAGTTATTTTTATCCTGGTTCGTTGTTAACTAAACTACTCCAGTCCACCCCCGCAGAGATGATTTACCTCAACTGAGGATTTAATCCACTAATCGCACGGATTACAATGGTTTTCCACTTAGTCCGCAACTAAGTCTTCCAGAGTCTTCTGATCACACACTGATCACTCCAGGAACAACTGCTTAGATACCCTCTAAGACTTTTCTAGAGTCTACTGATCAACACGATCACTCTAGTTACAACTTGCTTAGTTCACTCCTAAGACTTCCTAGAGTATTCTGATCCACACGATCACTCTAGTTCCTTACAACTTAATGTAATCAATTCAAGAGTATTACAAATGCTTCTTAAAAGCGATAATCACAACTGTGATATTTCTCTTAATCGTTTAAGCTTAATCTCACTAATATATTACAACAGCAATGTAGTGAGCTTTGATGAAGATGAAGATTCTGAGTTTAGATTTGAACAGCGTTTCAGCAAGTTTGATATTAGTTGTTTTGGTGCAGAATCGTTAACCTTGCTTCTCATCAGAACTTCATATTTATAGGCGTTGGAGAAGATGACCGTTGAATGCATTTAATGCTTTGCGTGTTCCGTACAGCATCGCATTTAATGTTATACGCTTTTGTCAACTACCTCGAGCCTTGTTCACGCTGTGTCTACTGACGTAGCCTTTAATAGCTTTTAACGTTCCTTTTGTCAGTCAGCGTAGCTTGCCACTTGTACTTTCTTCTGATCTGATGTTTGTGAATGCAACGTTTGAATATCATCAGAGTCAAACAGCTTGGTGCATAGCATCTTCTGATCTTCTGACCTTGAAGTGCTTCTGAGCGTGATACCATCTTCTGAACTTCAGTGCTTCTGATCTCATGTTCTTCTGATGCTTTCATAGACCCATGTTCTGATTCTGCTTCGACCATCTTCTGATGTCTTGCCAGACCATGTTCTGATGTTGCATGCTGAACCCTTGAGACAAAGCTTCTGAGCGCTGAATTATGCGTACTCTTTATATATATTTCCTGAAAGGGAAATTGCATTGGATTAGAGTACCATATTATCTTAAGCAAAATTCATATTATTGTTATCATCAAAACTAAGATAATTGATCAGAACAAATCTTGTTCTAACAATCTCCCCCTTTTTGATGATGACAAAAACATATATAAATGATATGAATTTGCGATCAGAAAGAATAGACGGCAAAAGACAAATTACACAGCTATAGCATAAGCATATGAATATGTCTCCCCCTGAGATTAACAATCTCCCCCTGAGATAAATAATCTCCCCCTGAAATAAATACTCGAAGAACTTTAATAAAAGACTTCCCTGATTATTTAGGTAGAGACGATCATATAAGCTTCTTGTCTTCAGAGAATTCATAGCTTCTGACTTCTGCTTCCATAGGACAGCTTCAGAACTAGAATTTCCTTAGATCCTTAGAACACTCACAGCTTCTGATTCCTGCTTCCATCTAGGACAGCTTCAGAACTTGAATTTCTTTGATCTTCTGAACATTCACAGCTTCTGATTTCTGCTTCCATTCAGGACAGCTTCAGAACTTGAGTTTTCTGGATCTTTAGAACATTCGCAGCTTCTGATTTCTGCTTCCCTCGGATAGCTTCAGAACTTTGAATTTCTACCAACATCACTTCATGCTAGATTTGTATCAGAACATTGTTGAATGTACCAGAGCATCATCTGAGCATCTCTACATCCTGAAATGTTACAGAACAAACACTAAACGACAAAAGTCAGCATGAACGAGTTAGAACATAAAATGTATGTTAGAACACATTATATGTATCAGAGCCATAACATTATATGTATCAGAGCAAATAATGTATCAGAGCAAATAGAATTTTGTCAAATCAAGTAGACAAATATAGATCAAATTCTATTATCAGTGCTTCTGATTCATTCTTCTTTCTTGCTTCTGATTTCTGAAGCTTGACAGCACTCGGCTTGCTTCAGTTTCCATGGTTTTGCTTCTTGTGTTTGCTTTGAAGATTCTCTTCAGTATACCTGCAAAACACTTAAACCATGTAGAACTTGCAGTTCTTGTTAGTGAATGTGTGGGAGCTTTACCCAGCAACTGATAGATTAATCAAATCATTTATCATTTATCTTTCTCCCCCTTTTTGTCATAACATCAAAAAGAATATTTCAAAAGATTTAGATGCATAAAACGACAAATAAAATCACTGGAATGTAAATCAAAGAAACTTTTCATTGATAATCAAAAAAGATATTACAAAAGGTTCCTATGTTTAACAAGATGAGAAACATTCCTAGCAAATACATAAAAAGTCATCCAAAGAGGAAATGACTACAAAAATTAAAAACAGCACCCTAGCATGACACGCTCTGTGTCAACCCATCAAGAATCCCTGTGGACTCTTGTCTTCCAGACTAGAACCTCCACTGTAGGAGAGATCCAAGTGACCAAAGAGGAAGAGAGGGACAGTTCACAGACAGAGAGCTAATGTTGCAAACGGGGCTTTCCCTTAACATAGAAGTTAAGAATATCATTCTTAACCTCCTCCCATAACTCAAGAAAGTCTTCTGTCTTTGGGTGAAAGTTGATAACAACATCAAAGAAGAGGTCTGACTTGAGAGGTATTAGGAGAGCCATCCCGAGATATGCAGAGATCTGTCGCCTTTGAGTCATAGATCTTCAACAGGCTTAGGGTGAACGCTAGGTTTGAGCTAGGATTTTTTTTTTTTTTTTTTTTTAAAAATAGTTTGAGCAAGAGACGAAAAAAGAGAGAGAGAAAAACTTGATGAGGAATGCAAAGAGATAGAGAGAGATGAGAGGGAAAGAGAAGAGTTTGAAGAGTATTTAAAAGGAAAATAAAATGAAACGAATGATGAAAAGCATTTAATGTTACGTGACGTGAGGAGAGATAATAAAGACAAATGAGGTGACTAGCACAGTTACCTATGGTCGGTGTCCCTTCAACTGCACGCACGTTTATCCATGAATAGTAACGACAGGTTTACCATCCCGAGATAAAACGTTACAGCTGTTTTGCTTTAAAAGAGGTTCTGAATCAACTTAGACAAAGAAACGTTAGTAATAACCGAATCATAATTTCTAAAAGATTTTAATCAGAACTTCTGATACATAAAAAATAATCCATTTTCAGTTCAGAAGTTACTCATACATAAGAACTTCTCATCTTCTCATTCTGGGCATAAATCCATACTGATGTTCTTCAGAATGAACTTAAACCTATATTCAGCCAGGGGTTTTGTAAAGATATCAGCCCATTGATGGTCTGTATCAACAAAGTTTAAAGATATAACACCCTTCTGAACATAGTCCCTTATGAAATGATGTTTAATCTCAATATGTTTAGCTTTTGAATGAAGAATAGGATTCTTAGATAAACATATAGCAGAAGTATTATCACAGAATATAGGAATGTTACTCTCAAATATCTGATAATCTTCTAACTGACTCTTCATCCAGAGCATCTGTGTACTACAACCAGCAGCAGCGACATATTCTGCTTCTGTTGTTGATAGAGCAATAGTTGCTTGCTTCTTGCTATACCAAGAGATCAAATGACTTCCAAGAAACTGGCAACTTCCTGAAGTACTTTTTCTTTCAATTCTGTCTCCAGCATAATCAGCATCGCAGAATCCTACTAAGTTGTATTCTTTAGATTTTCTGTAAACTAAGCCAACATTAGTAGTACCTTTCAGATACCTTAGAATTCTCTTAACAGCAGTTAAATGAGATTCTCTAGGATCTGATTGGAATCTAGCACACAAACAAACACTGAACAGAATGTCAGGTCTAGAAGCAGTCAGATATAGAAGAGATCCAATCATACCTCTGTATAACTTCTGATCTACCTTCTTACTTACCTCATCCTTACCTAGGATGCATGTTGGATGCATAGGAGTTTTGGCTTCTTTGCAGTCTAGAAGATTAAACTTCTTCAGAAGTTCCTTCACATACTTGGTTTGATGAACATACGTTCCTTCTGATGTTTGATTTATTTGTATTCCAAGGAAATACTTGAGTTCTCCCATCATGCTCATTTCAAACTCAGCCTGCATAGACTTAACAAACTCCTTTCCAAGTGTAGCATTAGATGTTCCAAAAATAATATCATCTACATATATTTGACAAATTAAAATATCCCTTTTAAAGGTTTTACAAAAGAGAGTAGTGTCCACTTTTCCTCTAGTGAAACCATTATCCAGAAGGAAAGAACTTAAGCGTTCATACCAAGCTCTGGGAGCCTGTTTCAATCCATACAATGATTTCTTAAGTTTAAAAACATGATTAGGAGACATAGAGTCTTCAAAACATGGAGGTTGATGGACATAAACTTCTTCATCTATATAACCATTTAAGAAGGCACTCTTGACATCCATCTGATAAAGAGTGATGTTATGTTGAGTGGCAAATGAAATTAATAGACGAATAGATTCTAACCTGGCCACTGGTGCAAAGGTTTCTGTATAATCAATCCCTTCTTGCTGACTACAACCCTGAGCCACCAGTCTGGCTTTGTTCCTTACCACTTCACCTTTCTCACTGAGCTTGTTTCTGAAGACCCATTTTGTACCAATTATATTGAATCCATCTGGTCTAGGAACAAGATCCCAAACATCATTCCTTGTAAACTGATTCAGTTCTTCTTGCATAGCAATTATCCAGTCTGGATCTTCTAGAGCATGATCAACAGAAGTTGGCTCGATCAAAGATACAAGACCTAATTGACAGTCTGCATTGTTCTTAAGGAATGCTCTTGTTCTGATTGGATCATCCTTCTTTCCAAGAATGACATCTTCTGAATGACCAGAGATGAGTCTGGATGATCTTCTGACAGATGGTTCTTCAGAAATGCTTAGATCCTCCAGAGAAGCTGATACTTGATCTTCAGATTCTTTGCTTCTGAGGAGCTCTGCTTCTGATGCGTTGCTTCTTGGCTCAACAACTTCTGATATATCAATATCACAATCTGCAAAATTATCAAACTGCTTTGGTTTTTCAGAACCAAGCTTATCATCAAACCTGATATTGATTGATTCTTCTACAATCAATGTTTCAGTATTGTATACTCTGTAGCCTTTTGAGCGTTCAGAATATCCAAGAAGGAAACATTTCTGTGCTTTGGAATCAAACTTACCAAGATGATCTTTAGTGTTCAGAATAAAGCATACACATCCAAAAGGATGGAAATATGAAATGTTGGGCTTTCTATTTTTCCACAATTCATAGGGAGTCTTATTTAGAATAGGTCTGATAGAGATTCTATTCTGAATATAGCATGCAGTGTTTATTGCTTCTGCCCAGAAATGCTTAGCCATATTGGTTTCATTGATCATGGTTCTGGCCATTTCTTGCAGAGTCCTATTCTTTCGTTCTACAACCCCATTTTGCTGTGGAGTTCTAGGACAAGAGAAATCATGGGCAATACCATTTTCTTTGAAGAACTCTTCAAAGGATCTGTTCTCAAATTCACCACCATGATCACTTCTGACCTTTATGATTTTACACTCTTTTTCAGATTGAATCTGAATGCAGAAATCAAAGAACACTGAATGAGTCTCATCCTTGTGTTTCAAGAATTTTACCCATGTCCAGCGGCTATAATCATCTACGATGACTAATCCATATTTCTTCCCTCTGACAGATGCTGTTTTGACTGGACCAAACAGATCAATGTGCAAGAGTTCTAATGGCCTTGAGGTAGAAACAACATTCTTGGACTTGAATGCAGGTTTGGAGAACTTGCCCTTCTGACATGCTTCACAAAGAGCGTCTGATTTGAATTTCAGATTAGGGAGTCCTCTGACCAGATTCAGTTTGTTAATCTGAGAAATCTTTCTCAAACTAGCATGACCTAATCTTCTGTGCCAGACCCACTGCTCTTCAGAGACAGACATAAGACAAGTCACCTTCTGACTCATAAGATCTTGCAGATCTGTCTTATAAATGTTGTTCTTCCTCTTGCCTGTAAATAGGATTGAGCCATCCTTCTGATTTACAGCCTTGCAAGACTCTTGATTAAAGATTATATCATAACCATTGTCACTTAATTGACTGATAGATAAGAGGTTATGTGTTAATCCTTCTACAAGAAGTACATTAGAAATGGAAGGAGAGTTACCAGACTTTATAGTTCCAGAGCCAATTATCTTGCCCTTCTGATCTCCTCCAAACTTGACTTCTCCTCCAGACTTAAGCACCAGGTCTTGGAACATAGACCTTCTTCCTGTCATGTGTCGCGAGCATCCAGAGTCCAGGTACCATGACATGTTGTGCTTTGTCCTTTTTGCAGTCAAGGATATCTGCAATAGGAATAATCTTATCCTTAGGTACCCACATTTTCTTGGGTCCTTTCTTGTTAGATTTTCTCAAGTTCTGATTGAACTTGGGTTTAACATTGTAAGCAATAGGAGGAACAGCATGATAATTTTTAATGTGAGTTTCATGATATTTCCTAGGTTGTGTCACATGCTTTTTGGTGTGTGTTATGTGAAAGCTTTGAGCATGTGAAGTGTGCCTAATATCATGGGAGTGGCCATACTTGAACTGATCATACAATGGCTTGTATGTGATTTTCATTTCATCAACAGGTTCAAGTTTGTATGGGGTTTCACCCTCAAAACCAATGCCTACTCTTTTGTTTCCAGACACAGCATATATCATAGAAGCTAGCTGACTTCTGCCAATACTTCTAGATAAGAACTTCCTGAAACTTAAATCATATTCTTTCAGAATATGGTTTAGACTAGGAGTGGATTTTTCTGAATCAGAAGGAGATCCAACATTATTGGATAATTTTAAAAGTTTTTCTTTTAATTCAGAATTTTCCAACTCAAGCTTCTTTGTTTCAAATTCAAATTGCTTTTTCAGCTTTTTGTATTTGAGACTAATCTGAGACTTGAGTTCCAGTAGTTCAGTTAGACCGGAAACTAACTCATCTCTAGTAAGTTCAGAAAATACCTCTTCAGAATCTGATTCTGATGTAGATTCTGATCCGTCATCTTCTGTCGCCATCAGCGCACAGTTAGCCTGCTCATCTTCTGAGTCATCTTCTGACTCATCCCAGGTTGCCATAAGACCTTTCTTCTTATGAAAATTTTTCTTGGGACTTTCCTTCTGAAGATTTGGACATTCGTTCTTGTAGTGTCCAGGCTCATTGCATTCATAGCACATGACTTTCTTCTTGTCAAATCTTCTGTCATCAGAAGATTCTCCACGTTCAAATTTCTTTGAACTTCTGAAGCCTCTGAACTTCCTTTGCTTGGTCTTCCAGAGTTGATTTAGCCTTCTGGAGATTAAGGACAGTTCATCTTCTTCTTCAGATTCTGATTCTTCAGGATCTTCTTCTCTAGCCTGAAAAGCGTTAGTGCATTTCTTGATATTAGATTTTAATGCAATAGACTTACCTTTCTTTTGAGGCTCATTTGCGTCCAGCTCTATTTCATGACTTCTCAAGGCACTGATAAGCTCTTCCAGAGAAACTTCATTCAGATTCTTTGCAATCTTGAATGCAGTCACCATAGGACCCCATCTTCTGGGTAAGCTTCTGATGATCTTCTTTACATGATCAGCCTTGGTGTATCCCTTGTCAAGAACTCTCAATCCAGCAGTAAGAGTTTGAAATCTTGAAAACATCTTTTCAATGTCTTCATCATCCTCCATCTTGAAGGCTTCATACTTCTGGATTAAAGCTAGAGCTTTAGTCTCCTTGACTTGAGCATTTCCTTCATGAGTCATTTTCAAGGACTCATATATGTCATAAGCCGTTTCCCTGTTAGATATCTTCTCATACTCAGCATGAGAGATAGCATTCAGCAAAACAGTTCTGCATTTATGATGATTCCTGAAAAGCTTTTTTTGATCATCATCCATTTCTTGCCTTGTCAGCTTTACGCCTCTGGCATTTACAGGATGTTTGTAACCATCCATCAGAAGATCCCATAGATCACCATCTAGACCCAGAAAGTAACTTTCCAGTTTATCTTTCCAGTATTCAAAGTTTTCACCATCAAATACCGGCGGTCTAGTATAACCATTGTTACCGTTGTATTGCTCAGCAGAGCCAGATGTAGATGCAGGTGTAGGTGTAGACTTTTCACTTTCATCAACCATCTTTTACTGAAGCGTTTTTCTCTTCCTGAATCTTTTCTAAACACGGTTAAGTGCTTGCACCTTAGAACCGGCGCTCTGATGCCAATTGAAGGATAGAAAAACACTTAGAAAGGGGGGGTTTGAATAAGTGTAGCTTTAAAAACTTGACAGATAAAAATAAATTGCACAGTTATTTTTATCCTGGTTCGTTGTTAACTAAACTACTCCAGTCCACCCCCGCAGAGATGATTTACCTCAACTGAGGATTTAATCCACTAATCGCACGGATTACAATGGTTTTCCACTTAGTCCGCAACTAAGTCTTCCAGAGTCTTCTGATCACACACTGATCACTCCAGGAACAACTGCTTAGATACCCTCTAAGACTTTTCTAGAGTCTACTGATCAACACGATCACTCTAGTTACAACTTGCTTAGTTCACTCCTAAGACTTCCTAGAGTATTCTGATCCACACGATCACTCTAGTTCCTTACAACTTAATGTAATCAATTCAAGAGTATTACAAATGCTTCTTAAAAGCGATAATCACAACTGTGATATTTCTCTTAATCGTTTAAGCTTAATCTCACTAATATATTACAACAGCAATGTAGTGAGCTTTGATGAAGATGAAGATTCTGAGTTTAGATTTGAACAGCGTTTCAGCAAGTTTGATATTAGTTGTTTTGGTGCAGAATCGTTAACCTTGCTTCTCATCAGAACTTCATATTTATAGGCGTTGGAGAAGATGACCGTTGAATGCATTTAATGCTTTGCGTGTTCCGTACAGCATCGCATTTAATGTTATACGCTTTTGTCAACTACCTCGAGCCTTGTTCACGCTGTGTCTACTGACGTAGCCTTTAATAGCTTTTAACGTTCCTTTTGTCAGTCAGCGTAGCTTGCCACTTGTACTTTCTTCTGATCTGATGTTTGTGAATGCAACGTTTGAATATCATCAGAGTCAAACAGCTTGGTGCATAGCATCTTCTGATCTTCTGACCTTGAAGTGCTTCTGAGCGTGATACCATCTTCTGAACTTCAGTGCTTCTGATCTCATGTTCTTCTGATGCTTTCATAGACCCATGTTCTGATTCTGCTTCGACCATCTTCTGATGTCTTGCCAGACCATGTTCTGATGTTGCATGCTGAACCCTTGAGACAAAGCTTCTGAGCGCTGAATTATGCGTACTCTTTATATATATTTCCTGAAAGGGAAATTGCATTGGATTAGAGTACCATATTATCTTAAGCAAAATTCATATTATTGTTATCATCAAAACTAAGATAATTGATCAGAACAAATCTTGTTCTAACAGTAACTACCCTGCCCCAGGTTATGATTAAAGGGTTTCAATTTGCACGTGAAATAAAACTCCTACACCTTAGGCTCAAAGGGGTTGACAAGAGTTTAACATTCTTATATCTCCACTGTTTAGGAATTGAAACAATGCCCGTACATTGTCAGCATAGTCCATTCAAAAGCATACTGTATGAGGTTGCGGTATCATTTTCGTCATCCTCCCTCAAAAGGCTTACAACTTAGCAGGAGTTGAATATCACAAAACATAAGTATAATAAAGACACAAATTAAATGAGTGATAGCGAAGTAATTTATTCAAGACAAACATATGCAATGCACTAATGATGATTATTGAAACAGATAATGTCTATCATAAGTCGAATGTTTAAACAAATAGAAAAGAAATTGCAAATGAAAGTAAAACTAATGATCTGAAAGTCTCTCCTTCTAGCCATCCATAGCATTAGCAGTCACATTAGGAGTCTTAGGAGGATCAAATTCAATTTCCTCGGCATCGATCATATCTTGGATCTTGTTCCTCAATGTCCAACAGCTCTTCGTATCATGACCAGGACTATCGGAGTGATATGCATACCTCACGTTGGGATTATAGCCACGAGCAGAAGTACTAGGATTCTTAGGGGGATCCTTTAAGGTGATCAACTTTGACTTCAACAGATGCGGTAATGCTTGAGCCAGTGACATATTGATCTTTTTGAACTGACGCCTAGGCGTGTCTTGCTTGTTTTGACGACCTTTTTTAGTTGCCGGTGCGGAGATCAGAACTGCCCCAACAGATTGGTCATGGTTACTCCTTTTCTGACCATACACCTCATTTGAATCTGACTTCCCATTGAAATGCGTCTTTGTAACACCTGAGGATGTAGCAGCTTGAATCTTACCACTTCGGATGCCGTTCTCGACACGTTCCCCAGTCAGTATAAGCTCAGTGAATCCAGATGATGAAGTTCCCAGCAAATGACTATAGTCAGCGTACTCATAAACATATCAAAAACCTCTCTTTCAGCCAACGGGGGTTGAACTCTGCCATCCAGGTCTCTCCACTTCCAAGCATACTCCTTAAAACTCTCTTTCAGACCCATAGCCATGCTTTGCAATTGAGTACGAGTAGGTTCCAGATCAGCATTGTATTGGTATTGCTTATAGAAAGCAGTTGCCAAATCTTACCATGTATGGATGTCGGTACCCTCCAGTTGATAGTACCATTCGAGTTGAGTTCCAGATAAGCTCTCTTGGAAAAAGTGGATCCATAGCTTCTTGTCAGCAGTGTGAGGCTGAATCTTCCTCACATAGGACTTCAAGTGCAGTTAAGGACAAGAGACTCCATCATACTTAGCGAAATTCGGAGTCTTGAATTTTGGAGGAATGACAACCTTTGAGATGAGTCCTAGTTCTTCAAAATCCAGCCCGGGTACCTTCTGGATCTCCGTGGCTTTCATGCATTCTTCCAGCAATTTGTATTTGTTGTCTGGATGTTCATCCTCATAGTCGTAGTCTCCTTCTTCCTCAGAGGGATTGGCAGAATCATGGTTGCTTTTTGCATCAGTTTTGACACTAGCATTGTCCTTTTGTTCATCGTCATCCTCTTCGGAAACCTTGACTTCTTCAGCTTTCTTGAGTGGTCCTCGAAATCTTCTTCCCATATTAAGGACACCCACAGATCTTCTGGACTTCTTCTCCTTCTTGGTCAAGAGGGTTTTCAGCTCGTCTTGCCCCTTGGACAAGTTCAGAATCAAAGCTTGGAACTGGGTGTTCTGAGCCTGAAGGTCTTTGACTGATTGCTCGAGATCCATTTGTGCTGAAATAAACAGCAAAGAATATGAGAGACCTGTTGTAGAAACCTGTTATGCGATGTTATGAATGTAGATGAAGTGTTTTCAAGGATCTTTAGGAATTTAGTTAGCAACATTAGAAAATGATCTAGTCGCGTCTTTGTTTGAAGAACTCTGATTCTCGGATGTTCTTCTATGGGAATCAAGCTCACCATATCCAGTGGGTCATAGCCTCTGATTCAGGATACTTGTACTTCTGAATTTGAAAGCGTATGGCTAGAAGAAAATAAATCCTCTTTCCCCTTGATAGGTACTGAGTCTCTGAATTGGAAGACGTGTGGCTAGAGGAAAATAAATCCTCTTGCCCCTTGATATGGATTAAGTCCTTGATAAGAGCACCTGAAATTATGCGCCCTAAATTCCTAAGTGTTAGAACAAGATTTGTTTTGATCAATATTCTTAGTTTTGATGATAACAAGGATATGAATTTTGTGTGAGATAATGTGGTACTCTAATACATTGCAATTTCCCTTTCAGGAAATATATAAAGAGTATGCACAAATCAGCGCTCAGAAGCTTTGTCTCAGAAGGTTCAACATGCAACATCAGAACATGGTCTGGCAAGACATCAGAAGATGGTCAAGGCAGAATCAGAACGTGGGTCTATGGAAGCATCAGAAGAACTTGAGATCAGAAGCAGAAGCACTGAAGTTCTCATGGTATCACGCTCAGAAGCACTTCAAGTTCAGAAGACAAGAAGATGCTATGCACCAAGCTGTTTGACTCTGATGATATTCAAACGTTGTATACACAAACATCATATCAGAAGAAAGTACAGGTGGCAGGCTACGCTGACTGACAAAAGGAACGTTGGAAGCTATTAAAGGCAACGTCAGTAGACACAGCGTGAACAAGGCTCGAGGTAGTTGACAAAAGCGTGAAACATTAAATGCAATGCTGTACGGAATACGCAAAGCATTAAATGCTCCCAACGGTCATCTTCTCAAAGTGCCTATAAATATGAAGTTTTGATGAGAAGCAAGGTTAACAAAATTTCTTGACGATTTCTGTGAATATTAACTTGCTGAAACGCTGTTCAAATCAAAGCTCAGAAACTTCATCTTCATCAAAGCTTACTACATTGCTGTTGTAATATATTAGTGAGATTAAGCTTAAACGTTAAGAGAAATATCACTGTTGTGATTATAGCTTTTCAGAAGCATTGTAATACTCTTAGAATTGATTACATTAATTTGTAAGTAACTAGAGTGATCAAGTGTTGATCAGGATACTCTAGGAAGTCTTAGCTTGTGTCTAAGCAGTTGTAATTAGAGTGATCACGTGGTGGTCAGGATACTCTAAGAAAGTCTTAGCTTGTGTCTAAGCATTTGTTCCTAGAGTGATCAGGTTGTGATCAGGATACTCTAGAAGACTTAGTCGTGGGCTAAGTGGAAAACCATTGTAATCTGTTGCGATTAGTGGATTAAATCCTCAGGTGAGGTAAATCACTCCGTGGGGGTGGACTGGAGTAGTTTAGTTAACAACGAACCAGGATAAAAATAACTGTGCAATTTGTTTTTATCGTTCAAGTTTTTAAGACTACACTTATTCAAACCCCCCCTTTCTAAGTGTTTTTCTATCCTTCAATTGGC
The DNA here is from genome assembly GCF_029867415.1 of Vicia villosa. Lineage (NCBI taxonomy): Eukaryota > Viridiplantae > Streptophyta > Magnoliopsida > Fabales > Fabaceae > Vicia > Vicia villosa. The sequence continues at coordinate 344,207 of NW_026705928.1, forward strand.
ATCAGAGCGCCGGTTCTAAGGTGCAAGCACTTAACCGTGTTTAGAAAAGATTCAGGAAGAGAAAAACGCTTCAGTAAAAGATGGCTGGTGAAGTTCAAACAAATCCAACTGCATCTACATCTGGCTCTGCTGAGCAATACAACGGTAACAATGGCTATACTAGACCACCAGTATTTGATGGTGAAAACTTTGAATACTGGAAAGATAAACTGGAAAGTTACTTTCTTGGTCTAGATGGTGAACTATGGGATCTTCTGATGGATGGTTACAAACATCCAGTGAAAGCCAGTGGCGTAAGGCTTACAAGGCAAGAAATGGATAAGAAGCTTTTCAAGAATCATCATAAATGTAGGACTGTTTTGCTGAATGCTATCTCTCATGCTGAGTATGAGAAGATATCTAACAGGGAAACTGCCCATGATATATATGAGTCATTGAAAATGACCCATGAGGGAAATGCTCAAGTCAAGGAGACTAAAGCTCTTGCTCTAATCCAGAAATATGAAGCCTTCAAGATGGAGGATGATGAAGATATTGAGAAGATGTTCTCAAGATTTCAAACTCTAACTGCTGGATTGAGAGTTCTGGATAAAGGCTACACCAAGGCTGATCATGTAAAGAAGATTATCAGAAGCTTACCCAGAAGATGGGGTCCAATGGTGACTGCATTCAAGATTGCCATGAATCTGAATGAAGTTTCTTTAGAAGAGCTTATTAGTGCCTTGAGAAGCCATGAAATAGAGCTGGACGCAAACGAGCCTCAGAAGAAAGGTAAGTCTATTGCATTAAAATCTAATGTTAAAAAATGCACTAACGCTTTTCAGGCTAGAGAAGAAGATCCTGAAGAATCAGAATCTGAAGAAGAAGATGAGCTGTCCATGATCTCCAGAAGGGTAAACCAACTCTGGAAGAGCAAGCAAAGGAAGTTCAGAGGCTTCAGAAGCTCAAAGAGATTTGAACGAGGAGAATCTTCTGGTGACAGAAGATCTGACAAGAAGAAGGCTGTTTGCTATGAGTGCAATGAGCCTGGACATTACAAGAACGAGTGTCCAAAACTTCAGAAGGAGAATCCCAAGAAGAAGTTTCATAAGAAGAAAGGTCTTATGGCTACATGGGATGATTCTGAATCAGAATCAGAATCAGACTCTGAAGGAGAGCAGGCCAACTTCGCGTTGATGGCTACAGAAGATGATGGATCAGAATCTACATCAGAATCAGATTCTGAAGAGGTATTTTCTGAACTATCTAGAGAAGAGTTAGTTTCCAGTTTAACAGAACTTCTGGAACTCAAGGCTCATCTTAGTATCAAATACAAAAAGCTGAAAAAGCAGTTTGAATTTGAAACTAAGAAGCTGGAAGTGGAAAATTCTGAACTGAAGGAAAAAGTTTTAAATCTATCCAAAGATAGTGGATCTCCTTCTGAAACAGAAAAATCCATTCCTAGCATGAATCATATTCTGAAAGAATATGACTCGAGCTTCAGAAAGTTCTTATCTAGAAGTATTGGCAGAAGTCATCTTGCTTCTATGATATATGGTGTTTCTGGAAACAGAAGGTTTGGTTTTGGCTATGAGGGTGATACCTCACATAAATTTGAACCTATTGATGATTTGAAGATCACATACAAGCCATTGTATGAACAGTTAAAATATGGCCATGCACATGATATTAGGCTCACTTCACATGCACAGAAGTTTAACACTGTTCACACCAAGAAGCTTGTGACACATCCTAAGAAATATCATGCTAACAAACCTAAAGAATATCATGCTGTTCCTCCTGTTAAATATTTTGCTAAACCCAAGTTCAATCAGAACTTGAGGAGAACTAACAAGAAAGGACCCAAGAAATTGTGGGTACCTAAGGAGAAGATAATTTATGTTGCAGATATCCTTGACGGCAAAGAGGACAAAAAGCAAAATGTCATGGTACCTGGACTCTGGGTGCTCGCGACACATGACGGGAAGAAGGTCTACATTCCAAGACCTGGTGTTTAAACCAGGTGGAGAAGTCAAGTTTGGAGGAGATCAGAAGGGCAAAATCATTGGCTCTAGAACCATAAGTCTTGGTAACTCTCCTTCCATAACTAATGTACTTCTTGTTGAAGGATTAACGCATAACTTATTGTCCATAAGTCAATTAAGTGACAATGGTTATGACATATTCTTTAATCAAAAGTCTTGCAAGGCTGTAAGTCAGAAGGATGGCTCAATCCTATTTACAGGAAAGAGAAAGAACAACATTTATAAGATTGATCTTTCTGATCTTGAGAAGCAGAAGGTGACTTGTCTTATGTCTGTTTCTGAAGAGCAATGGGTCTGGCATAGGAGATTAGGACATGCTAGTTTGAGAAAGATTTCTCAGATTAACAAACTAAATCTGGTCAGAGGACTCCCAAATCTGAAATTCAAATGAGATGCTCTTTGTGAAGCATGTCAGAAGGGCAAGTTCTCCAGACCTGCATTCAAGTCTAAGAATGTTGTTTCTACCTCAAGGCCGTTAGAACTCTTGCACATTGATCTGTTTGGCCCAGTCAAAACAACATCTGTCAGAGGGAAGAAATATGGATTAGTCATCGTTGATGATTATAGCCGCTGGACATGGGTAAAGTTCTTGAAACACAAGGATGAGTCTCATTCAGTGTTCTTTGAATTCTGCACTCAGATCCAATCTGAGAAAGAGTGTAAAATCCTAAAGGTTAGAAGTGATCATGGTGGTGAATTTGAGAACAAATTCTTTGAGGAGTTCTTCAAAGAAAATGGTATTGCCCATGATTTCTCTTTCCCTAGAACTCCACAGCAAAATGGAGTTGTAGATCGAAAGAATAGGACTCTACAAGAAATGGCCAGAACCATGATCAATGAAACCAATATGGCTAAGCATTTCTGGGCAGAAGCAATAAACACTGCGTGTTATATTCAGAATAGAATCTCTATAAGACCTATTCTAAATAAGACTCCTTATGAATTGTGGAAGAACAGAAAGCCCAACATTTCATATTTCCATCCTTTTGGATGTGTATGCTTTATTCTGAATACTAAAGATCATCTTGGTAAGTTTGATTCTAAATCACAAAAGTGTTTCCTTCTTGGATATTCTGAACGCTCTAAAGGCTACAGAGTATACATTACTGAAACATTGATTGTAGAAGAATCAATCAATATCAGGTTTGATGATAAGCTTGGTCTTGAAAAACCAAAGTAGTTTGAGAATTTTGCAGATTTTGATATTGATATATCAGAAGCAGTAGAACCAAGAAGCAAAGCTGCAGAAGCTGGCAGTCTCAGAAGCAATGGATCAGAAGATCAAGTTGCTGCATCTTTAGAGAATCTCAGGATTTCTGAAGAGCCAACAGTCAGAAGATCACCTAGACTTGCCTCAGCTCATTCAGAAGATGTGATTCTTGGGAAGAAAGATGATCCTATCAGAACAAGAGCATTCCTCAAGAACAATGCTGAATGTCAATTAGGTCTGGTTTCTCTGATCGAGCCAACTTCTGTTGATCAAGCTCTAGAAGATACAGACTGGATAATTGCCATGCAAGAAGAGTTAAATCAGTTTACAAGGAATGATGTTTGGGATCTTGTTCCAAGACCTAAAGGATTCAATATTATAGGAACAAAATGGGTTTTCAGAAACAAGCTGAGTGAGAAAGGTGAAGTGGTAAGAAACAAAGCCAGACTGATGGCTCAGGGTTACAGTCAGCAAGAAGGGATTGACTATACAGAAACCTTTGCACCAGTGGCCAGGTTAGAATCTATTCGTCTATTAATTTCTTTTGCCACTCAACACAACATCACTCTTTATCAATGGATGTTAAGAGTGCCTTCTTAAATGGTTACATAGATGAAGAAGTTTATGTCCATCAACCTCCTGGTTTTGAAGACTCCATGTCTCCAAATCATGTTTTTAAATTAAAGAAATCATTATACGGATTGAAACAAGCTCCTAGAGCTTGGTATGAACGTTTGAGTTCTTTCCTTCTGGAAAATGGTTTCACTAGAGGAAAAGTGGAGACTACTCTCTTTTGTAAAACATTTAAAAAGGATATTTTAATTTGTCAAATATATGTTGATGATATTATCTTTGGAACATCTAATTCTACACTTGGAAAGGAGTTTTCTGAGTCTATGCAGGCTGAATTTGAAATGAGCATGATGGGAGAACTCAAGTATTTCCTTGGGATTCAAATCAACCAAACTTCTGATGGAACCTATGTTCATCAAACGAAGTATGTGAAAGAACTTCTGAAGAAGTTTAATCTTTCTGAAAGCAAAGAAGCCAAAACTCCTATGCATCCAACATGTGTCCTAGGTAAGGATGAGGTAAGTAAGAAGGTATATCAGAAGTTGTACAGAGGTATGATTGGATCTCTTCTATACCTAACTGCTTCTAGACCTGACATTCTCTTTAGTGTTTGTTTGTGTGCTAGATTCCAATCAGATCCGAGAGAATCTCATTTAACTGCGGTTAAGAGAATTCTGAGGTATCTGAAAGGTACTACTAATGTTGGTTTAGTTTACAGAAGATCCAAAGATTACAACTTAGTAGGATTCTGTGATGCTGACTATGCTGGAGATAGAATTGAAAGGAAGAGCACTTCTGGAAGTTGTCAATTTCTTGGAAGTCATCTGATCTCATGGTACAGCAAGAAGCAAGCTACAATTGCCCTCTTAACAACAGAAGCAGAATATGTTGCTGCTGCAGGTTGTAGCACACAAATGCTCTGGATGAGAAGTCAGCTAGAAGATTATCAGATATATGAGAGTAACATTCCTATCTTCTGTGATAATACTTCTGCTATATGTTTATCTAAGAATCCTATCTTACATTCAAAAGCTAAACATATTGAGATTAAACATCATTTCATAAGGGACTATGTTCAGAAGGGTGTTATATCTTTAAACTTTGTGGATACAGACCATCAATGGGCTGATATCTTTACAAAACCCCTTGCTGAAGATAGGTTTAAGTTCATTCTGAAGAATAATAGTATAGATTTATGCCCAAAATGAGAAGATGAGAAGATCTTATGTATGAGTATCTTCTGAAATGAGATTGGATTAGTCTTTTATAAGAAGTTCTGATTGTAATCAATTAGAAGTAGTGATTCAGTTATTACTAACGTTTCATTGTCTAAGTTGACTCAGAATCTCTTTAAAAGTAAAACAGCTGTAACTGGTTATCCAGATGGTAAACACGTGTTCACTATTTCTGGACAAGCGTGCGTGCAGTTGAGGGGACGCCTACTTAGGTAACTGTGCTAATCACTTCTTTTGTCATTATTATCTCTCCTCACATCATGTAACATTAAATGCTATCCATCATTTCCTTTTATTTCATTTTCTTTTAATACTCTTCAAACGTTTCTTTTCCCTCTTATATTTCTCTCTCTTGCATTCAGTTTCTTTTTTCGCCCTCTCTCTCTTTGCATTCATATCGTAAACCCTAGCAATTTTCACTATCTGCAACTTCATCATGAATCCCTCGTCAAGTTCTGCAAATCAAGAAACTGATCGTAAACAAAAGAGAAAGGCAACTGATGAACCAGAAATCAAACCAAAAAGAGTAAGGATCACCTATGACCCTCTCAAAGTGAACCCGTTTGAAGCTATGATGTCTGGAAACTACTCTAGACGTGTGTATCAACCTCTTGACGGTATCCCTCAATCACCTTCCCCTTCACAAACATCCACCACCTCTTCCTCTTCATTCATCTCTCTGGAACCACCTTCTTCACCATCTGATATCTCCTCTCCTTCAACCCATCCGTCAGATATATCCTCATCTCTCTCACACCCTTTTCCCACCAGAACACCTAACCCCTACAGTTTTGTGTTTCCCGACTCCAGGTTCACTGTCAACCCTCCAACACCTACCACTCAATCATTTCTAGAGCTTTTACATTCTGATGTAAATAGCTGGTTGGAGATTCTGGGCGCTGCTCACCTTAACCATCTGGATGAGTATGCTACTTGCAACCTCTGGGATGCATTTCGTCAGGATTTTCTGGTTAGGGCTACGGACGTCCAGAGAAGGATCATGTCTGACGCACCTGGTGTTCGTGGTCGTCTCTTGGAAGCTGGTGAAAGCAGCTATCACCATCTCATCAAGAACAGAAGAGTTCTTGAAGAGAGGATACCTGCAGATGAGATGGAAGAAGAAAATCTCTGCAGAGACATCGTGGTTTGGAGACCATGGTACCCTGTGCTGACTGGAGATTTTCAGTGGTTGTTTGATTGGTTCAGAATGAACCCTTTTGAAAGTGCTCCTCACATGGTCTTTCCAGAAGTGGTTTATCCTGCTGAAGTTGCTGGTCCTACTCCTCCAACAAACCTAGCAGCTATTCTTCAGGCGTTGGAAGTTGGAGCTTCTGTGTTGCCTGAACCAGAATATGGTGAGGCTGCTCCTGAGTCAGACTCAGATGTTGAGATGGAAGGTACAAAAGCTGAAGACCTCCCAGAAGATCGTCCTGCTGAGATTGCTGTCCCTGTTGGCAGAAATTCTGGTGCTTCTTCTTCTGGTGTACCCTCAGCTCTGATGGAGACCTTGGAAGCTCTGCATCAGAATCAAGCTATGCTGGCTTCTCGTTTGGACGCGCAAGAAGCAGCCAATGCTGAGTTTCGCTCCTTCATGGCAAGGCAAACTGAAGCACTAACGGGGTTCATGACATTCTGGCGCAGATTTTGTCTAAGCTAGGGTCTTATTCTTAAGTCTTTGTAGTTTTCTTTCCTTGTTGCATCTGTTTTCTGCATACATCTTTTGTAATCCTGCTTGTTTAAATCAATGAAAAGTTTAATTCTGTTTCTTTCCTTTGTCGTTTTTCTACATCTGAATCTTTTATATTCTTTTTTGATGTTATGACAAAAAGGGGGAGAAAATATATGATAAATGATCTGATTAAATATTATCAGTTACCGGGTAAAAAGGCCCCACATTAATCAGTTTCAGAGCTTAAGACTAAGTGTTAGACAAAATCTAGCAGCTATTCACAGAACTCTGGATGAGAATATAAAAGATTCTCTTTAAAGATCAACATAAGAAGCAACAAGATGAATCAAGCTCTTGGATTCTTGAAGCAAGTTGAGTGCTATGAAGCTTCAGAATCAGAAGCAAGAAGGAAGAAGTTAGTGAAGTTTATAAATGATTTGATCCCCTCAACTGCACGCACGCTTGTCCAGAAATAGTGAACACGTGTTTACCATCTGGATAGCCAGTTACAGCTGTTTTACTTTTAAAGAGATTCTGAGTCAACTTAGACAATGAAACGTTAGTAATAACTGAATCACTACTTCTAATTGATTACAATCAGAACTTCTTATAAAAGACTAAGAATCCTATTTTCCTTTGTCAGCATGAATGAATCAGAACATAAAATATGTTTCAAAACACATAATATGTATCAGAGCCATATAAGCCATATAGAATGTATCAGAACAAATAGACATTCAGAATCAGATCATATTCTATCATCAGAATATCTGAACATTCTTCCTTCTTGCTTCTGATTCTGAAGCTTCATAGCACTCAGCTTGCTTCAAGAATCCAAGAGCTTGATTCATCTTGTTGCTTCTTATGTTGATCTTTAAAGAGAATCTTTAATTCCTGCAACAACACAACTTAAAGCATATAGAACTATGCAAGTTCTGTTAGTAAAGCAACTGATTAAATCAAATCATTTATCACATATTTCTCCCCCTTTTTGTCATATCATCAAAAACATAAAAGATTCAGATAAAAACAAAAAGAAACACACGGAAGAAAAAGATGATTTTCATTGAAGTTCAAACAGACAAGTACAGAAGTACACGAAGAGAAGGAAGACAAGATGCACAAAACAGATGCAGCAAAAGCAAAAACAAAACAACTAAGACTCAATCTAAGATGACCCTAGCCTTGACAAGATCTTGGCCAGCATCTCTTGAACCCCATTGTTGTGCTCATTCTGCTTCTCTATGAAAGCTCTAAACTCAGCATTGACTGAGCTTTGCTCATCCTGGTTCTTTTGAAGAACTTCCAGAGTCCTTGCAAGACGGGAAGGTTCATTAGAAGAAGCTTCACAGCTTCTATCCAACGGGATGGCATTGTGATCTGTAGCTTCCATTGATAGATCATTTACAGGGATTTCCTCAACAGGAACTGATTCAGCAACATGATCTTCTACATCTGCTTCTTGCATTGAAGCATCTCCATAATCTGCAGCTGGAATCTCAGAATCTCCATTCTCAAGTGCCTGAAGAATGGCAGCTAGATTCCTGGGGGCAGAAGGACCTTCAACTTCTGGTGGGTCAACAACTTCTGGAATGACCAAGCTTGGGTCTTCCTTAGAAGGGTTTTCCCTCAGAAAGTCAAAGAGGGTTTGAAATCCCCAAGTAGAATAGGATATTGAGGTATCCAGACCACAATCTCCCTGCAAGGGTTGGCTTCCAATGCAGCAGCCAGTTTTGCTTCTTCCAATTCATCCACAAAGGGCTTTTCCTCAGCAGCAACACAATTTCTGAGAGGATGGTAGTATATACCATTATCACCCTCCAGAAGGTAACCAGGATAACCAAGGGCAGCATCACTAGTCTTTTCTGTACTCCCATTGCTTCTACTTGAAAATCCTTGCGAAAGCTTTTCCAGAGATTTCTTGTAGTAACATTATCCAGACCATTTAGAAAGGCATCATTCAGAAGGTCTAGACTGCTAACCACCTCATGTCTGAAAAGTTCCAAGTAGGTATAGGGTTCAGGTTCAGGCGGATTGAAGGTGAATTTGTAGTCAGGGTAGAGAAGACAGTAGGGTTTGGATTTTCTGGTAGGTAAGGGATGGGATATAGAAGGTTGAGGTGCGGTGGATGAGGAAGAAGGGATATCTGAGGGAATGATTGATGAGGATGGAATATTTGTAAAGGGAATTGGTGAGAAGGATTTATCAGAAGGAGTTGGGGGAAGAATACTTAGAGGTGTGGGGTTTAGGATGGGAGAGGAAAAAGATGATGGAGAAGGATTTGGTAAAGTGAAGTTTACTTTTGGTTCAGATGGAGGTGATTGCAGAGATGGTTTAGGGACAAAAGGAGGTGGAGTAAAAACCTGCCTGGAGATTTGTACAGAAGAAGAAGATCTGGTTTTGTGAAAGGAATCTCTGATCCTTTTCTCCCTTCGTTCTTCAGAGTCCACCTTGTCAGGATCATATGTGACCCTCAACTTCTTGGCTTTCTTAACCTCATCTTCTCGGGCTTTTCTTTTTAGCCTAGCCTTTAGTTCCTTCTGATCCTTCTTCAGAAGATACGCCTTGGACGGAAGTACTCTGCCACGGATCCAAGCAGGATCAATATCTGATTGCTTCCTAACACAATCTTCCAGGTAAAACTTGACAACCTGATGCAGTTCTTTATGAAACAAAGAGGCAAAACCTTCAACAGCAACTCTTCTTGACAGGATGTCAGGAAAGCTTGTGCACACAGAAGGTACATTTTGAATGAGTTCCAGTCTGAACAAATCCACACCATTGAAGATGGGACCATGAACTACTCCAAGAAAATGGGACGCATTGAGTTTTCTGATGGAGTCCAGCACTTTGCTTTCAATCAGAATGTCTGAAATTATTCTTCCGAACGGAATAGTCGTTCTTGGAATATGAGGGTACTTCGCCCTTTCATCTTCTCTTGACTCAAAGATAGAAGTCTTCAGATTCTCGAACAGAATATGAGAGATGTTGATCTCAGTCTTTTTGCCAATGCAGAAAAGAGTATACTTGTGATCCGGACTGATGTAGGAGGAGGAGAGCATCCTCTTTCTATGGTGAAGGGAACCCAGAATAATCTCAACCCATGCTTTATAAAATGGCCTTAAGGTGCCCGTGTTATGAGAATCAATTCCAAAAGCCAGAGAGATTTGTTTTTCAACTTTAGACCAGTCAACTGTTGCATGTTGAAGACCAGACCAACCTTCTTCATCATTCAGATCGTACAGCTTCCTGATGAGCTTTTTAGTGATAACCACTTCATGCCCTAGCACGAATGAAATGATGGCAGTTGAAGTAACCGTTGCATGTATCCAGAAATCCTTCACAAGTTCAGGATAAATTGGACCAACCAATCTATCAAGATATTTAGACCATCCTTGCTCAAAGATTCTTGCATCACACTTAAAGCCATTTGCTTTTAGGTTGTTGATGTCCACAGCAGATTCACATAGAACTTCCAGTTCTTCCGTGGGAACTAAGCATGCTTTCAATGGAGCATACTCATATTTGCGTAGAAGGATCTGTGTAGAAGTAAGTCTTTCTTTTGGATTTGATGAACATGAGGATGAGTTCATGATGATTATGCTTTGAGATCAAATCAAAAACTAGGGTTTGAAGAGCAGATGCAATGAAAGGGATGCACAAAAGAGAGAGAGAGAGAGAGAGAGAGAGAGAGAGAGAGAGAGAGAGAGAGAGAGAAAGAAGGAATGAAGGTGAAGCGGGTTATTTAAAAGATTTGAAAATAAAGAAATCATTATGCATTTAATGAGAAATGACATTAGGAGAGAGAATATGGTAAACGAAATGATTTAACACAGTTACCTAGATCGGTGTCTTTTCAACTGCACGCTTTGTACTAACCGTACAGACACGCGTTCACCATCCGAAAATAGATGACAGCTATAATTTTCCTGAATAGACTTTACGCCTTCTGATTCTGATCACAGCTTCTGATTGTCATTCTTTAGGAATGATCTTGTTCTGATGGGATCATCTTTCTTCCCAAGAATCACATCTTCTGAATGAGCTGAGGCAAGTCTAGGTGATCTTCTGACTGTTGGCTCTTCAGAAATCCTGAGATTCTCTAAAGATGCAGCAACTTGATCTTCTGATCCATTCCTTCTGAGACTGCCAGCTTCTGCAGCTTTGCTTCTTGGTTCTACTGCTTCTGATATATCAATATCAAAATCTACAAAATTCTCAAACTGCTTTGGTTTTTCAAGACCAAGCTTATCATCAAACCTGGTATTGATTGATTCTTCTACAATCAATGTTTCAGTATTGTATACTCTGTAGCCTTTAGAGCGTTCAGAATATCCAAGAAGGAAACACTTTTGTGATTTAGAATCAAACTTACCAAGATGATCTTTAGTATTCAGAATAAAGCATACACATCCAAAAGGATGGAAATATGAAATGTTGGGCTTTCTGTTCTTCCACAATTCTTAAGGAGTCTTATTTAGAATAGGTCTTATAGAGATTCTATTCTGAATATAACACGCAGTGTTTATTGCTTCTGCCTAGAAATGCTTAGCCATATTGGTTTCATTGATCATGGTTCTGGCCATTTCTTGTAGAGTCCTATTCTTTCGCTCTACAACTCCATTTTGCTGTGGAGTTCTAGGGCAAGAGAAATCTTGGGCAATACCATTTTCTTTGAAGAACTCCTCAAAGAATTTGTTCTCAAATTCACCACCATGATCACTTCTAACCTTTAGGATTTTACACTCTTTCTCAGATTGGATCTGAGTGCAGAATTCAAAGAACACTAAATGAGACTCATCCTTGTGTTTCAAGAACTTTACCCATGTCCAGCGGCTATAATCATCAACGATGACTAATCCATATTTCTTCCCTCTGACAGATGTTGTTTTGACTGGGCCAAACAAATCAATGTGCAAGAGTTCTAATGGCCTTGAGGTAGAAAAAACATTCTTAGACTTGAATGCAGGTCTGGAGAACTTGCCCTTCTGACATGCTTCACAAAGAGCATCTGATTTGAATTTCAGATTTGGGAGTCCTCTGACCAGATTTAGTTTGTTAATCTGAGAAATCTTTCTCAAACTAGCATGTCCTAATCTCCTGTGCCAGACCCATTGCTCTTCAGAAACAGACATAAGACAAGTCACCTTCTGCTTCTCAAGATCAGAAAGATCAATCTTATAAATGTTGTTCTTCCTCTTGCCTGTAAATAGGATTGAGCCATCCTTCTACTTACAGCCTTGCAAGACTTTTGATTAAATATTATTTCATAACCATTGTCACTTAATTGACTTATGGACAATAAGTTATGCGTTAATCCTTCAACAAGAAGTACATTAGTTATGGAAGGAGAGTTACCAAGACTTATGGTTCCAGAGCCAATGATTTTGCCCTTCTGATCTCCTCCAAACTTGACTTCTCCACCTGGTTTAAACACCAGGTCTTGGAATGTAGACCTTCTTCCCGTCATGTGTCGCGAGCACCCAGAGTCCAGGTACCATGACATTTTTCTTTTTGTCCTCTTTGCCGCCAAGGATATCTGCAACAGAAATTATCTTCTCCTTAGGTACCCACAATTTCTTCGGTCCTTTCTTGTTAGTTCTCCTCAAGTTCTGATTGAACTTGGGTTTAGCAAAATATTTAACAGGAGGAACAGCATGATATTCTTTAGGTTTGTCAGCATGATATTTCTTAGGATGTGTCACAAGCTTCTTGGTGTGAACAGTGTTAAACTTCTGTGCATGTGAAGTGAGCCTAATATCATGTGCATGGCCATATTTGAACTGATCATACAATGGCTTGTATGTGATCTTCAGATCATCAATAGGTTCAAATTTATGTGAGGTATCACCCTCATAGCCAAAACCAAACCTTCTGTTTCCAGAAACACCATATATCATAGAAGCAAGATGACTTCTGCCAATACTTCTAGATAAGAACTTTCTGAAGCTCGAGTCATATTCTTTCAGAATATGATTCATGCTAGGAATGGATTTTTCTGTTTCCGAAGGAGATCCACTAACTTTGGATAGATTTAAAACTTTTTCCTTCAGTTCAGAATTTTCCACTTCCAGCTTCTTAGTTTCAAATTCAAACTGCTTCTTCAGCTTTTTGTATTTGATACTAAGATGAGCCTTGAGTTCCAGAAGTTCTGTTAAACTGGAAACTAACTCTTCTCTAGATAGTTCAGAAAATACCTCTTCAGAATCTGATTCTGATGTAGATTCTGATCCATCATCTTATGT